>NC_134536.1:163847990-164162865 GCF_050624435.1 Tenrec ecaudatus
AGCACAATGACTACATGGTAAAACCAAGATGACAGAAACGCTAGAATTATTTGACAAACACCTGTATGTTGCTATCATTAAACTAAGATTCCTCGGTGGTGTAAGCACTTGGCTGCTAGTCTATAGATAAATCTACATATACCTATAGATACACATGTAGATATTGATATGTACATGCTTCATACTGTTTTCAAAGTATGAAAACAAAGCGTGACATTGAGTGAACCAAACCGGTCTCTGTAACTCTGGTTGCAAATTAGTCTGGGAAATTCCGTTTTAGTTTTTTTTTTTTAGTTTTTTAATCATTTTATTGGGGCTCATACAACTCTTATCACAATCCATAAATACATGAGTTGAATAAAGCACCCTTATACATTTGTTACCCTCATCATTCTCAAAATTCGCCTTCCGCTTGGGTTCCTGCAATCAGCTCATTTTTCTTTTTCCCCTCTCTCTCCCTCCCCGCTCCCCCCTCCCTCATGAACCCTTAATAATTTATAAATTATTATTTTATCTTATCTTACACTGCCCGGTGTCTCCCTTCACACACTTTCCTGTTGCCCATCCCCCAGAGAGGAAGTTATATGTCAATCCCCGAGATCGGTTCCCCCTTTCTACCCCTCCCTTCCCTCCGGTATCGTCACTCTCACCCTTGGTCCTGAGCGGTTCATCTGTCCTAGATTCCCTGTGTTTCCAGATCCCAATTGAACCACTGTGCATCCTCTGGTCTAACCAGGTTTTCAAGGTCGAATTGGGATCATGATGGTGGGGAGGAAGCGTTTAAGAACTAGAGGAAGGTTGTGAGTTTCATTGTTGCTACACTGAACGCTGAGTGACTCATCTCCTCCCCACTACCCCTTCTGCAAGGGATGTCCAGTTGTCTACAGATAGGCATTGGGTCCCCATCACGCACTCCCCATCACACATTCACAATTATATGATTTTTTTCCCCGCCTTTGTTGCTTGAAACCTGGTCCCCTCGGCCGTTCATGATCACACATGTTGGTGTGCTGCTTCCATGTGGGCTTTGTTGCTTCTGAGCTAGATGGCCACTTGTTTACTTTCAAGCCTTTAAGTTCCCAGACACTATATCTCTCAATACCCGGGCATAGTTTGTTTAATAAATAATTTTATTGGGATGTCTTACACCTCATAACAATCCATACATCCATTGTGTCAAGCACATTTTTACATATGTTGCCATCATCCTTTTCAAAACAATTTCTTTCCACTTGAGCCCTAGATATCAGCTTCTCATTTTTCCCTCCCTCCACGCCCCTGCCACCCTCATGAATTATTATTATGTTCATATCTTACATTGTCCATTGTCTCCCTTCGTCCATGTTTCTGTCGTTGGTCACCTGAGGCGGGGGCTGGGGGTAGGGGGTGTTATATACATCAATTACTGTGAGCAGCTCCCTCTTCCTCCCCCCACCTTTCCCCTACCCTCATGGAACCAGTACTCCCATTATTGTTTCTGAGGGGGTTATCTGTCCTGGATCCTGTGTGCTGAGAGCTTTTATCTGTACCAGTGTACATGTTCTGGTCTAGCCAGATTTGTAAGGTAGAATCGGGGTCAGGATAGTGGGGGTGAGGGGAAGGAAGCATTAAAGAACTAGAGGAAAGTTGTGTGTTTCCTTGGTGCTTTACTGCACCCTACTGACTCGTCTCTTCCATGTTACCCTGCTGTGAGGGGATGTCCAATTGTCTACAGAAGGGCTTTGGGTCTCCACTCCATCCCCTGCCCCTCAGTTGTCCTCACATCAAAATAATTGTTTGTTTTGAGTCTTCTGGTCCCTGGTACCCGATCCTGTCAACACCTCATGATCACACAGGCTGGTGTGCTGCTGCCAAGTGGGCTTTGTTGCTTTCCAACTAGATGGCCACTTGTTTATCATCAAGCCTTTAAGACCCCAGATGCTATATATTTTAATAGCCAGACACCATCAGCTTTCTTCTACATCATTTGCTTATGTACCCATTTTATCTTCACTGATTGTGTTGGGAAGGTGAGCATCACAGAATGCTGGCTTATTGTGGGAAACAGAAGCTTTCTCCCAAGTTGCTTCCCCAAAATATATCCAAACTTAGCTGCTTGCTACACATGGCAAATGACTATACACTTGAAGGTCTACAGAAATAGGTCAGGGGCCATTCTCCCTGAAGTTTATCAGTCATCCAGAGCAAGCAGACATCACTGTTTATTCCACAAAAAGTAGGGCCCACTCCCTTCTAATAAGGATAGTAGTTGACTGTTTCCTTGTAGGAGACCCCAGAGAGGTCAAGCTCACCCAAGGGTGAACAAGGTTAGGCTGCCAGCATGAGTCTAGGGTCCGCCCATCTTCTCACATGTATATGTCTAGTCCCTCCCCTCCTATCATGTGCACACCCCTAGCTCATCCCCTTTCTGTCATCTTATGCCTATTGTACAGCCCCTTCCTGTGACGTGTGGTTACCTGTAATCATGCCCCCTAAGTAGATATAAACCTTGGTTAGCAATAAATGGGGACTCCAACCCACCTCACTTCAGCCCATGCTGTGCACGGATCTGGCTGCTGAGATCATGGCCATCCAGGTGAGCATGCTACCATGAAATGTGTTTGACTCCATTATTTCAATCTCTCTTCTCTCACGCTCTCTATGACTTTATTATAATCATTATGTAGTTCAACCATACAATTGTGATTACTGAACCCGTGGTTAGTTGTGGGGGGCTGGCCTTCTCCCCCCCCCCCCCGCCAGCTTATTAGAACAAAATGTTCTTGCATTGTGGGAGTACTTAGATTTCAGAAATTTAGCTTTCAGGGTTCCTCCTACTGAAGTGCAAGAAGGCACAAGGAAGGTAACATGAACATTTCGCTGCCAACCCACTACATAGACCCAAAGTAGTTACATACAGGGGAAAATTTGTATGCTGTGGATTTTAATAAAACTAACAGCCTTGAGGAAAATAACCTTAAGATATAAAAGAAGTAGCATTTGGAATAGAGCTGAAATGTCTCCAGCTACACGATTTCTTCTCCTCATAATGGCAGGATCGCAGCACCACCTTCAACCCATTGCTTCCCTCTGTGAGTTACAGGGAGCGAGATTTGCTTTATGGAAAGGTCCTTCTTGGAGCTGGCCTGGCTTTGATCTGGTCAGCTACAACTCGCATTGAAGCCAATTTCTCTTGAATTTGCAGGCCCCCCCAAATCTCATGACGCTACGGTTGCACTCACTCACTAGCTTTTGGAGGTGGTTGATTTTTCCTAATTTTCCTCTGGTTTATGGCTGTAGGTCTGGTCCTTACTAATTAAGTGATAGCTAAAATAAGGCTGTGCTATGACGTGGCTTGGCTTTGGGCATAATTAAAGAGAACTACTATAGAAAGCCTTTTAATTTTGATGGCAGATGCCATGGGTTTGAGAGACCACGTTTTCAAGGCCATCTATGGGTGTCCCAAGTGGAAGTGCTCCTATTGCGGCAACATCTCAATGCCTCCCTGTATTCCATAGCCCTTTCCGGCTGAGCGGCACAGTATTACCAGCATCTGCATTTCTTTCCTGAAACTTTTCTCAAAAGCTATGGAGGCCAACCATCAAGAGGCAGCTGATCTTCTTTGATAAAGGACTGAAGTCCAGTCACTGGAGAAGAAATCTCTTTAACAAATGCTATCGAGCTGATTCTGATGGATAGTGGCATCGTGGGCCATACATTGAGTCATGTGGGCCATACATTGAGGTGCTAACTCAAGATCCGTGATCAAACCTCACTGGCTGCTCTGTGGGAGAAAGATGAGGCCGCTGGCTCCTGTGAAGACTTTCATGGTCGCCGATCTACTCTGTGCTGTGGGATCACTACAAGGAAAGGACTTCAGACTTGGTAAAATATGACACCAAGGGTTCAAGTAGAGAGAAAATGTCTTGAAGATGATGACGGAAATATATGCACAAATATGCTTGACACAATGGATGGATGGATGGATGGATGGATGGATGGATGGATGAGCCCCCAGTAAAATGATTTAAAAAGAGGAAGAGACAAGTAGATATGGGCCTTGGCTAGAAAAAAAAATAAAAAGAGAAAGAGAAAGGTCCTCTGCAAGAGGGATTGACACAGAGGCTAAAACAATGAGCTCCACCCTGAGAACAGTTGATAGAATGACACGGGACTCAGCGGCACCTCACAGCAGCATGCTCATGATAGCATCATGCATAACAGCCACAAGGTGGGAGCAGTCTACGTGCCCATCAGCAGAGGTGTGAGCATGTGCACTGGAATTCTGTGCAATATAAAGAACAATGACGGGGGAAGGTAATACCAATTAATTGGAGGACATGATGCTGAATGAGGTAAGTCAATGACCAAAGAAGTATTGTTGATGCCAGTATTACAGGAAGTCCAAATGGTTGCCAGCAAAGGGAGGGAGAAGGAGGGAGATGCCTTTCTAAATAATAGATTTGTGGTGCTTTTTGGTGATGGCAACACCAAGAATAGGCAGATTCTGCACAACTTGACTGAAGAAGGATTCCTGGTGGAGCTCTAGGTTAAGCACCCAGCTGCTAGTGGCAAGGTTGGTGTGTCAAGCCTGGCACTGGCTCCATCAGAATTGTAGTGGCGTAAGAAGTTACACCTTGGCCTGCAATCCGTTAGGTCAGCAGTTTGAAACCACCATCCACTCCTGTAGAGAAAGACGTGACTTTCTACTTCCAGAGAATTATGGTCTTGGAAACCCACAGGGGCAGTTCTACCCTGCCCTGCAGGGTCGCTGTGAGTCAGCACTGCCTCGTGGCAGTGAGTTTGGTTTTTAGTTTATTGATTCCATGGGGAAAGATGAGACTTTCTGTGCCTATAGAGATGTACAGTCACCAAAACCCTATGGAGCAGTTCTATTCTTCTCTATAGGGTCTCGGTGAGTAGGAAATCATACAGCGCAGGTACAGAGACTTCCTAGACATGGTCAAACAACTCATAGGGCTGCTTCATTGGATTAGAAGGCTTAGAACCATAATTGCATGGGACAATTTAGCCAATTGACATAACATAGCTCATACAGATAATGTTCTTTATGCTAGGTTGATGAATAACATCTTGGAATCTTAAATGTTCACGGTAATCATGTAAGATACAACTATTGCTCTCTAGCCATCTGGCACAAAAGCGAATAAAGAAAACAAAAGTAGAGTCTGGTCCACACAGAAACCACATCATCTTCTCACCTGAGACCAGAACCAGATGGTGCCCGGTCACTCCTACCAACCATTTTGACTGAGGACACACTTGAAGGTCCAAAATAGAGTGTAAGAAAAATGAAGAGCACATTTTAAGTTCCTAAAAAAAGACTAGCTTTAAAGAACCCAAAAAGACTAGGTTTCTCTCCCTGAATTTGGAGCTGAAGTTACTTTTGAAAATCTTCTTTCAACCAAATAACAGCTTGCCTTCGAAAAGAAACAATCTAACCCATGAGTAATGTCCTCCCTTAAGCAATCGGCATTTACCCAAAAGTAAAGATAAGAAGGCAAGGAAGGTGAACCAACGGAACCTCAACAAAGAGAAAATAACAACAGCGCCGACACGGGAAACACTGTAGCCAATATCCCAGAATAATTTGTATTTAAATTTTTGTATTCAAAATCCAATCTAGGACCTCCTCCCAGGGGGACAAATAATGGAAAAGTGAGTGAGGGGTGACTGAGGACAATGTAAGATATGGAAAAAATAATCTATAACTTATTGTGTTAGTCTGGGTACTTTAGGAAAACAAATCCACAGAAACTCATGTATAAGAGAGAGTTTTATATAAAGGTTAAGTACGCATCAAGAAAACATCCCAACCCAGTGCTGCCCAAGCCCACACGTCCAACATTAACCCATTAACCTATATGTCCAACACCAATCCGCAAAGTCCTCCTCCATCTCACAAAACAGATGCAATGATGCTGACTGCAGGAGGAAAGCTGAGTCAGTGAATGTGTAAGCATCTCAGCGCTGGCAGGAGCTCCACACGGGTACACCAGCACCCAGGTCTGCATCGGGGTAGGTCCATTTGGCTTCTCCTCAGGGATGCCTTGCAGGAAGTGAACCTTGCCAGCTAAAGCAGGGAACTGGCTAAGGCAGCTGCACCCTGGTCCAACCATCAGAAAGCAAGAGACCCGAGAACTAGAAAGGTGAGGCTCACCAAGCCAGTTATCCCTCCGCCCTTCAATTAACCCCACATGTGTTTATCAGCCAGGTTGGCACAATAAAATAACTCAAGGGCTTGTGAGGAAGGGCAGGCAGTGTAGGGGGGAAGAATGGGGAGCTGATTTCAGGGGCTCAAATTGGAAAAGAATGCTTTGAAAAGAATGATGGCGGCATATGTGCAAATGTGTTTGACACACTGGACGAATGTATGGATCATAAGAGATGTAAGTGCCCCCAATAAAAGTATTTAAGGGGAAAAAAGGTAAATGTTTAGAAAACAATGATGGGAACATATGTTAAACTATACTTGATACAATTGATGTATTGTTATAAGAGCAGTAAAGCCCCCCAAAAAATGATCTTTTAATAAATAAATAAATGTAAACTTTTACCTAAAACTGTTTTAAAAAATGTTTTTCAGTTGTGAAAGGCCATTTTACTTTACTCACAACAGACCAAGAGCAGCCATTACAAAGTAGACGTTGAAATTCAAAAGCAAGTCAGTTGGTCCTTGCTGTTTTCCTCCCCAGAAAAGAAGGGACAATTCTTCTTCTCCTGCAATAGCAAGACATGTGAGGAAACGAATTCCCAGCTGATGTTGCAGAATATTTCCTGGCAAGTACCTGTATATGGAAAGTCACACAATGCCTTAGGATGATGTGTGTCACACTGTATTTAACGTTGGCAAACAATGTGGCATGGAGAGGAAGAGCGAGATGAAGGGAGGTCTTCCACTCTGTGCCCTTCTCTATGGTGTAACCCTTTTTCTTTAAATCATTTTATTGGGCTCATACAACTTTTATCACAATCCATGCATCCATCCATTGTGTCAAGCACATTTGCACACATGTTGCCATCATTTTCAAAACATTTGCTTTCTTACTTGAGCCCTTGATATCAGCTCATCCAGGCCCCTCATCAACCCTAGATAATTTATATATATTTTTTATGTCTTATACCGACCCGCTGCCTCCCTTTCACCCACTTTTCTGTTGTCCGTCCCCCTAGGAGGGGGTTATATGGGGATCATTGCAATCGGTTCCCCCTTTCTCCCCCCACCTTCCCCTTACCCTCCTGGTATCATTACTCATTATTGGTCGTGAGGAGTTTATCTGTCGACTTAAACCTTTTGTAACAAGAATCAACTCAAGTATTTACTGTGGAGAAGCCTGCAGGTGTTGGAAACAGTTAAATACTCAATTATTTACTGAAAGGTTGGAAATTCAAAGCCACCCAGGGGTGCTTTATGTGGGGTTGATTTGGCAATGGAAAGAGAGAGAGAGAGAGAGAGAGAGAGAGAGAGAGAGAGAGAGAGAGAGAGAGAGAGAGAGAGAGAGAGAGAGAGAGAGAGAGAGAGAGAGAGAGAGAGAGATTTCAGAGGTTTGTTTCAGAGCTCCGGGAGGGAACAGAGATCTGAGAATGGGGCGGGAACATCCTTATCTCCCGGTGAGGTTGACGGCCCCCAGCTGCCCCCCTCACCCCCCATAAAAGTCACACTGTCCAGGTGAGAAGTGGAGAGTTTTATAGCCCAGGTCTGGGGCAGGGAGTAGCTGGGGAATTTTCCACTGTAACTTTGTTTTCTGTAGGTCCAGAGCTAAGCAACAGGGTTCAAAGTTATCTGTAAAGGTTAATCTTCTGCACCTGGACCTGAAGGCCACCGAAGGGGAGGGGGAAGAGGGAGGGAGGACGGGGGTCTGGCTCTCATAATGTCCTTGGAGTGTGTTCACCAGCTCTATCTCCAAGCTCACCTGCCCTGCTAACGCCTGCCTCTGCCTGACACCTTGGAAGACAGGATTGAGGACTGACTTTCCAAAGAGGTCCCAGCCTGGAAAATCCCATGGAGCAGCTGTACTCTACCCACATGAGGTTGCTCTGCGGAAGATTCCACTGCGGAAAACTAACAACAATTTACTGTAGAATTCTCACAAAGATGTTTGTTTTATGGGATTGTAACAGAAACAAGGGATTTTTTCCACTAGGTGGTGGAAGAGGACCACAATCAATACCATAGCGCGTCCTTTCAGGGCAAAAGCCGATTCAATAAGCTAAGAATCAAATATCAAATGCCGTCGCCTGTTTGTAACTCAGATATATATTAAGCAGAGGAGGATGGGGTATAATTATTTTCTTTTTTTTTTTACATTTTATTAGGGGCTCATACAACTCTTATCTCAATCCACACATATATATACATCAATTGTATAAAGCACATCCGTACATTCTTTGCCCTCATCATTTTCAAAGCATTTGCTCTCCACTTAAGCCCTCTGCATCAGGTCCTCTTTTTTCCCCCCCTCCCTCCCCGCTCCTCCCTCCCTCATGAGCCCTTGATAATCCACAGATTGTTATTTTGTCATATCTTGCCCTATCCGGAGTCTTCCTTCCCCCCCTTCTCTGCTGTCCGTCTCCCAGGGAGGAGGTCACATGTGGATCCTTGTAATCAGTTCCCTTTCCAACCCACTCGCCCTCCACTCTCCCAGCATCGCCCCTCACACCCCTGGTCCTGAAGGTATCGTCCACCCTGGATTCCCTGTGCCTGCAGCCCTCATATGTACCAGTGTACAACCTCTGCCCTATCCAGTCCTGCAAGGTAGAATTTGGATCATGGTAGTTGGGGGGAGGAAGCATCCAGGATCTGGGGGAAAGCTGTGTTCTTCATCGGTACTACATCGCACCCTGACTGACCCATCTCCTCTCCTAAACCCCTCTATGAGGGGATCTCCAGTGGCTGACAAATGGGCCTTGGGTCTCCACTCTGCACTTCCCCCTTCATTCACTATGGCATATATATATATATTCTTTTTTTTTTTTGCATGATGCCTTATACCTGGTCCCTTTGGCACCTCGTGATCGCACCGGCTGGTGTGCTTCTTCCATGTGGGCTTTATTGCTTCTGAGCTAGATGGCCGCTTGTTCACCTTCAAGCCTTTAAGACCCCAGACACTATCTCTTTCGATAGCTGAGGTATAATTATTATAAATATGTAATACTTACCACATAATATGCACTTCTGAGCAGTACGTTTCCAAGTATGTTCTCCTAAAACCTGGTGTTGTAAGCTGGCCCAAAATGCTCCACTACTGAAATGAAATGATGGGGGTAGGAGGTCCATTATAATTGGAATGATAGGCCTTCCTTGAGGCTTCGAGAAATTACACCTACTAATAGACATATACTTTTTTATCTTAGTTAAAATAAAATGATAGCCAGCTGAATTGTAACTGCATCTATTCAATCACCTTCCGCTTACCTGGGTCAACTGCAGCAAAATCACTCGGAAGAGCGACCACAAGTGGGCGGCAGCATCCTTACCTAATCGCCAGTAGGTGTGCCACCGTCCTCAAAATGGCCTTCATGCCTTTGCCCCCGTTTCGATTTTCTTTCTTTTTCTTAATGGAAATCTTTTCTTTAATTTAAAGATCATTTGATTGGGGAGCTTACAGTTCTAACAATCCAGACGTCCATTGCATCAAGCGTATCTACACAGATGTTGCCATCATGATTTCATGAACATTTTCTATTTGAGCCCTTATTATTAGGTCCTCTTTTTCCTCTCCCCCTCCCACCCTCATGACCCCTTAAGAAATTATAAATTATTATTTTCATGTCTTAACACGGACCACTGTCTCCCTTCCCCCCGTGGTTTCTGTAGTTTGGGGAGGCTTGGTTATATGTCGTTCATTGCAATTGGCTCCCCTTTCCTCCCCTCTTTATCCCACTTTCCCCCTACCCTCCTGGTATCTCTCTACTCCATTTGTGTTCCTGAGGGTTTATCTGACCTGCATTCCGTGTGTCTTGAGCTCTTATCTGTACCTGTGTACATGCTTCAGTCTAGCCTGAAGTGAAAGGTAGGACTGGGGTCATGGTGGTGGGGATGAGGAAGCCTCAAGGAACCAGAGGAATAATGTGTGTTTCATCAGTGCTACACTGCGCCCTGGTTGACTCATCCCTTCCGTGTGACGGATGTTCCATTGTCTACAGATGGGTCTCTGTTCTGACCCCACCCCTCGCTCTCAGCAATATGTTTTTTGTTTGTTTGTTTGGTGTCTCCTGATGCCTGTTTCCTGATCCCATGGACACCTCCTGATCACACAGACTGGTGTGCTTCTTCCATGTGGGCTTGTTGCTTCTCAACTAGATGGCTGTTTGTTTAGCTTCAAGCCTTTAGGATCCCAGACACGGTATCTTTTGATAGCTGTTTGCCCCATTTATTTATCCATTCCTGTTATTCTATCCTGCCCTCTACTGGGTCTCAGCTCTGACCTGGCCAATAGAAGATCCTCATACTCTCACCTGTTATTTCACATTACCTGCATCTAGTCTTATAGGAACCCCCTTGGACTGCATGACCAGACCTGCCACACTTCAGCTGTGTGTCACCATGGCTCTGCCCTCTTGGACGATTCTACTTGGGATCTGAAGTCTGCCAGGACTGAGCAGCAATTGAATCCTGGAATGTGCTCCAGTCGACTCTGATTCAATGCTCTGGCTTCTCACTCTCTCCCAGCTTCGTCTTATTTAGTTTTCTAATACTCTAACTTGTACCAAGTCCAGCAGAGGCACAAGTCTGCCTCCTTCACTCTTGGTCCCAGTTCCCAGCACTCTGTTGGGGAAGACCTTGGCCTTTTAACAATGACACTGACATTCCTCCGCTTGTGACTTAGTGGGTAAACCAGGCCTGTTTATGAGTTCAAGGTTTCTGCCTGTGGATCACTTAATATTAATTGTTCAGGGGTTTAATTTCAGTCCTGGTCCCGACAGTGACTTCTCACGTTTTGTTTAAAATCAGTTGCCAGACTCCTGGCGACCTCATGTCTATCAGAGCGCGAACTCCCCAGTCTTTCTGTTAGCAGCCTAGCAAGTCAACAATTCGTCCCTCCCAGGATGCCTGTGTCGTCACTTTCAAAGCTTGTGCCTCGCCTGGTCCCCTGTGCTTTCTTCAGTCCCTGGGCCTAGTGCTTGTTCATTTCTCCCATTTGGGCACCTGAGGCCTTTAGCAGCTGGGCTCCTTGCCACTTAGCTCCTCCCGCAGTGCCCTTCAACATGTTCGGCTCCCAACTGCCCCTGGCTTCTTGCGTCTTGTGCTATGGTCTTCGTAGCCGAGGATGCTTCTCCTTGCTTTGGATTGGGGAGCGGGAGGGGGGTGCTGCCTTTTTCGTGTTGTTTTCTTATGTCAGTTATATGTGAGATCTGTGCTTTTTCTACTTTTTCTGAGTAAACCAAGCAGTCCTGGGTCGTTTTTCAGAGAAGGACTCCTGGCGAATGGGGATTCGAATGTACTGCAGTGACCTTCTCGGTGTTGTGGTCCAAGGGCCCATTCTTTTTTTTTTTTTTTTTTTTACATTTTATTAGGGGCTCATACAACTCTTATCACAAGCCATACATAT
The DNA here is from genome assembly GCF_050624435.1 of Tenrec ecaudatus. Classification (NCBI taxonomy): domain Eukaryota; kingdom Metazoa; phylum Chordata; class Mammalia; order Afrosoricida; family Tenrecidae; genus Tenrec; species Tenrec ecaudatus. Next base: position 163,859,543 of record NC_134536.1, read on the forward strand.
ACATACATCAATTGTATAAAGCACATCTGTACATTCTTTGCCCTCATCATTTTCAAAGCATTTGCTCTCCACTTAAGCCCTTTGCATCAGGTCCTCTTTTTTTTCCCCTCCCTCCCCGCTCCCCCCTCCCTCATGAACCCTTGATAGTTTATAGATTGTTATTTTGTCATATCTTTCCCTATCCAGAGTCTCCCTTCCCCCCCTTCTCTGCTGTCCCTCTCCCAGGGAGGAGGTCACATGTGGATCCTTATAATGAGTTCCCCCTTTCCAACCCACTTACCCTCCACTCTCCCAGCATCGCCCCTCACACCCCTGGTCCTGAAGGTATCATCCACCCTGGATTCCCTGTGCCTCCAGCTCCCATATGCACCAGTGTACAACCTCTGCTCTATCCAGTCCTGCAAGGTAGAATTCGGATCATGGTAGTTGTGGGGAGAAAGCATCCAGGATCTGGGGGAAAACTGTGTTCTTCATCGGTGCTACATCGCACCCTGACTGACCCATCTCCTCTCCTAAGCCCCTCTATGAGGGGATCTCCAGTGGCCGACAAATGGGCTTTAGGTCTCCACTCTGCACTTCCCCCTTCATTTACTATGGTATATATATTTGCATGATGCCTTATACCTGGTCCCAAGGGCCCATTCTTTATCGCTACTGGAGTGGACTGTATTTTAAAATATGCCGTATTCCCGTCTCCTCTGCCTTTCTGAACCTAACCTGTTTGAGCAGCCCTCTGACCACCTTAGAGTTCCTCTGTGTTCCTGGGAGGTCCTCAGGATGTCTGAAGATGATGTCCTGCCAGGTTTGCCCCCTCTGAGTCCCCAGGACAATATTTGAACCTTGTTTTCTTGCTGGCCCCAGCAGCTCACACTTCACTGTAGCTCAGATTAGCTGACAGCAGCTCCAACCCAGACTGGCGCCTCCTCACATCGAGAACTGTTACAGGGCCATTTCTGAAACTTCTTGCCTCTAGTTGCCTCTATGCCTTGTCATCTATCCCCATGGCAACACTGTGGTTCCCTGTGTCCAGCTCTGCCCAGGCTCAGACGCTTTCATCAGAAATGGTACGTTATTGGGGAGGTAACCAGCATTTTAGCTTTTGCCGTTTCCTTGAAAATGAAGTTTTGCTTTGCTGTGATTTCCCATTCTCTTTGTTGTTCCGTGTGGTTTTGGAGACGTGTATTCTGAACTAACACCCCACCCCAGCTCCTGGCTTGCTTCTTTTTAATTTCATACCAACAATAGAATGTCAGTTCTGAGCCTCCTTGAGCTGTTCATTAAAATAATTCTCAGCAAGAAGGAAAAAAGGCCACACTCTTATACTGCCCCTCCCACCATGTGCAGAGAACAATGAGTATATTTTAACATAAAACTGTCTTTGTAAATGTTTCTAACCAGGCAGTTTTGTCATACTATTAGACTTCAAAGATTTTGGACAGAGTCTGATAAAATAACCCTCAAGCACTGAAACCTCTGCAATTTGCACCTGTTCTTAATTCTGACCTTTTTTTAAAAAACAATTTGACACCTGGTGACAATGTGTGAGTTAGTTTCTCCACAAGGTAAAGGCTACGTGTGAATTTTCTGTCAAGCCAGAAGAGAATCATTGGCAGCTCCTCTTTTCATAGGCACACAATCCAAAAGGACTCCACTGAAGTCTTTATTAAACAAAGAGACCTTTGGGTGGCCGAACCAAACAGGGAGTACAGACTTAAAGAGGGCGATTCCTGGTTGAGCCTAACAATGAGCCCACACACAAAGGCAACTGAAATGAACCTCACAGGGCTTCTGTGAGAGATGGGGGTCTCTGATCTTTCCAAAACCTCGGGCAAGCTAGCCGAAACTAGCTGGCCAAAAACTCTGCTGCTAAAGAATTATTTTTTCTGAAAATCAAAAATGAGGAAAAATTTTTTTTAATTATGCGCTTGTTTCACCTGAAGACTTTTCCCAGAAGTCTGGTGGGATGAGTCCATGGAATGCAGACTGGATCTTACCACAGAACCAGAACTCTGATGGTCAAACAGGTGCATCGGAATCACCTGAAGAGTGTGTTCAAAGTCAGATTCCTTGAGAGTATCTCACCAAGCAAATCTAGACTGGAACCTGAAACACTTTCTTCCAAGTCCCCAGGTCATGTTCAAACTGCTGGTCCAGGGACCACCTTTTGAAAACCACAGAGCAGAGGAATTTGGTTTTTTCAAGTCGATGGAGTTACTATTTGATGTGATGCTTTGTGAGAAATATGGCTGAGATGGAGCACGTCCCCACCCTGATGATGGTCACGATGCACAAAGGTTCTAATACTCTGGTTGTGCTTAGTAAGAGAGACTGACAGCGCACCACCCTAAGACTAAAAAATACATCATCTTAAAGGATCCACAGGGCGTTTCTCTGTGTTTATCTTTTGTTGCAGCTGGGTGACTTGAAGTCAAGTCTGACTCATAGCAATCCCAAGTCAGAGCAGAACTGCCTCATAGGGCATGTTGTGCTGTGGTCTTTATGAGAAATCACCAGACCTCTTCTCCTGAGAGCTGCCGGGTGTTTTGAACCACCGACCTTTCTGTTAGCTGAAAGTACTACTTATAGAATCCTCAGCCTGTCGGGATGTGGATGATTTCTTCTTTGATTTGAGAGTGTGAGATTCATTTCCCCTGTGTGAAAACCCATGGGAATCATCGGGCTAGCGTTTTCTTATTATCTATATTCATGAAGCATATTGTCTGAATGTTTTCTTTCTTATAGTCTCTTTGCTTTAGAATAAAGATTATACTATCCTCATGGGTGTTCTTATTATATTCTGAAAGAATTCCTGTAAAACTGGAACTGTTTTCTCTTCCGGATAGCAATGAGAAGATGTTCAGCATCAGTTCAATTCTGTGGATCCCTATTAAAATAGAGGACTCGATGTAATTGGAAAAGTATGTGTGGATTATTTTCTGGCATATTCAACCAGCGGCTATTTTTCAGAAAAAGAAAAAAAAAACAGCCAAACTTCTTTCCACCTAACATTTCCTGAAGGAAATTCACTCTTTGGCCTGGGGTCTGCCTCAGGGAGAATTTCCTTAGAGATGAGTCTACAACAGAGGCAGGGCTCAGGGACAGAAGGCCTCTGGCTTGTTTGGGGACAGAACAACAAGGAGTTCAGTTCAAGAAGAACAATCTGGTAAGCGTAGAATAGTGTTTTTCAGACTTTTTAATCTATAGTAATAAATATATATATACATATATTACTTTACATATACTGATATTTCACATATAAACACTAGCCAGCATATTCAGTGCATAAATATATGAAATATATTTCACTGAAAATGTTTTATGAAAAAATAGTTGCCTTCATTCTGTAAATCTTTAAAAATCTCAATCTGACATGAATTCTGACCTGCAATGAGTTAGTACATGCAGACTGCAGTAACTGGTGGGTCTCCTGCTTCTCGGACAGAGGAAGGGTTAGGGCATCAACTACACTCTCCAGTCCACGGGTGCATTCTGGGAAAGGATGTACCTAAAGCAGTGGTTCTCAACCTTCCTAAAGCCATAACCCTTTACTACAGTTCCTCATGTTGTGGTGACGCCCCAACCATAAAACTATTTTCGTTGGTATTTCATCACTGTAATTTTGCTACTGTTATGAATCATCATGTAAATATCTGATATGCAGGATGTGTTTTCATTGTTACAAATTGAACATAATTAAAGCATAGTACGTAATTACATATTGTGAAATATTGATGTGTTTTCCGATGGTCTTAGGCAACCCTGAAAGGGTCGTTGGACCCCACCGAAATGGGTTGGACCACCCCAGTGGGCCTGTCATGAGACCACCTGGATGGGCAGTGGTGAGGCACATTTCACATTTCTGCAGAAGGGTGGTCAGTGTCCGCCAGATCCGCACCCCCTGAGTAAAGTGAGGGACTAGAGGGTTTCTTGGAATGAAGGGTGGAAGTTGGTGAACAAGGTAGGAAAAGGAGAAAAGGGTTTTCATGGGGAAGAATGCTCTTCTTGGGAGTTGATCCCGAGTTTTTAAGTTTTATAATTTTTTACTGAGAAATAGCCCCCAATGAAGGACATTTTTTCCAACAAAAGGATTCTCTTTCTAGACAACTAGTACTAATTTTAATTTCTGAGCAATTGCTTTTACTACTGAGTTGTGTGTGTGTAGATGTGATGGTGTGTGTGCGGGGAAGGATAGACAAGACTATAAATGCTGTTTTTTATGGGCTGAAATGTTGGGGGTGTTGTTTGGTTTTCTTCCGGGAACATTGGAGAAGGTTTTTTTTTACTATTCTTTTTAACAGGTATGCACGTATGTATATATATTTAAATTGTTTAGGCCTGAAACGCCATCCTGTTAGAGATGCTGTGAGCTGGGCAGGAAGTTAACCCTTGCTCGAGTTTGTTAATGAAAGATTGTTACAGTTCTTCATGTTGTGGTGACCCCCCCCAACTATAAAATTATTTTCGTTGGTACTTCATAACTGTAATTTTGCTACTGTTATGGTCACATAAATATGATATGCAGGATGTGTTTTCATTGTTACAAATTGAACATAATTAAGCATAATTAAAGCATAGTGATTAATCACAAAACAATATGTAATTATGTATTGTGAAATATTGATGTGTTTTCCGATGGTCTTAGGCGACCCTGAAAGGGTCGTTGGACCCCACGGAAAGGGGTCGTGGCCCACAGGTTGAGAACCGCTGATCTAATGCATCTCTAGTCTGGCTTTCAGGGTCGATGCGTGACCAGTGTTGAGTGAACGAATTTCACCTGCTGTGAAAGCAGCCCGGTTAGGGTGCCCGGGGACAGACGGGCAAATCCCAGGGTTGATCAAGATTCGAGGGTTCCCTGGCAGTGAAAATGAAAACAGTCCACACGCTTGGCTGCTAACTCAAAGGGCAGAATTGTGAGCTCACTCAGGGTGGACTCTCAGAGAAAGGTCCGGTGGCCTGTAAGACCCCATAACCACCCCAGCCCGCTCATCGTGAGCTCCCGTGAAGATTTCACTAGCGTAGGTGTGGATTTTAAACTCTCATTGTATGTTGTATCGGAGTGACTCCGGCTTCTCTACGGACCCTGCTGCAAATACCCTCTGACACGCACAGCCGAGGAGCCGATGCTGCCTCAACGACCCTGCCGGACAAGGTGGACCTGCCCCTGCGAGTTCCCGAGACTGTAACTGCGGGGATAGAAAACCTCCTCTTTCTCTCCCGGAGCAACTTCCAACTGCTGACCTGGAGGTTGGTAGCCCAACGCACCACCGGGCAAGGCCCTGAGCCTTAAGGGGCAAAGGTCGGTGGCAGCACTCCTCCCGCAGCCCTGCCTCCTAGGCCCGGTCTCCCTCCCAAGCTCCGCGAAGCCTTCCTGGCTTCTCTTCCAGTCCGGCCCCGCCCTGCACCTGCCCAACTTCCTTCCCTTCCAGTCCTGCACCTGCCCAACTTCCTTCCCTTCCAGTCCGACCCTGCCCTGCCCAACTTCCTTCCCTTCCAGTCCAGCCCCGCCCTACACTTGCCCAACTTCCTTCCCTTCCAGTCCAGCCCCGCCCTGCACTTGCCCAACTTCCTTCCCTTCCAGTCCAGCCCTGCCCTGCATCTGCCCAACTTCCTTCCCTTCCAGTCCAGCCCTGCCCTGCACCTGCCCAACTTCCTTCCCTTCCAGTCCTGCCCCGCCCTGCACCTGCCCAACTTCCTTCCCTTCCAGTCCAGCCCCGCCCTGCACCTGCCCAACTTCCTTCCCTTCCAGTCCAGCCCCCCCTGCACCTGCCCAACTTCCTTCCCTTCCAGTCCTGCCCCGCCCTGCACCTGCCCAACTTCCTTCCCTTCCAGTCCAGCCCTGCCCTGCACCTGCCCAACTTCCTTCCCTTCCAGTCCTGCCCCGCCCTGCCCTGCCCAACTTCCTTCCCTTCCAGTCCAGCCCCGCCCTGCACCTGCCCAACTTCCTTCCCTTCCAGTCCTGCCCCGCCCTGCACCTGCCCAACTTCCTTCCCTTCCAGTCCAGCCCCGCCCTGCACCTGCCCAACTTCCTTCCCTTCCAGTCCAGCCCCCCCCCTGCACCTGCCCAACTTCCTTCCCTTCCAGTCCTGCCCTGCCCTGCACCTGCCCAACTTCCTTCCCTTCCAGTCCTGCCCCGCCCTGCACCTGTCCAACTCCTTCCCTTCTAGTCCAACCCCACCCTGCACCTGCCCAACTTCCTTCCCTTCCAGTCCAGCCCCCCCCCTGCACCTGCCCAACTTCCTTCCCTTCCAGTCCTGCCCCGCCCTGCACCTGCCCAACTTCCTTCCCTTCCAGTCCTGCCCCGCCCTGCACCTGTCCAACTCCTTCCCTTCTAGTCCAACCCCACCCTGCACCTGCCCAACTTCCTTCCCTTCCAGTCCTGCCCCGCCCTGCACCTGCCCAACTTCCTTCCCTTGCAGTCCAGGATCCGCCCGGCACCTGCCCAACTTCCTTCCCTTCCAGTCCTGCACCTGCCCAACTTTCTTCCCTTCCAGTCCAGCCCCGCCCCGCACTTGCCCAACTTCCTTCCCTTCCAGTCCAGCCCCGCCCTGCACCTGCCCAACTTCCTTCCCTTCCAGTCCTGCCCCGCCCTGCACCTGCCCAACTTCCTTCCCTTCCAGTCCTGCCCCGCCCTGCACTTGCCCAACTTCCTTCCCTTCCAGTCCAGCCGGGCCCTGCACCTGTCCAACTCCTTCCCTTCCAGTCCAACCCCACCCTGCACCTGCCCAACTTCCTTCCCTTCCAGTCCTGCCCCGCCCTGGACCTGCTACACTTTCTTCCCTTCCGGTCTGGGACCCGCCCAGCACTTTCCGCACTTCTTCCACGCACCAAAGATAACAGAGTAGGGCCATGGAAAAGCAGTCAGGCCCGGGGTCACCTCCGTCGCCGGCGTGGCCATGGGGCGCCCAGGGTCAGAGGATAAAGCCCCTTGGCCTCAGCATGGGAACGAGAAACGGCAGGCTCGCTAGAAGCTGTGAGCAAGGCCCCCACTTGGGGGCCTCCCGGTGGGGACCACGTAGGGCGGGTAGCCCCAAGCCAGGAAGCTCCAGTCGGGGAGCCACGCGGAAACCCTCCCTGGCTCCCACCTGCGGACAGCCTGGCCTTTGACCCCTTAGGAACTCACCTCCTGATTGACGTCCCGTCGGACCAATCATAGCCTCCCACCTGAGAGGAGTGGGCGGGACGTTGGGGGCGCGTCTGTGGAGGCGGAGCCACAGGGCACCACCTTGGCCCGGGGCGGGGCTTCGAGTCCTGTCTCTGAGCACTTGGTGCCTGTGAGATAGAGATGCCTTGATACCTGGACAGAAGCCCCTGAAGGCCTACCTGGAGCAGCGGGGTACCGCTTGCCTCAGCATAAGCCTGGGGAACGCGGGGGCAGCCCCACTGCTGGGTGAGATAGGGGAACCTGATTGCATTCCACCTCCAGATTTCTGTCCCAGTCGCTTACAAGGGGCCCTGCCAGCGAGTCAGGGAGAGCCAGGAAAATGGGTCACCTGTCTGCACCCACCCACTGGGGGTGGGAGGGCCAGGTCTCAGACTGTTTGTGTGTGTGTGTGGGGAGGGGGTATCCCGAGTAGCTCTGTTCCAGCAGGTTCCTTAAAGGAAAGCATCATCGTGTAGCTCCATGTGACTCCTTCTCTGACCTGTTGTAGCCTGGCGCCCAGTGTGTGGACAGCTGTTTTCACCCGCAGGCACCACCAGCCCTATCCCTCTGCGCTTCTCCTTAAACCTCCTCTGTTGGCTGAACCAGCAGCTTGCCTTCCTCTCACCCCAAGGCCGGGTGTGTCCAGAGAGCGCATGCAGACAAACTCTCTAGGCTCATATGCTAAGGAGGCTGGAGTCTGGGGCTCCCGTGGAGAGGGACCTTCACATTCATAGGTTGGAGATTCCATGTGTCCACTCACACTCTCCTGTTTTTCCCCATGATGTCCCTTGTAAAATGCCAAATTGAAGGTGGTCGCAAGCACGTGGTTGCTGTTATTTACCCTTCAAGGTCAGCTGCTTGAAGGTTAGTTGGCTGCCAAGGTTGAGAGCAATGAGACCCTACATCTGACCCACTCCCTTCTGATAAGGATCATAGATTATTCCCCTGGAGAAGAGCTCAGAGATCACTAAGGCTAGGCTACCATCTTGACTCGAGCCTGCCCATCTTGTTACATATGTGCCTTCCTGTCACATGGATGCTTCCGTTTGCATGGTACCCCTAGCTTGCCCCCCCCCTCCTATTAGCTGTATGCTTACAACCCCTTCCTGTTAAGTGCTTACCGTGGCTTGCGTACCTGAGACTATCTAAGTCAATGTAAGCACATGTTTTCTGTCTCTCTGCTTGGACCTGGTTCCTGATGCCGTGGTGGTGGTGGTGGTGGTGGTAAGCACCCCAAAACTTTTGTCTATCTTTTCATTTCTTCCCTTCAATTGTGCAACCATCCCTTAGGACCTATCCGGACACAGGGCTGGATCCCACAAGAACTTACTTTAAACACTGACAATTCCCTAGATCTTGAGGTAGTGACTGACATCTATCTGCATTTCGTATCTCCTAACGCTGCTGGAGGAGCCCTGGTGGCATAGTGGTTGCTAACTATAAGATCAGCAGTTCCAAACCACCAGCTTCTCTGCTGGAGAAAAATGAGGCTTTCTACTTCCTTAGGAGTTCTAGTCTTGGACACCGTAGGGAGCAGATCTGCTCTGTTCTATAGGGTCACTATGAGTCAGAACTGACTGGATGGCCGTGCATTGGCTGTTTTCTGTTTTGTTTTATATATTTTTTAATTCTCTTGGGGATCAAGTGTTCTCCCGCAGCCTGGTAAAATATGCCTCCATCATATTTAACCAAGATGAGGAAGAGCACTTGATCCCTAGTAGAAAACACACACACACACACACACACACACACACACGCACACTATACTAACTTGTGTTTTTACTAATCTATCATATGAAATTAAGAATTTCATTTTACCAAAAAGAAGATGTCAAAGGACCTATTGCCTTGGGCAAATCTGCTGCAAATGACCTCTTTAAAGTGTTAAAGAGGGAAAGGTGTCACTTTAAGGACCAAAGTGCACCTGACCCAAGCCATGTTATTTTCAGCCACCCTCTATGCCAGTGGTTCTCAACCTTCCTAGTGCCACGACCCTTTAATACAGCTCCTCATGTTGGGGTGACCCCTCAACCATAAAATTATTTTGGTTGCTACTTCATAACTGTAATTTTGCTGCAGTTATGAATCATAATGTAAATATCTGATATGCAGGATGTATTTTCATTGTTACAAATTGAATATAATTAAACCACAGTGATTAATCACAAAAACAATATGTAATTATAATTCATAAAGGATCCTTTTACCTCCAATACTGTTGCTTTCAACCCATTAGCTGCTTTTAACAGACTAGCTGCTTTCCACACAGCAGCTGCTTTCTACACTGTAGCTGCTACACATGTGTGGTCCACATAAGTACATTGTGGTGCCAACCCTGTCACATACACCTGTATTTGTATGGGGTGGATGTGATGGGGTTGGCGCAATGATGTCATCACTCCGCATATTCTCATCTGCATGTGGGCGGACCCTCCTGGAGATGGATAGAGGAGCGGTGTCTCGGTTCCTAAGACCATCGGAAATCTGTGTTTTCTGATGGTCTTAGGTGACCCCTGTGAAAGGGTCATTCGACACACACACCCCCAAAAGGGATCACGACCCACAGGTTGAGAACCACTGCTCTGTGCACACAAAAGCCCAGTGAATACGAAAGATTAAAGAAGAGCCTGTGCCTTTGAAGAATATTAAAAGCACCACGAATTGCCAGAACAAACAAATTTGCCTTGGCAGGAACACGGCCAGAATGCTCCTTGAAGGTGAGGATGTGGAAGCTTTAGCTCGTATGGTTTGGGCGCTGTCCGGAGGGAGGGACCGGTCTCCGCAGAAAGACATCAAGCGTGGTAGAGTCGGGGGCGGTGAAAGGTGGACCAGGACAAGGGCTTAAACAGAGGCGTGACTGCGGATGGCTCCGGATTGGGCAGGATTTGTTCAGTTGGACCCAAGTTGACCGTGACTTGAAGCACCGCCTACAGCAACAATTCTTCAAGTCTGTTGACAGAATTAGACACTACCTGACTCACCAAATGTTTTTACATAGATCTTAGGGCCTTCCCACTTTTTCAATTTGTAGAAAGTTCTTCAAAATGCTTTGTCAAATGACTAATAGCTATACTTTTTTTGGCTCTTTCACTTAGGAGTACGTTATTTGTGAAACTCAAATTAGATGAAGCATTAAAACCAAAAAAGAAATTTAAAAATCCATAGGCTCATAATAAATACTTTACTCCTCCCATTTTTTATGTCCTCTGGAAGTCCTGGGGGGGGGTAATGGTGATGCCTTGGGCTGTGAACCCCAAGTCCAAAGCTACTATCCACTCTGCAGGAGGAAGAGGAAGTTCTCCACGATTCCCATGAAACGTCCCCGTCTCAGAAACCCCCGGGGCAGAGCTACTCTGTCCTATAGGGCGTTATGAGCCAGAATTGACAGTAAGAAAAGGGACTTTAAAGTGACAGAGATGGACACTTTAAAAGTATTGCACAAGGTGATAAATTAATTTCATTGTAGGTATTTTAAATTTTATAATGCATTTGACAGATATAGAACAATATGTCGCTATTCAAGAGGAGAACATTAATCCAAAATAAACGAAGTTGAATTTCTAAAGATTAAGACATTATGCCCGAAAATTGCACTGGGGAGTGTTTTGTTTTACAGCCATCTAAAAACAGATTTCTGCTACTGAGAACACAATTCAATCTATGTACTTAGTAGAAATTAATGACAAAATGAGGGAAGAATTATTGGATCAATAATATGTATTCAAAGCAAACTCGCCACCATTGAGTCAATTCTGACTCATAGCAACCCTGTTAGGACAAGGTAGACCTGCTCCTGTGACTTTCCCAGACTGTCACTCTTTATGGGAGAAGAAAGCTTCATCTTTCTCCCACAGAGCAGCTCGTGGTTTCAAAGTGATGACCTTGGAGTTAGCAGCCCATCATGTAGCCCACTATCACCAGGATTCCTCATAATCAATATAGGCTCATTTAAATTCCATCAGTAGTCACCATGTCCACGATTAACAGAATCCACAAAATATTTCCAATTAGCTTGAATCTGACAGAAGATTTTAAGTGAGCAGATATGTAACAGTATACTTTGCCTCAGTAGAAAAATTATCTTGAAGATCCAGTAAGTTTGATAAAAGTTCATGAAAAAATTTTTCACCAGAGTCTGAATAAGGTCAGGAAAGCACATGTGAACGTACTTCCAGAAGTAGTTTATTGTACTCCAAGGTGTTGCCCTGATTTGTCAGAAATAAGCATGGAGGCTTTTGTCGCCACTGCCTTGAAAACATGCAAAATTCAAGTGCAGACGCGGCACCAGTAAGTGGAAGAATTCACCAAGCTCTTTCTTAGGACACCGAGTGCTTTGTAATATGTTAGAGCAAGGTACTGAGGTCAGCCAGGGAGCTGGATGGAGGGAAGAAAAACTGCCGTTGTGGGAAGCTGTTGTTGCAGCACACACATGCTTTTAATAAATTTATTGCTAGTTGTCCCTGAGTCAGGTCAGATGCAAAGCAGCCTTTTTTATTACCCTGTTTCCCCGAAAACAAGACAGTGTCTTATATTAATTTTTGCTCCCAAAGATGCGCTAGGTCTTATTTTTAGGGGATGTCTTATTTTTCCATGAAGAAGAATACAGTACACATTTATTGTTTTATTAAAAGAGACCTCGCACTTCCTGTCTGCTCTGACTGCGCTTCGGCCAACAATGGGTGCACGGCGGCGCCTGCTGCTAGAGTCCAGAGTCCAGGTAGCTTCAGGGGGCTTATTTTCGGGGAGGTCTTATTTTCAGGGGGTGCCTTATATTTCAGCGACAGTCAAACTGTAAGTGGGTCTTATTTTCGGGGGATGTCTTACTTTCGGGGATAAGGAGATAAGCTGATGAAAGAAAGAAGTATAAGCAATAACAGACTAATGAAAATAAAAACTATCCCTTTGAAAACATATATACGAGGGGGCTTCAAAAAGTTTGTGGGAAAAGTACATTCATTTTTATTTCCATTGTTTTCCATGGACTTTCTGAAACCCCTTGCACACTCAGTCCTCCGTATCTGCGCGTCTGACTCTACACTCTCAACCAACCATGATCCTATGGATTTTGCTATCCGCAGGAGTCCTGGAACCAAACCCAGAGGATACTAAGGGCAATTGTGCATTGTTCCATTCACCGAGCGCAATGTCCCTTCCCCGGCTATTACTCAGCCCTCACGAAAAAGGGGGTCCTGTCACATGCAACAGATGGATGAATCTTGAAAACCAGTGCTAAGAAAAATAACACAGTCCCAGAAGGCCAAATCCTAGATGATCTCACTTTATGGGACTAATATCGAAGCCAAAATTGCTTACTGGTTACCAGAGTAGGAGAGGGGGAAGCAGGAAGACTGGTGTGGGGCAGTGGTGGGGATTGTTGAGTTTATGTTGAGAGTGGTTGAATAATTAGGAAAAAGATAGATATAGAATCAATGTCATCGAGTTGTCCGTGTAGAAGCAACCAAATTGACGTGTATATTTTCACTACAATAAAAAAGTTTTAAACCTCTTCTAATGTAACTGATTGTCATTAGATTAAAAGAGAAACTACATATCCTGTAGGTTAAAATCTGTGGGAAAGTGAAAATCAGGAAGAGCGTGTAGGTGGATGACTGCTTAATTCCCTTATGTTAAGAAACCGGGCAGGCTGGGCTTCTGGGGCGGAAGGAGGCCTTCACCCTTGTGAGTTGGAAATGAGTCCCCATTACATTCTCATAGTTACGATTAATTCCCACAATATCCTCCCATCATAATGCTACTGTAAAGTTACCTCTTACATGCACATGGTTGATTGCTATCTGGCCGGCAGCTGCGTCTATGGGAGCAGACATGTTGCTATTGCTCTCACTGCTGAGGGGACAGTCATTCTCCCTTACCGCCCCCCCCCCCAGCACTGGTGTTGTTACCCTCCAATGAGCACAGGGACCTGTAGGGTTTAGGGGACCACCCACTTTGTTATGTCTGTGGCTCCCTGCAATTAGGGACACTGTCATGCTCCTAACCTAATGTTGGCAATACATTCTCTCTCTCTGCTCTGACCTGGTTCCTGAAGCCATGGAGGAGGTGAGCACCCCCAAAACTCATGTCTGTCTCTTAATCTCTCCCCTTCAATTACACAACTGTCCCTTAGGACCCATGAGGATCTGAGGCTGGATGTCACGAAAATGCATTCCATCCTGTTCCGACACATACCACCCCGAATTAGGTCATGTTTCACAGGTAAAGGCCACGGTCCGACCACATCTGCCCAAGACTTTGAACCAGCCACAAACTCAGGGGCTGCCAGGCCACCCACACTTCACACAACTGGTTATAGATGTCTAGGTTCCCACTCCCCCCCCCCCCCCAGAGCCCTGGTGGCATCATGGTTACGTGTTGGGCTACAAGCCAGTTGGTCAGCCTTTCAAAACCACCAGCCACTCGTCAGGAGAAAGATAGGGCTTTCTGCTCCTGTAAAGAATTATCAAGTCTCAGAAAGTCTCCGGGGAGGGCACTTCTACCTGTGCCACAGAAGCAGGGTCGTGGGGGGGGCGCGCTGGCAGGGAATTGTTTGTTTCACCGATCATTACTACCCCCACAAAAGAGCAGCTGCAAACTCAAGGTTCCTCATACAACCCATTCTTCTGACCTGCTGCCTGAAGACCCAAGGGTTCCCAACCATCCCCTGAGGCTCAGTAACTCGCAGAACTGAGTCACAGAACTCAGGTAACCCGCTTACAGTTTTATGAGGCAGATCATAAGAGGCTGCAGCAGAGAAGCAGAGGGCAAGGTCTGGGAGAGGACCCACTCTCGGTGGGGTTTCTGTGTCCCTGTCCCCCTCCCCGTGTCTCCATGATTATCACCAGCCAGGACACGACGGCGACACCGCCCGGTAGACCTTGGACAGTGACCACAAGGTTCGGCCCACCACTCGCGCCAGTCAGGGGGAAAGGGATGAGGCCATCTGCTCCCATAGATTCACAGCCTCGGAACTCCTAAATTGAGTCACTCGGAGTCACAGTTCTCTCCGTGGGCGTGGGTGCGGCGTCCCCGGTTTCAATGTTTGTCCCCAGTCGGGACCCTCACCCCGCCTCCTGTGCCATCGTGGCGTGCTGTTGGGCTGCTCACCACAAGGTCAGCTGTTGGAGACCCCCAGCGGCTCCACGGGAGAAAGAGGAGGCTTTCAGCGGGCTCCTCTACAGACTGACCATCTCCAAAACCCCAGGGGTTCCCTGTCTGTCCTATAGGGCCCCAGGGAATCCACCAACTGGCAGTACGTTTGGGTTTGGGTTCCGATTCCAGCTCCGCGACTCTTCCGACTCTGTACCCTGTAAGGACGCAGGAGAGCTGGGTTTCTGATGCTGTCAATTTTACACAAGCGGACCGACACATCTTTCTGGAGAGGAATGCCTGGTTAGCTAGCAGCCAATGCCTGGCCGAGGGCTCCCAAGTTCAGGAGCGTTTTACTAGGTAGACATTAAAGAACCATTGGCCATGAAATTGAGCCCAGTTCAGTCCCTCTCCCTCCCTGGGGCAGAACTGATAGCATGGCATGGCATGGCTAGCTCACAGGTAGCCCACCTGGTTTTCATAAATTCTCAAGGTGTTGCCCTTCGTGAATAACAAAGACACTGCAGAAGCTTCTAACTCACTACCAGTGAGTCATTGCTGACTCATAGCGAGCCCCTGTGGGTCTCAGAGACTGTCACTGGTTCTGGGAGTAGAAAGCCCAGTCTTTCTCCCCCAGAGCCACTGGTGGTTTCCAACTGCCGACCCCACAGAGTGCAGCCCAGCCTGTAATCACTGTACCATCAGGGCTCTGGGCACCCTGAAATCTCCAGCAAGTTAGAAGTCAAGCACATTAACCATTTGCACTGCCCTCCGTCCTGCCGAACAAACAACAACACACGCACACAATGTTCTCCTGGAGTCAGTTCCATCTCATAATGATCTCAAATATCAGAAAAGGAAGATGTGGTGAGTGGCTAGGTTAACAGCCCAGAACTGCCAAGGTCCCTTCCACACCATATCATTGCAACCCTTAATTCTAAAGGTTCTCTAGTGGCGTCGTGGCTCCCCGTTGGGTCCCTAACCGCAAGGTCTTGAAACCACCAGCTGCTCCCCAGGACAAAGACGGGGCTTTCTACTCCTGTAAAGAGTTACAGTCTCAGAAACTCACAGGGGGCAGTCCCACCCTGTCCTATAGGGTCGCTATAAATCAGCATCAATCTGACGGCTGGCATTGAGTTTAGTGCTTGGTTTCCTTTATTCTAAAAAATAAAAATAAAAAAATTCCTCGACCCCACTCTCTGTGTCCAGCAGGTGTCACCTTCCACCAGAAAACAAGCGCATCAGCCGGCATCTCTACATTGATAACACCTATCCCCCAATACTGAGCGCTGGTACTGGGGGATAGGGTTTGGCCATAGAAGATAATTGAGAGTGGCCTTAAAGAGAGATGTGCCTACCAGTATGAAGGTCCTCGGAAGATGGGAATTCACAGACTTTTAGCTCAGGTGGACAAACATTGTGTAGTGAACTGGCTCTGTGACCTTGGACAAGTTGCCTAACCTCTTCAATCCTCGGCTTCTTCGTATGTGATATGAGGGTGATTTCTTATTCCCCTGAGGGTCTTGAGGGCAATGGACACAATATAAACCGAAGCACTTAGCCCAGTGCCTCGCACGTGATAGACACCGGAGCTATGTTCCCTTCTCTGTTCAGGTTATGGAACAATTTGACCAGAATTCCCATCTGAAATTAGGCTCTACCCACTGGATCCTGTCTATCTGAAGGCCTGCCTATGGCGTGTGGTGAGGCTCAAATTAAATGATGCACACAAAGGAACTAGAGCAATGCTGTCCCAGAAAGCTCAATCACAGACAATATCTAACATTACTATTCCAGGCTTGCTACGTGCCAGGCAATCTCCTACCTGTTTAATAATAGAACTCAATTAATCCTCATTAAGACTCCTGTAAAATTAATAAGAGCATCAACTGTTCATCCACTTCCTCTCCCTTACTGTGACTCCATCCCACCATAGTTGAATTTCCTCTTCTGTATGACAAACCAGAAAGTGGCCCCAAATTCTGTGGTATCTGGGTAGGGAGAGAAAAGGAGTCCCTGGCTTAAGTAGGAGAGAATCATCCCAACCCCTTGCTCTGTCCATATTCCCAGGCTCCAAGAAAAAGACAGGGATAACAACATTCCCATTGGGGTTTATTTCTTAGGGATGGCCACCAGCAACTCAACATCCTCTGAGCCCTGCCTGCCCCCCACCCCAAAAAAAGAGCCCTTTAGCCTCCTTTGCCAGGTTACATTCATCCCAGGAATATAACTTTGGGCAATAATTTGGGCATAGCCTATTCCCAGAAATGCAGTCCCATGCTTTAAAGAGTTACATGAATGAGAAACCATAGGATCCACGAAGAGAGTTTTCAGGAAGAACCTCAAATGGAGTTGCAGGATTTTCACCTCTAGGAAATGTTCCGACCTTCAAAAGAAAAAAAACAAGATAATGCAGCTTGAACCCCATGGGACCCCATTGCTTGTCTCTGTGACTCTCCGTGCCAGAGCCCATGTTATTGATGAAAATTCTGGGGCACCGAGAATTAATACAAGGAGCCACCTTCAATCCCCTCCCCATAAATGCTCACTGGGGAGAAGAGGAGGGACTAGGCATTCTGCTTTCCTGCACCCATTCCCAGTGACGGAAATGGAAACCATGCCCTCAGCTGGATCCTCCTGGAGGGTCACTGCCACCATGAATGCCATTCATTGAACCCAGCAGTGACTCCTAACCCCCCCTACCACCACCACCACTTTCACCAAAGGCCCAGAAGACAAGCACACGGACAGAGGTGTTACCTTCAGGATAATTGGCCCCGGGCAGGTAAGTGTAACCTGAGAGAAGAAGATAAGCTGATTAGAGCAGGGTCTCTGTGGAAAAGGGAGCTGACATGATTCACAGTGAGTGGGATGCGAATAGGAGCTGTCACCGGCAGAAAGCAAGCCGAGAGTGGGGGCCGGCGTGTGGAAAGCAAGGTCGGGGATTCACTCACTTGAGGAGCCAGCTCTCCGCCAGCTCAGCAAACCAAGAATGAAGATGATGAGGCCCAGGCCCAGCGTCACCGACGACACGGATACCTTCACTATCTGCACGGGGGACAGTCCGGGCGCTGCAGAGAGAATCTGAGCTAGAACCGGTGCCTGGGGCTCACTGCAGAGCAACTTACTGTGACCTTCACCCACCCGATCCAATGGTCCTTTATCCCCACCCCCAGGGTCTTTGCCACAAGGACCTCCCCCATCCTGTGAACCCCGATGCCGAGTGGAACCTCAGACACCCCCTTCTCTAGAGTGAGTACCTCGGCAGCCAGTTCCTCGCTAGCACATCCAATGAGGTCGCTTAAGGACACCCCCCCTTTCCTTCCTTCGCAGCAAGGTCGCTTCTTTCCAGAGAATAAAGGGGCCTTCACTCTCTTCTCCATGCCCCCCGTGGGGACAATATGTACATGATTACTTGTTCCATCTGAGCAGTTTCCTATTAAAATGTCTTTTCTACTTCTTCTAACGCCCCACCAAAAAAAGTTCCATCCTGTGACTGGGTCCCCTACCTGTCCACATCCAGATTTTCCATGGGCCCGTCCAGGTTCTATCCCACTGTATAGTCCCCGCCTTCCTAGAGCTTGCTCTGCACTGAACCCTGTCCCTGCAGGATTCCGTTGCCCTGCTAAAATGAGCATGCCACTCCCAGAAAAAAAAAAAAAAGTCTTTGTGTGCCCTGTAAAGGAGACGTTGTTCCCCAGAGAGCTTGGGTGAAAGCATGAGTTCCCCTCTCTGTTCCCCACGCCCTTCCCAGCGGCCCAGCACATTCCCCAGAGAGAGAGACAGGGCTGACCTCACAGCAGTCTGGCCTCCTGTTCCCTGCTTCTGCTTTTAATTCCTTCCTCTTTCCCTTCCCGAGAATCCCCACATCTGTGTGTCATTTCTCTGAGCATCTTTATCCTCAACCCCGGGGCTCAAACAGTGGTAATTGGCTCCTTCTTCACTAGCCCCCAAGCATGCCCCCTACACTGTATCCTCCTCCTGGCCTTTTCCTAGCCCACTGTCCCTAACAGAGCAGCCAACGCTCAGCCCTGCCCGCCCCGCCCCAAGGGAAACGCGACTTTCTTAGGCAACCATCTTTGTCCCCATCCAGAATGGTTGAAATCTGAGGCGCCTACAATCGCCTCACAATGGTTAGTGCTGAAAAACGTAGTGAGCAAACCTACGGGCAGCAGCATGATGTCTTGCTCTATCCCTGATCGCGCCACAACACCAACAACAGCAACAACGAATCCCGGTCCTTCAATCCCATTGTCCCAACTCTGGTCCTAAATCTTCCCTAAGGCCCTCTCGCTTCCCTCCCATCCTCAGCATCTCCTCCTCGACTGTATCCGTGCAACTATCCACACCTGCCTCCACCGTGATATTGGGGTTCCTTTTTCCGCTCCCCACTTCCACTAATGCTCCTGACCGCCAGTCACTTACTCCAGTCTTCCAGGATGGGGAGAGAAGCTGCGATGTGCTCCACCACGCACGTGTAGGTATCTCCATAAGCGGGGGTCAACGCTAAATGGGAGACCGTCTGGTACGTCCAGTCTCCATTGGGCTGGGCAATCTTCTGGCCATTGCCGTGAGGGAGGACGGGCTTCCCGTTCTTCCTCCACGTGATGATCACCTCGGCGGGGTAGAAGCCCCACACGTAGCAGGCCAGCATCACGGGATCCCTTGTGTTAAAAGGAGTGATGGGCGCTACTTTCACAGAAGGCGGCCCTGCATCAGATTAAACAGCACCGTTAGCAGAGCGACAGCCTACCTTTTTCCTGCAACTGAGTTTCTTTCCTACTTCAGCCCCTCGTAGATCTCTGCGAACCTGCCCGCCGTGTGCCAGCACACGGCCCCTGGAAATTAAGAAGTCGGTATTTACGCCGGCTTTGTCCTCTGGCTTTCCCCACTCCTTCACGGCTCCTTCCTTCCTTTCGTCCGCCAAAAACTGTGTTTGGTCCCAATGGGGTGCACGGCGAGCCATTTCAGGAGAAAGCCCCTCAGCTAATAACAGCACAGACATGGTAAGTTTGGATTTCTAAAGGTAGGAGGGAAACTTTTTTTTCCGCTGACAATCTTTCTTAAACGAATTTGCTTACATAAAACCTCTTCTCCAGAGATAGCTAACACTCTGGACTAGCTCTTAAATGTAGTGAAGGGGAGTCTGTGCAAGGCATCAGTGGTTAAACATTCGACTTCCCACCCAAAAGGTGGGCGGCTCAAGCCCACGCAGAGGTGGTTCGGGAGACAGCCTGATTTGCCTGGAAAAGCGGGGGGAACCCTTCTCCTTTCCACACATGGGGGCCCCGTGTCACAGCCAATTCCACGGCAACCGCAGGCCCCTGAAGTAGAATGTCAATCTTGCTATTTTGTTCATATTCTGCTCGGTGACCCTCCTGCTGGCCTCCACACTGGTGCCTTTGAAATCAAATCTTCGCATCGCAACAAACTGTGCTCCCGTGCAGGTAGCCTTCGCTGGTAGCTGTCTGCATGCAGCGCATCCGGAGCAATCGCCAGGGACTCGCCTTTTCAACCAGTACCTCTCCCAGGCAACTTGCAGACTGGTGACTCCGAAGCCACATCTTAGGACACAATACTCTGCCCCAAGGAGCTCTCCAAGGGTTCTCTTAAGAACCTCGAAGCGTTCGCAGCCCAAGGGAGCAGGGGAGAGGGAGAACAGGAGAGACCTCTGGGGACCCTTTCCAAATATTCTCGAGAGTAGATGCACCCTGGATTTAAGCATCAGAATTGAGGGAAAGAGGCCCGAACCCTTTGGAGAAGAGCCATTCTGGTTATGCTGATACATCTGTATTGGGACTTGGATCTGCATCCTGATGGATGCTTAGTCACCCCTCCCGCCACCCCCAGTGCTCCTCGCCAGCTCAAACATTATTTCTGCTTCTTAAGCTCCACCCTCGTCAGCTACCTCATCTCCCCAGGAGGATCAACATTCTAGTCCGCACACTTTCCTGTTTCCTTCTCGCCAGATTCCTAACTCCGTAGCTGCTGAGCAATCTCCCCTGGCCTCCCTCCTGCGCTTCCCGATAGCCCTCTCCTTACGTGTTCTCTGGGTCAGTGACCCCCAGAAAGGCTGCGCATGGGTAGCACAGTCTTGGAGCCCGTTGCTCAGGCGCTGGAGCAGGTTTTGCTGATGGTTCAGGGTGTCTGCGACGAACATGGCCAAACGATATAGCATTCCAAATTCACAAGGGACCATTTGGGTCTGCTCTGGATCCCAGCAGGTCAGCAAAGCCTTGTTGAAGGAGATACAATACATGAAATCCTTGGGAGTCCCCTCATCATCCAGGACACAGACACTTTCCACATGGGCCACGAAGCCACCTACAAGAGCCAGAGAATGGGGTGTCAGGGTTGGGGGATAAGAGTTCAGAAGTGACCCTCCACTGGAACCCAAGCCTGAAGTCCACCCAGCTGGCCCAGTAACAATTCTTCATGACACACAGGTTTGTTTTGTTTTTTTGACCAACACACATGTTTGGGGTCACCCAGAGCCCCAATTTAAAGGAACTGATACTAGGAGCAGTGAAGGTTTTAGATCTGGTTTCCTCCTGGTGCACAACCACATGGGGTGACAGAAGAGACACAGACCTACCCCCAGTAAGGCAAATGAGTAAGAGAGAAAGGGGGTAAAAGGAACCAGCCTTGTTCGATGAAAAGGAATCAAGGAAGTGAGTCGGCCTTATCCTGCACAGGAAAGATGGTTAAATATTCACCCGCATATATTGATGAAGCTCTAGCGATGTCTGGCACTATGCTGGGAGCTGGGGCTGCAGGAGCAAGCAAGGCAGATCTTGTCATTGCCCACATTCCAGCAGGGGGGACGTGCGGGAGCTTCACGGAGTTCATGGGGGAAAGCCATTATCTTTTCATTCCATGTTCTACCAACCTTGTGAAGTCCTTGCAGCTAGTACACAAGTGATCACATAGCATCCTGGAGCCCTGGTGGCTTAGTGGGTTATGCGTGAACTGCAAAGTCAGTTCAAAACCACCAGCCGCGGTGCATGAGAAAGATGAGGCCGTCTGCTCTGATAAAGATGTACAGCCTAGGGAACCCACTGGGGCAGCCCGACTCTGTCCTACAGGGTCATTCGCTCACTGCCATCGAGTCAATGTTGACTCAAAGCCACCTGCTGTAGGTTTCGGAGACGGTAACTGTTTACAGGGGTAGAAAATCCCATCTTTCTCCCCAGGAGCTGCTGGTGGTCTTGAACTGCCAACCATGAGGATCTCGGCCCAGCTCTTACCCACACTACACCACTAGGGCTCCAGTGAGGGCCACTATGAGTCAGAATCGACCCCGTGGCAGTGAGTTCACCTGATTTCTACTGAGATTGCTATACCAGTGCAGAATCAACTGCTGTAGAAACATACAGAAGGAAGACAGACTCGTCTGGAGCGCCCAAACCCAATAGCGAAACGGAACCCGCTAGCCCCAGAGCAGCAGCAAGGGAGGGCGGGTCCTTACCTGCTGCGGTGCAGCCCAGGCTGAGGCCCAGTAGCAGCTGCACCAATGAGATCATGTTCTGCTCCGGGAAGACACCAGGAGTTCAGTCCCCGAGGCCAGCTCTTCCAGAGGCCTTGGGTCCTGGCCTGCCCTAGAAGCCCCAGCCTGGAGAGATGGTCTTCAGACACCGCGTGGACTATACCAGGGCCTGGGTTTTTTGACCCCTGCTAAGTAAGTGATTTAGGGCTAGCAAGTCCCTGGATACTAGATCTGCGCCTACCACAAGTCATTGAAGTCAGATGCCCCGAACAAAAAGTCCGATTAGCTACAGAGGAGGAGACCGACGTAAAGACAAATAGCTGAGTGCCTCGTGTGTGCGTCATCAGTTGCTAGGTAAACTTCATCCTGCCGGAGGCCTTGGCAGCAGGTGCCCCGGCTGGTTTCCTAATTATTCTGTTCGTTTTCATTTTTTATTTCAAATCCTCTTTTCAAACTGTTACGCTGCTGTGGTTGACGATATGCACAGTCCGTATTATCCAGACATCGCGTCGATTCTTTTGTTGTTGTTGTTATTTTACTTGTCAGGACAAACTTTAAAAACCATTTCCGTGCCAGGTAAGGCACGTGTCATACAACGGAGTGGCTTGAGGACATTAAACAGCGGTGCAATCATCAAGAATGAAATAAAATATCCACAGTTCAGCAATGGCCACGAATGCAATTCAGTGACATGAACGATATTTTTTGCAAGTTGTGCGTCTCGTCATTCCTTCTGTGTGGAATAACTGGTCTGTAGGTGGCGTTCTCTAGAAAAAGAATCATTCCAGCGTCCCCAGGAGGCATGCAGCCGGACTGCGCACCACTTCAGCTGTTCCACTCATTGTCCTCTCAGGCGACCTGTCACTCTTGGTCTTTGAAGGAAGGGTACCCAGGATCTCTTGATGGGTCCTGTCACTCGGGAGACAGGAGGATTGTGGGTCCCTGGGGGCAAGACAGTTGGAAGAGGGAGAGCCGTTGAGAAAGGAGGAGCCACAGAGAGGGTATAGAGGTTACAGAAACAGAACGCAAGGCTACAGAAGAATGGAAGCCATTCCACTAGAGATCAAGAACAGGCCTGGGAAATCCCTCCCTCAGCCTCCCTTGCTTCCTCTCTCCTAGCTCGTCAAACTTCATTTCCTCCTCCACCAGAAGCTGCTTTCTGTGGCCGGAAACAGCATCCTCCCACGCTCCGCGCCCTCACGGAGGCAGGCTACAGGGTAACTCCTCTTACACACTTGGGCTAGCAGCTGGGGACGGTCCAGTGCCCACTGCGCACTTGTCTCCCCCAAACTCTAAACTCCCCCATGTGGTTCCCCCCCTTAGTCCCCTCTGTCCCAGGGGGGCATTATGAAACCACTGCAAAAATAAGATGAAGCTTCCTTATTTTATTTGCCCTGGAAAAGATCGGTTTTAAATGGAAATCAATTCTCTTTAGCCCCTTTTGAAATTTCTAATGGATGAGGCATTTTATTTTTCCCACGCCAAATGGAAAACTCTGAAATTGACTTCCCTCTGCTCCTCCCAGGTTTCAGGGCTGCTGCTTCTCACTTGAGTCATGAAAAAAACCTTGCAAAGACTGCATCTAATCATGAGTTAAACACAAGAGGATTACGAATGAGCCCCTTGACAGCACCCTTATGTGTCATTTCCCACCGCTCCTGCCCTCCAAGAGAATGTGCCATTTATGAACTTTTAAAAGGACGGGGCTGGGGGAGGAAGCAAGCACCCAAAAGGAATGCAAAGGTGAATACCAGAAACAAACGGTTTATTTTACCTTTCTAGTTGCAATCAACGGAATCTCTGCCCGTATTTCCCAGCCACCCCTGCTATCGAGCCTATCTTCTTTATGACCACACGGTAACCTCCCCCCCCAATGCACCAGCAAATGTGATGGAGTGGGGGTGGCTGCACCACGTGACGTGGAAGGTCAAGCATTTGTTCAGCTTCTATTTGGTGACCAGGGACTCTACTGATGGGGCCTCAATAGACCATCTTATTTAATCATCACAGACTTGTCTGTGGGCCTCCTTTTGCTGGCCCGAAAACGGGCCCAGAGAGCATTAATCCTCTTTCTCCAAAGACCCGACATCTGTGCCCACCCACTCACTGGCTACATCTTGGGCTGTGAGACCCTGGTAACGGGAGCTGGTGGTGCCAGCCGATGGGAGAAAGACAAGGAAGGAAGCACAAACCCAATCCAACGCCCCCGCGACCTTGCTCTCTGGTTCTCAGTGTCCCATTTGCTCTCAGACTCACTGTTTCGTCCACTTTCTCTCTCTTTTTTTAATCGTTTTATTAGGGGCTCATACAACTCTTATCACAATCCATACATACATCAGTTGTGTAAAGCACATTTGCACATTCATTGCCCTCATCATTCTCAAAACATTGCTCTCCACCTAAGCCCCTGGCATCAGGTCCTCATTTTTCCCCTCCCTTCCCGCTCCCCCCTCCCTCATGAACCCTTGATAATTTATAAATTATTATTTTGTCATATCTTGCCCTGTCCAATGTCTCTCTTCACCCACTTTCTGTTGTCCGTTCCCCAGGGAGGAGGTCACATGGAGATCCTTGTATTGGGTTCCCCCTTTCCATCCCACCCTCCCTCCATCCTCCAAGTATCGCCACTCACACCACTGGTCCTGAAGAGTTCATCCATCCTGGATTCCTTGTGTTTCCAGTTCCTATCTGCACCAGTGTACATGCTCTGGTCTAGCTAGATTTGTAAGGTAGAATTGGGATCATGATAGTTGGGGCGTGGGGGGGGGGGAGCATTTAGGAACTAGAGGAAAGCTGTATGTTTCATCGTTGCTACATCGCATCTCGACTGACTCATCTCCTCCCCTAGACCCCTCTGCAAGGGGGATGTCCAGTGTCCTACAGATGGGCTTTAGGTCTCCACTCTGCACTCCCCGCCCCCTCATTCACTATGGTAAGATTTTTTATTTCCACTTTCTCTTTTGTCAACTTTCAGGAAAGTAGAAATTCTGTGTTCCTCCCCAGCCCCACATCCTCTCTCCCCTCCCCCAGCGGGCAGTGAGGCTAACCTGGACTCCCATCAGTCTTTCCGGTGCCTGCCAAGCCTAGTCCTGTCAGGGAACCAGCATGGCTGCTTGCAATGCTGGAGCCTTTGGCCAGCAGCTGAGAGCTGACGAGGCGGCGGTCCTGTCGAGGTCTCTGCTCCAGCAGCCAAGGGAGAAGTGAAACTTTCTGTCACACAGCAACAGGAAATGGTAGTTGGTTTCACTTCTCTATTAATGTGAAGGCTGCCAGAGAATTGGAGAATAAAGTCCGACAGAAAACCCAGAGACCTGTGTCCTGTGAAGCGTGTTCTTCCTTCTCCTCCTCACGCTGGTCCTGCTTTGTCTCACACACACACACACACACACACACACACACACGGCTCCAGCCCACCTCAAAGAATGCTTTACCGTCCCTGTCGATGGGTGGTGTTAGGCCTGTAGTTTGAAGGCCAAAGCCATGATGGGACACCCCACCCCCCACCCCACCCCCGGACAGCTGCCCACACGCTGCTCTTCCCTCTCAGCAGTCTCCATGGAAGCCTGTGGCACACTGGTGAAGCGCTCAGTTACTGACCGTGAGGCCGGCGGTTTGAACAAACCAGCAGCTCCAAGGACGAACAGACTTGGGGAGCCGCTCCTGCAAGGATTACAGCCTAGGAACCCCAAGGGGGAGTTCTGCTCTGTCCCTGAGGGTCACTCTGAAGGGGAACTCAGAGCACACAACAGCCCCAACTGAAGGGTCCAAAGAGCGGGTGCTCGTCTTTCTCCTCCGCCAGTGAACTAACCTTGTGCCTATGCACCCAGCAATGGACTACCCAGACGTAGACGATGTTGGCTTGGGGAAGGGAACGCGAGCTCACCTTGGGCTCACGGAAGAATTATGACCTGTTGAGATGCAAAAGTGGCAAAAGAAGTTTATTTGCTAGCTCGAGCTAGGGCTTCCCTCCCTCCGCTGCCCAGCACAGCAGGGACCCAGTGTCCAAAAGGGAATCAGCCCCGAGTTCTTTGTTCCCTGGGCTTTTATGGGGCCAGGGACCAGGGCAGTCCAGTGTTGCTGTTCTTTAAATTTATTGTAGAAACCTTCTGGCGTCAGCGTTGTCCAGTGGTGGTTGGTGAGCAGTTTCGCTCGTGTTTTCTTGACTGGTCAATTGGGGGGGGGTGGTCGCTGCACCCTACTAGTCAGTCTGGGACAGGTGATGCCTTCTCTGACAGAATTACCTCAGTGTCCAGGAATCTGAAACTAGAGCTTAAGCCTGCCCCAGACGTTGGTTTTATACAGCCTGTCATGGTGCTGGTGCCGGCAGTTGTAAACCAGGACCCCACAACGATACAGACTCGGCCTCGGCCTCCTCAGCAAACGCACAGAAAGAGAAACATCTGTGTTAAAGCCAGTAAGCCATTACCGTATGACTCGAGTATAAGCCGACCCGAAGATCAGCCGAGGCACCTGACTTTACCACGAAAAACTGCATTAAAAAATGTGTTGAAGGGGTCTTAAAAGCTTGAAGATAAACTAGCGGCCATCTAGCTCAGAAGCAACAAAGCCCACATGGAAGAAGCACACCAGCCTGTACGCTCACGAGGTGTCGAAGGGATCAGGTAGCAGGCATCCAAGAACAACAAAAAAATCACATCATTGTGAATGAGGAGGAGGACCGAGTGGGGACCCAAAGCCCATCTGTGGGCAATTGGACATCCCCTTACAGAAGGGTTGGGAGGAGGAGACGAGCCAGTCAGGGTGCTGGGTAGCAACGATGAAACATACAACTGTCCCCTAGTTCTTTAATGCTTCCTCCACCCCCACTATCATGTCCCAATTTTACCTTCCAAATCCAGCTAGACCAGGGCATGTACACTGGTACAGATAGGAACTGGAAACACAGGGAATCCAGGTCAGATGATCCCTTCAGGACCAGTGGTGAGAGTGGCGATACCGGGAGTGTGAAGGGAAGGTGGGTTAGAGAGGGGGAACTGATTACAAGGATCTACATATAACCCCCTCCCTGGGGGGATGGACAACAGAAAAATGGGTGAAGGGAGCCGTTGGACAGTAAGACATGACAAAATAATAATAATTTATAAATTATCAAGGGTTCGTGAGGGAAGGGGGGTGGGAGAGAGGGGGGAAATGAGGAGCTGATCCCAAGGGCTCAAGTAGTAAGAAAATGTTTTGAGAATGGTGATGGCAACAAATGTACAAATGATGGATGGATTGTGATAAGAGTTGTACGAGCCCCCAGTAAAATGATTTTTTTTTAAGTGCTGAAAAACTCGGCTTATACTCGACTATCGACGGGAGTAGAGTGGCCTTAGAAGAGAAAAGTCAAGCAGGTGTGTGGATGGGGCAGTTGTCTCAATCAACGAGATCTGGGGTGAACTTTGCCTCCATGGCTGGATTCATGTCAGAGAAGAGGAAGACAGGTGGTCTCTCACAGTTGGTGTAGAGTGAGGTCCGCTTGGCAATGCCATGAGCGGTCGCGTCAGCTGTCTGGCACGAACCTGGGAGGACCGAAGCCCAAGCAGGCCACAGTTACATTACCAACACTGCGTGTTTAAGGAAGTCGCAGGCTTTTCAAAAAAGTATGGTCATAGGAATAAATCTCTTTCTTCCAGGTATTCTCTGGAACCACATCCTCACATCCCTCTTCTGGACAGATGGTTGTACCTCCAGCTTCCATTTGAGAAACATCAGCGCTACTCAGTTCATCATTTGTTGATAACCTCAACCCAACAGCATGCGACCACATGTGTGACTTCCTCTAATGGGTCTGCAATTACACATGCCTGCCCCGTGACAAGATGATGTGACTTCCCCAGGCCACCTACTCACACTGCACTCCATCCCTTTCTGTCTGCAAGCAGGGGGCTTGTTCTTGAAGCAGACCCTTTGGTTAAAGCTGCTACAAGTAATTCTCCACTCTGCCATTCTGCCAACTTACTTGAGTAGTCAATGGATTTCTGAACTATCTGGTGGGGGGGAGGTTCGAACTTGCTACCACAACCCTTTCTTCTTCTACCTCTTGATGCAGTTTTTAAAGATGACTTGGGGGAGGGGATGTTGCCATCTCAGACCATCAACACTGCAATCAACACTTCCAACCACTCATCAATCCTACCGACTGCATTCTAAGCCATCTCCCCTGACTGCTCTTCTCCCTCTTAGGGACCACCAGCCTCCCTGTCACCCATGTCAGTGCCCGTCAACGGTCTAGATCCGTGGTTCTCAACCTTCCTAATGCCGTGACCCTCTAATACAGTTTCTCATGTTGTGGTGACCCCCAACCATAAAATTATTTGCGTTGCTACTTCATAATTGCAATTTTGCTACTGTTAGGAATTGAAATCTACATATCTGATATGCAGGGTGTACTTTCATTATTAAAAAATGAACATAATTAAGCATAGTGATTAATCACGAAACAGTTTGTAACTATATATTGTGAAATATTGATGTGTTTTCCGATGGTCTTAGGTGACCCCTGTGAAAGGGTCATTCACCCCCCCCCCCCAAAGGGGTTGAGAACCACAGGTTGAGAACCGCCGGTCTAGAGCATAGCAATGCATGGAATACACAGTTTCATCTTCCCACCTTTACCCTCCCTCCTTCGGGAACCTTCAAAGTCTGTTCCCTTTGGTATGTAAGTCTTTATCTCCGTTTTATCCTTGAAGTAGTGGGCTCATACAATGTCGATCCTTTGGTGTTTGACTAACTTCACTCCGCATAGCGTTTTCCACGTCGCTCCATGTCCTGAGATGTTTCTCATTTCATCTTTCTTTGTCACTGATGCGTAGCATTCCGTTGTGTTTATGTACAAAAATATTCTTTGGTTTCATCGTTTATTCTATTATGATTATTATTTATTATTCTAAAGAACAATTTCCACTTTATTTCCTTTCAGGCTTGTTTTTCTTCAGCTTATAATCTTTCTGTAAGCTTTGAAGGACATTTTGAGGCAGCACCTGCGGGTCTAAATTGGGGTGGGGGTCTCTGGGCCCACCGGGCTCTCCATGACCGGTTCCTGACCAACCTGCTATAAACAGCACAACTCACACAATAATGTAGCTTCACGGGCAGCGTGGGGGGCACGTATGCATCAGAGCCATGTGCTTCAGAAATGTCTCTGACGGCTTCAGCCTCACAGTTTGCTTTTTAAATCATTTTTGGGGGGCTCGTACAACTCTTATCACAATCCATCCATCCATTGTGTCAAGCACATTTGTCCATTGTTGCCCTCATCCTTCTCAGAACATTTGCTCTCTTCTTGAGCCCTTGGTATCAGCTCCTCATTTTCCCCTCCCTCCCCGCTCCCCCTTCCCTCACGAACCCATAATAATTTATAAATTATTATTATTTTGTCATGTCTTACACTGACCGACGTCTCCCGTCATCCACTTTTCTGTTGTCCATCCCTCTGGCAGGGCGTTATATGTAGATCCTTGTGATTGGTTCCCCTTTCTACCCCACCTTCCCTCCACCCTCCTGGTATCCCCACTTTCACCACTGGTCCTGAAGGGCTCATCTGTCTTGGATTCCCTGTGTTTCCAGTTCCTAGCTGTACCAGTGTACATCCTCTGGTCTAGCTGGATTTGAATGGTAGAATTGGGATCATGATAGTGGGGTGCGGGAGGAAGCATTAAAGAACTGGGGGAAAGTTGTATGTTTCATCATTGCTACACTGCACCCTGACTGGCTTGTCTTTTCCCACAACCCTTGTGTAAGGGGATGTCCAGTCACCTACAGATGGGCTTTAGGTTTCCACTCCATACTTCCCCTCATTCACAATGATATGCTTCTTTGTTCTTTGGTGCCTGCTACCTGATCCCATCAACACCTCATGGTCACACAGGCTGGTGTGCTTATTCCATGTGGGCTTTGTTGCTTCTGAGCTACATGGCCGCTTGTTTACCTTCAAGCCTTTAAGACCCCAGACACTATATCTTTTGATAGCCAGGCACCATCAGCTTTCTTCACCATATTTGCTTATGCACCCACTTTGTTTTCAACGATAGTATTGGGAAGGTGAGATCATGTCAGGAAGGTTAGTATCATGGAATGCCAGTTTAATAAAACAAAGTGTTCTTGTATTGAGGGAGTACTTGAGTGGAGGCCCAATGTCCATCTGCTACTTTAATACTAAACTTATAAATATGTGCACATAGATCTATTTCCCCATCATCATATATAAATATAATTACGTATGTACATGCCTATATTTAGGCCTCTATAAATGTCCTTTGACTCCTAGTTCTTCCCTCTATTTCCTTTTATTTTCCTCTTGTCCCACTATCATGCTCAGTCTTCTTTTGGATTTCAGAAATTCCTCTCGGTTACACTGCCCTTGATCATGCTCTACCTAGTCTCTTACACCCTCCTCACCACTGATTTTTGGATCATTTGTTGTTCCCTTGTCCTTGGGTTTGCTAACACCACTTTCTTTCCCCCACCGCCCCCTTTCCCCTGTCCCCATTGTTTTCTCTTCCAGATTGTTTATCCCACCTATCTTATCTAGATAGGCCTGCAGAGATAATAACATGCACATAAATACAAGAGAGAGCAAAACAAAGCAACAAAAGAAAACAAAACAACAACAAATGACAAAAAAGAAAAGCCTATAAACAGCTCCAGGTATGTTTGTTGACTTTTAGGAGTGTTTTCCAGTCAGTCTGATGGGGTGCCACATCCTGGCCCCAAAGTCTATTTTTGGTACTCCCTCAGGACTTCCTTGCTCTGCTCCCCTTGCTGTTCTGTTGCACGCCCTTAGTGTTTCGCTTCGGTGTGGTGGGGTCATATTGGGCACAATCCCCACACTGTGTCTCCAGTGTTGTCCGCTGTAGGGCTATGGGTCAGTGAGGGATGTCGTGTCTCGTCGTAGCCTCCATGGTTTTTTATTATGAACTTCTTAGTGGCCTTGTCTTTGGGCAAGCAGCAGGCGCAGTTGGCGCAGCGAATACGGCTGAGCATGGCGGTGGCCTTCCTTAGCACATCCATTGTTGTGCCTTTGCTTTGTCATTTTGGAAGTGAGAATGTATGAGAGAACTACCAAAGTGTCTTTATCTATTCTTCTACTGAGGGGCGTTTGAGCTGTTTCCAACTTCGATGGACATGGAAGTGTATACATCTGTGTTATGGCTCTTAGTTCCTTAGGGTATACACCCGGCAGAGATTTGCTTGATCTTCTGGAATTTCTATTCCCAGTGGATGGAGGTGAGCCCATATCACTTTCCACCATCACTGTAAAACTGCCACAACTCTTGAAGAGTGTTACTCTCTCCATCCTACTCATGAGAAAATGGACAGAGAGGATATAATGGGTTGAATTGTGTTTTTTTTTTAATTAAGAAAAAAATCATATGTTCAAGTTCTAACTCACAGTGAAAGTGGCCTTATTTGGGAACAGAATTATTTGGGAAGGGATTATGTGAGATAGAGGCAGTAGAGAATGAGTTGAGACAGAACTTCCAGCAATGGCCTTGTGACTCCCACCAAATGAGTGAGTGGTACTATGTCCCTAAGAGGTCGTGACCCACCAAGGGGAGTGGAGCCAATCAGAGAACACATTCTTTGAGTCCAAGGTCCCTGGCCTGAGAGCCTCACAGACCCAGGAGACAGAACCGTACACGGAAAACGGGAAGGGACAGGGGGTAGCAGTGAGCAGTGGCAAGTCTGACAGAGTCCAGATGCAGAAAAACAGCAGCAGCAGGACCAGGAGACTGGCACCAAGTGGAGGGAGGTGACTCCAGTGAGCATGCTTACCTCAGAGTAAGACAGCTGAGTATCTTGGGGCAAGAGACTTGCCGGTGGTATGGCGGAGGCTCCGGGCACTTGATGGCCCTCCCTCCATCCCCATGAAGTTCGATGACGAGGTTTGACACCACCACATTATTTTCCCACACGACAAGGATTACGGAAAACCAACAGAAGTTGGGAGAGAGCAAGGACAGCTTCCGTCCCCAGATTCTTCAGAGGAGCACAGCCGTGCCGTCCCCACGATCTGGAGCCCCGGTGGCACAGAGGTAACTCACTGCATCATGGACCCCAGGGCCAGGTGTTCGAAAGCACAGTCACCCTGCACGAGAACATTGAGGTTTCTGCTCCTGTAAATCATTAGTCTGAGAAACGCACGGGGCCCATTCCACCCTGCCCGTTAGGGCCGTGATGAGTCAGAATCAACTCGGCGATGGTGAGTTTTGAGCCTCCAGAGTTTTGAAACAATACATTTCTGCTGTTACAGGTCATCCGTTTGTAGTACTTCATTACACGGACCTCGGAAATGAATACAAGGTGCTACATGAGTGTCCATAATAGAACCATGAATTAAACTCAGGGTTACTCG
The DNA here is from genome assembly GCF_050624435.1 of Tenrec ecaudatus. Classification (NCBI taxonomy): domain Eukaryota; kingdom Metazoa; phylum Chordata; class Mammalia; order Afrosoricida; family Tenrecidae; genus Tenrec; species Tenrec ecaudatus. The sequence goes on from NC_134536.1 coordinate 163,891,613, forward strand.
CTCTAAATCCCGGTCTCCTAGCGATTGATTAGAATGTGCTTTATAGTACAATAAAACTAATTTATCTAGATATTAGCGCAAAAGTGAGATTTATTAAAAAATAAAAGTACTGTGATAAGAGTTGTATGAGCCCCTAATAAAATGTTTAAAATTTTAAAAAATAAAAGGTTAACAAGAAAAAAAATAAAAATAAAAGTATACTTTATAACGGTACAAAAATTAAGTGTAGAGAACTGAAAGAGGGGGGCCAGGAAAAAGTGATAGGATCAGGGGAAGACCTTAGGAAATTGGCAAGTGTTAAAGGCAATAGAGGCCGATACTGTTCTATACCTAATCCTACAATAGTGGTCTCTGAGGAGACGCTTGGACGAGGCTCAGGCTGAGCAGGAGAGTGGGAGAAGACCCACAACCCTGTGGAGATTTGACAGCAGCTATTTGTAGGTGTCTACTTAACCTGAGCTGTCGCCACATCCGTGCATGTGGAAGAGCAAACCGGAAACAAGTTATGAGACCATCTTAGGCATAACCAAACACCTTGAGCGAGGGGGTCACTGCAGGTGGCGGATTAGGACCATCGTCTCAAGGTCAATTGGCATAACATAATCCACAAAACAATGTTCTGCGTCCTACTTTGATAAGTAGTGACTGGAATCTTAAACGCCGGTAAGCAGCCCTCAAAGATCCAACTGTGGGTCTCTCCACATCTAGAGGAAAGACGAGTAATGGGAATAAAAGGACACATGGAAGCAATTAGTTCAAAAGTCTAAGGAACCACATAAAATCAGCCTCTGCAAACCTGAGACCGGATGAGCCAGATACTGCCTGACTGCCACTAGCAACTGCTCCACAAAGAACACATTAGAAGACCCTGGATACAACGGGAGAGAATGAAAGAGGTCAGGCTTACTGGTCAGAGAGAGGCTGTGTGCAAGCACCCCACATCAGTAAAGACCTGAACTTGAAGGGGAAGAAATAACACCAACAGAAGAAAGCATAATGGGAGACTATATATATGGCCAAGTACAGAGAAAGCAATGCTTTTTTCCTGATCCAAAATGATTCATCAGGAAAGGAATTATATAACAGTCCTTTTTGTTTTTTCAAATTGTGAGTAAGCTCTCAAAACCTGTTTGGGAAAGACACATTCTCCTCAAATGATCTCAGCTCTTCAAAACCTAAGGGGAATAAGAATAAAATTATTTTATGAAAGGTAGGAGCCGGTACAGAAATGTATCTACATTAATATAGTACATAAAATACATAAATCTGATTGTTTATATGTATGAATATAATGGATATATTATGTATTATATAACTACATATAATATAAAGGCATAAAATATATGCTTGTCGATTAGTGGGTAACTAGCTAAATAAAATTTGTTAGACATTTGGCTATTCGTCGATAACTTCCTTTTGAAAGCTTTATGCACTGAAGTTGGTCAACACGCATTTCACATCTCATTGAGAGAAGGAAGCTCCACCCTCCTACTGCATGCTGCAACAAAACTTATGGTTTGAGAGTCCTGGGCTTGGAAGTTTCCTTAAGATCATCAAAAAGCAAATTAATAAATATATATATATTTTAAAGATCATCAAAAAGCACAAGCCAGAAGGGTTTTGACTGGGCAAATTAAATAATCGTATTGAAGGAAAGATGTGCATACACATTTAACTGATGGGCAGGAGAGTGGAAGAGGTATCTGCAGTAGCCATGCCAACATGCGTAGAGAAAGCCCCACAGATTCACCAGAAAAACCAGACAATGCCATTTTTAAATAGCCAAACGACATGGATCAGTCAATTCACAAAGGGAGAAACCGATGAACATATACCCCGTTTCACCAGAGAAAGACAAATTAAAATAATTTCACACTCATCAGATTGTGACCAGTAAGGGAAACGAGAAGCAGCTTGTTAGATGGTGAGACGTGGTGAGACTGGGAGTGGTTTATGATGTGTGAATGAGAGAAAGTCCGGAGTAGTTAGGACGAAATAATTAACATATGAAATATGACAGCATATCCTTGTGAGTAGAATCTGGATTGAGTTTGATAAAGATCAATTAGGGTGAGAGCAGCAGTTCTCAACCTGTGGGTTGTGACCCCTTTGGGGTCAAATGACCCTTCCCAGGGGTCACTTAAGACCATCGGAAAGCACATCAATATTTCACAAAATATAATTGCATATTGTTTTGTGATTAATCACTATGCTTTCATTATGTTCAATTGGTAACAATGAAAACATATCCTGCATATCAGATATTTACATGATGGTTCATAACAGTAGAAAAATTACAGTGATGAAGTAGCAGAGAAAATAATTTTATGGTTGGGGGGTCACCACAACATGAGGAAGTGTATGAAAGGGTCGTGGCATGAGGACGGTGGAGAACCACCGGGTTAGAGGTTTCGGGGCAGGTTCATGGAAGAGGGTGCCCTGGGGTTAGACCTACGGACTTGGTTAGAACCAGAAGAGGCTGAGCGAAGGAAGCTTCCGATGACAGGACAAGCCTGGGCAAGTGACAGCAGATGCAGTACTGTCCAGGAAGAGCGAGGACAGCAGATGCATTGGTGACAGGCTCCCTGCTGGGAAAGCGGACCCTACTTGTGACCAGAAGGGATTAAATGATGATCACGTGGACTGCTTGATGGGAAAGTCTAAGCCTGTGCTTTCACCGAGGAGGAGTGTGAGAACCAAGAGCGGAAGTGACCCTTTTAGGGTCACACAACACAGTAAAAGCAGCCTTAAGATTTGACTGGCGGCCCGTGGCAATCAGTGTTCTCTGGCCTGAACGACCCGTCCAAGGTGCTCTGTGACTGTGCTGTCCTGGACAGACAGGGTAGCAGGTAGAGCATGATGAAAACACCAAACCATGCCTCCAAACTAAATCCACGGCCATCGAGTCAATGCTGACTCATGGTGACCCATGACTATTACTGGGGGGAGGGGGGGTGTGAGGTTCTGCTGGCAGTTTGGAATTGGCAACCAATGTGGCTCACCGCCCAGTGCATAACCACTACGCCACCAGGGTTCCAAACCACGCCTCGTGCCAGCTGACTGATTCCAATTCATAGAGACCCCATGGGGCTAAGTGGAACTACACCCTGGGGTTTCGAAAGCTGGGAGTCTTTGTGGACGTAGAGTCTCCAACGAGGAACAGCTGGTGGGCTTGCACCACCAACCTGCGGTGGGCAGTCCAATAGTCCAATGCTTAACCCATGGTGCTCTGATGAATTGCTTTACATGTGCTTTATTTCTCATTTTCCTTCATGGCTGGCAGGGGCTGGGGGCGAAGTGGTGGCATGAAAGGGGACATACTGGAATTATTTTGGCGTTGGTGAGAGAGTCTCTCTTCTTTGTTTTATGTCGGGGTCTAATCAAAAGACCTTTTAACAATAGTTGTTAAAAAATAATAAGAATAAATAGTTGTATTGGCATATAATTCACATGTGATACAGTTTGATCATTTAATTATGTGAAGAAGACTTGTGCAAACATTGCCACAATCAATTTCAGAGCATTTTCTTCTTGTCTTCATTGTTATTAGCTCCCTATTAACCCCAATCTCCCTGCCATGCCTTTAGCTAATTATTAATCCAGTTACTGTTTCTATAGACTTACCTCTCCTGGATTTTTCATACAGAAAATCATACTAAACACGAACACACAACAAACTAACAACTGACGAAGCAGAGAAAAACCTCAATTCAGAAAAAGGAAAAAAAAAATGTTACAAACTGAAACAACTTTTGACCGGGTCCAAAGGAAGAACAAATAAGGGGCCGTGTTTTAACCTAATCGCTATTCACACGCCGAGAATATGGTTGGAGGGGATTCCCTGGAGGCTGATCCAAGTGGGGACCCTGTAAATTGATTGTGTGCTTCTGCTGTTGGAGATTCCCTTCGGCAGTCTGGGCGTTCAGACTGTAAGCTCTGATATCACCCCTCCTTCAAATATGGATTTCATTAGTTACACTCTGGTTCACACAGGATGGTGTGCTCCTTCCATGTGGACTTAGTTGACTCCTCATTTAGGCTATTTGTTTGTTTTTTGGTCTGGTTTTGGGTCTGTTTTGGATCTGGTTTGCTATTTGTTTTAAGGAAAGCCTTTCAGAACTCAGATTCTATATTTTTTTCCTGATAGCTGGTCCCCATATGGTTTCTTCACCATACTTTTATTTACCCCTTATATTATCAGTGATCTCTTCTCAAGGCAAATATCAAATTGGGCCATGTCATAAGAACTAATTTTTCTTAGACTGGGGCTAGAATTAAGTGTGAGCCCCAATTCCATTTATTTAACTATGGCTTATAGATGTCTCTGGTTCATTTTAGAGACACTAGTATAATTTTATCATAGAGAACATTATCAATCATCAGAGCATAGTGTCATACACTTAGTCAATGGTATAGAATTTAAAATACTGTCAAGAAAAGAAATTTTTTTTGAGAATGATGATGGCAACAAATGTACACATGTGTTTGACACAATGCATGGACGTATGGATTGTGACAAGAATTGTACAAGCCCCCAGGAAAATGATTTTTTTTTAAAAAAATGAAATTCTACAAATAAGTATAGGCTGGCTTTTCAAGCCACAATACATGAGTTGTTGACTTGTACAAATTAAACTCGCAAGCTACTGGATACTGTTTACATAAACAATGGGGACTGGTGATACGGCAAAACTTTCAGTAATACTCATTCACAAAGGTAGAACCACATGAATGCATGCCCTAAGAAAGTAAAGATGACATTGACACAGGAAGTATATGGAGTCCTAGGCCACCTCAAAGCAAGAGATTCGAACCAAAGTCCAGTGACCACCAATTCCATTACCTTGGGACAGCAGTCATCTGCTCTTCTCACAGTAAGGCATTTCAGCTCAAGTCCAAGGGAGCATGTCAGTTCTTTAAATCTACAAGTGAGTTTGCGTTTGAGCCCAGTTCACTTAGTGGGGTTTCCACATACAATCTTTCTGGTGTGGCCTATGAAGGATGCTACATACGTTCCTAAAACAGTCTCAAGTCACAGCCGTCTATAGCACACAGCTGGGGTCACTCAAGGGCTGGATCAAAACTAGGTCAAAAGTAACCAATTAGGAACATAAGACTGGGTGTATTCTCCCCTTGGGTTCGATATAAATATCATTAAGCAGGTTTTCCTGAAGGGAGGTTGTTCCTTCCAGTTTACCCACCAACGGAAGTGAAATCGCCTTCTCTGAGACACACGGGTCCCTGCTTTCCTCCATCTTGACTTGATTTTCCAGTAAGTTTCGCGTATCACTTTTGTAGGCATGTCTGATTTGGGGTGACCTTAGCCCAATGCTGTACAGCAGTAACTGAATGGTCTTCTCCCTCTCCCCCTATCTTGAGAAACTGACCCCGGCTTAGGTGAGATCTCCTCTTTCAAAGTGGTGTTGAAGATGCACATATAAAGGTGTGAGTGATATGTGGGGTGTGGGCGCTGGATAGGCTCTCTAGCTTGTTTCTTTGGGAGATTAAGTTAGATTGCATGACCCAAGAGCAGAAGCCTGCCTTCATCTTGGTGTTTATCCTTAGACAATGTCTGGCCTTTTGTGAGTGACTAACTTTCGGAATAGTGTCTGGGGTCGTGAAGGCTTGTATTCAAACAAGCAGCCATCTAAGCGAGCCGTCAACTAAGTCCACCCGGAGGAAGCACACCAGCTTGTGTGTCATCCAAAGATGACGATTTAAACATTCAAATATGGTGAAGGGGAAAGCATCAGAGCTAAAATTATGAACCCCCAATTTGTAGAAAGCTGTGGAAGCTAGTGAGAGGCCCAAACCCAACTGCAGAGTATCTGGTCAGATTAAGCCCCTGGAAGATCCCCTCTAGCCACAGGTAAGGGTCTCCAATAGCCTTACTATCAAACAGAGATCATTGTAATCTTGGTTCTGCTAGCTAGACCTTGATTCTCAATCAATTGACCTCCCTTTTGACCCAACCTGAATTTGTTCTAGGTGCAAGTATCTCTTGCTTGGTCCATGACAAATTTCATCCCTGGCTTTAAAAATAGTGGTATTGGTCTTTTCTTTCTTAATCATTTTTATTTTTATCTTTATATTATTATTATTTTATCCTTAGCACTTTACTTCATTTTTGTTTTTTATTGTCGTTTTCCAGTTTGGAAGCACAGAAGGAGTGGATGCATAGAGATAATAGCTGATGTACGCGTTTATAGGGCATGTGTGGGTGGAGGTTGGAAGACAGGGACCGTGAGGGGATTTGGGGAGTAAACAATGAATGTGGGATGCAGGGAGGGACCACTAGAACTGATTGACTGACTGTGATTACACACTCATTTTAAAGGCAATTTAACCATGAAAAAAATGAAAGAAAATGTTCTCAAATTGATTGTGGTAGTACAATTCTTCTTGATATGATTGAACTATTGATTGTATGCTATGTGGATTACATGCCAATAAAACTTTTTAAAAAAACATGCTGAGAGTCAAATCTTAAAAGCTGCCTTTACTATGTCGTATGACTTTAGCAACCCAACACATCACCGCTGTGCCCTCAGGGCGCCTTTGTTGTATGACATTAAACAAGTTGCTTCCTTAAAAAAAGTTTTGATGGTGTCATTAATTTATCTAATGACACTGCTTTTGGGTGGGTAAAACACTGTTTACCCACCAACAGAAGCGCTTCTCGGAGACATATGTGCTCCCCTGCCTCCCACTCACCCCGCCCATCTTGACCTGGATTCCCAGGACTTTTCACTTATCTTGTGGGAGTGTCCATTGATTTGGGATGACCCTCCTCCCTCTCCTCCCATCTCGGGAAACTGAGCCCAGCTGAGGGGATGTTCATATGATGGGAGTGAAATGTGGTTCATGAGCGCTAGACAGGCTCTCTACCTTGTTGCTTGGGAGATTGGATTAGAAGATGAAAGGACAACAGAAAAGATTACAGGACCTGAGAACAGAGCCTGCCTTGATGTTTACCTTGATGTCTATCCTTGTAGAGGTGGACTCATGCAGTAGTTGGCCTTTTGTGATTGACGGACTTCATTCAGCAGAATTATTTCCAGGTCCGTCCGTGTCATGAGGTGTTTCATGGTTTCATCACTGTTTTTCAGGGAGGCGTGGTATCCCATTGTGTGTACGCATCTGTGCCACCCTTTCTGTGTCTGTTCTACTCATGGTCACATAGGTTGGTTCCAGCTTCTTTCTATTCTCATTGATGACCCTCACAGCTCTGAGGTTGGTTACAGCTAAGTCTCTAATCCATCTTGAGTTTGTGTTTGTGCCTGGGGTGAGGTCTCAGTCCTGGTAAACAAACCGCTTCCGCTCCTTGGGTCTCACATTCCTCCTCAGTGAAAGTGCAGGCTTAGACAGCATGCTTTCCAATCGAGCAGTCCACGTTCTCATCATTGAAACACTGAGCCACTCAAGGCCCTGTGATCTGGGGTTCCCTTCTAATCACAAGTAGGTTCTGCTTTCCCAGCAGGAGGCCTGTCACCAATGCATCTGCTGTCCTCGCTCTTCCTGGACAGTACTGCATCTGCTGTCATTTGCCCAGGCTTGTTCTGTCATCGGAAGCTTCCTTCGCTCAGCCTCTTCTGGTTCTAACCAGGTCCGTAGGTCTAACCCCAGGGCACCCTCTTCCATGAACCTGCCCCGAAACCTCTCGCCCCAATTGATCTTTATCAAACTCGACCCAGATTCTCTTCGCAAGGATATACGGTCATATTTCATATGTTAATTATTTTGTCCCAACTACATTGGACTTTCTCTCATTCACAGATCATAAGCCACTCACAGTCTCAGCACCTAGCAAGACGGTTCTCGTTTCCCTTACAAACGTTGTTCATGCTAGCATTTGCTGAACTCCGGCCATCCAGATCCTCCGGCTGCACTCCCGGAGCTTGGTTGTACTGTTTTAGCAGGCGTGACATGACTGAGCGACGAGGCTCCGATTTCCCAGCTATGGTGAAAGCTGAACATGGTGAAATACTTTGCTCAAGGCAAGGCAAGCTTGTGCTAGTCAAAACATAGTCACAAATAGCTTTAGTAAAGTGGGAGAAAGGGGGTGTGTGGCAATCATGTTGTGAGATTATTAGGACCCAAACCATATATATATATATATATATATATATATATATATATATATATATATATATATATATATATATATATTCACAACGACTAGGAGTAAAAGCCATCTGGTCATGATGATGCCATGCAGCAGGCGCTCCTCTGCTGAATGAAGGGCTCTCTCCATGGGCTCCCCTCAGAAGGAGGACTTAGGTTCCAGTTCCAGCAGGTTGAAGTTGAAAGGACAGCTCCTTTCTGTTGAACTACCCAAAAACAACACGAGCTAAAAAAGAAGCCACACTGGGATTCAGAAAGGGGATTTATTGCGGTGAAGGAAGGAATGTGGTCCTGATCGATGGGCCGCTCTGGGCTCCTCTCCCTGGACGCGGGATCAGCAGAGTTTCCCAGCTTAGAAATCTTCCCACCCTGCTCCTCCTCCCCAGGGGCGTGCCGGAAACTTCTGCTCTGGGAAAGAGGGGTCCAGGGAACCTGAGCTTCCCCTGCTTGGATGATCCAAGTTGTTAGCAGTCAGGCTCTGTCAGGAAGAATCAATCTGAGGAGAAAAGAGGGAAGGAGGAGAGTCATGGGGGTCGGGGTGGGGAGCAGGCAGCCCCACCCTATGGAAGTCTGTCTCCTTCTGTTCTGGAGTCATCTGCAAGGCCCCTTGCTACAGCTGCCCACCCCGCTCCTCCCTCCCTCCAAGATCCTACTCCCTGCCACCCCTGTGACCTGCCTATGCAGTGTGCCTATAAACCAAGGCCCCATCGGAGGAAGGGCTGTCCCACAACGCCTGATGTAGGATCCACAGCCTCCGGCCCGAGGGGCGCTGTCGGCCCTCCCCATGCCGCAGCAGAACCCTAGTCCTCCGACCATTCAAGCACTGCGTCTGGCCCCCACCCTCACCCCCCCCCACCTGGCATACCGCCCGAGCACGGCTTCCGGAAGTAGATGAGAAGGACGGTGCCCACAATTATACCCAGTAAGCCCAGGCCAAAGGCCACAGCACACAGCACATTCTCCAGAAGATCTGAGGGAAGAGCATTTTGGGGCACTGGAAAGGAAGCGGGGAGTAAGTTAGCTGGGAGACCTCGCTGGCGCGCATCCCCACCCCAGCCCCGGCCCCACGAATTTGCAGTTAGAGAAAGAGCCCTCCCAGGGACGATGGGCTCACCCCAAAAGGCAATTGCGGTGTAGCCGTCGATCTCCTGAGTCACAATGCAGGAGTAAAGGTCAGAGGGTTCCGGGGTGACGTTTAAGTAAGAAAAGGCCTGGAAACTGAGTCCATCCATCGCGGAGACAAAAGTGGGTCCAGTGGCTCCTTCCACGGAGATCGTATGATGCTGCCAGCTCACGGACAGCAAGGGCGGGAAGAGGTTACTGACAAAGCAGACCAGCGTGTTGGGTTGGCCATACTCCAGGGGCCTCAGCGTGAACACTTCAGCGACAGGAAACCCTGGTGGGGGTGGAGCCGGGAGAGAAAGAAGGTATCTTTGGTTCTGTGGGGGTTGGGGTGCCTCGGGGGCTTGAATGAATGCTGGTCTGAAAGGCAAAGGCAGATCTGGGGTGCTCTGAACACCGCCACCCTCCGTGCCTAAGCCCCCACCTTAGCACCCAGTCTCCCACTACCTTCCCTGAAAGTGCAGGCTCGCCATCGGTGACTTCTCCCCCTCCCACCTTGCTGAGCACAGTAACTTCCGTGCCAATCTTGTCAATGAGCAGGCACTACGTGGTCCCTCTTAAATTCATCAAGCCCGATAAATGGTTTGCAATGCCTACTCTGTGCTAAGCACCCTACAACCCAAAGCACGGGGTGCAGACCATGACTGGCAGAAGTGCGGGACCCCAGGAAACCTAACAATGGGGATGTGTATGAAGGTCTACATACCCACCACCCCCACCATTGGCCTAACCTCTGGCCACTGGGATTGTCCCCTCAAGTTTTGGGCCGATGTGCTGTATGAATTCCTGGCATAGGTCTGCATCAAAAGAAATGGTGGGCACATCGGTCTGATCCTTCGCCCAGTCGGCAAACTCGGGTAAGCGAGGCACGCGGGTGTTGTGTTCGAAGTCGTAGGAGAAAAGCTGGTCTCCGTCGTAGGCCTCCGAGAGGCCCAGGCCGGGGCTGCCATCCTGGCAGTACACCGTGTGCAGGAAGGTGTGGTTTTGCAGGTCGTTGCGCCACACTGGAGTCGGAGCTGCAGAGAAGATGGGGGAGGAGGGATGGCTCATGGAAGTGGGAACCGCATCCCTGTGTTCGAGCTTCGAAGACAAAAAAGATCTGCCCCAGGAACAACGGAGGCAGAGCTGGGTGGGTAAATCCCTCCTGCGTTTGTTATTTAGAATCCTCCTCCTGAGGGGAAGCAAGAGGATATTAGGAGAAGAGCGTACAGGATCTCCTCAACTTCCCCTGCCCATTAAAAAAAAAAAAAAGCCAATTCTTCGACTAAGGCAACAGAGGCAGAGCCATCGTGCTGGCTGTGTGGTTTGGTCGCGGTGAGTGGAGGAAGCAGGTGGAGGCTGATCTCTAGCCTGCGCTCTGCTCACCATGCCATGCGTGCTGGCACAGGGCTGCATCCTCCCCCAGTACAATGTCATCATTAACTTCCAGGGACTCGGCCCCAACACCTGCACTGGGAGCCCCAGTGCTGTTGTGGTTACGCATTGGGCTACGATCCTCATGGTGGGCAGTTCGAAACCACCAGCAGCTCTTCAGGGGAAACACTGGCCTTTCTACTCCCGTCCACAGTTGCAGTCTCAGAAACCCCCAGGGGGTTGCTCTGAGTCCGAATTGACTCGCTGGCAGTGAGTGAGCGGCTGCCATCCACAGGGTCCTCATTGGCTGATTGTCAAAAGCCCAGCGCCAGGCCAGTCTCAGGCTGGACGCTCTGCTGAAGTGTTCAGCATTACAGCCACACCCAAGGCATCAGTGACAGATGGGCACGGTGACTACGCTTGAGGACTGGATCTCCTGCATGAGGCGGGGATTCTGCCGCGGAACCATTACCCTCCTCACGAAGGGTCCCTGTGTCCACTTCACATAAAGCCACCCTGTGGGCTTATGAAGCCTCTGGGAAGATTCGCTAATCTTAGAAGGGCAGAGGAAGGTCCAGTCGTGGCATCCCCAAGCCATTGGTGACACACAGCCCACACACACACACTGCTATCGAGTCATAAGTGACACCAATTCTCCACTGCTATCAAGTCCATCCTGAAGTTGGTTATAGGGTTTCTGCGGATATAAATCTTTACCGTAGCAGATAACTACATCTTTCTCCCACAGTGGTTGGTGGGTTTGAACGGCCAACCTTGTGGGTAACTGTCCAATACTTCCCAGGCAATGTGACCAGAGGTGCTTCCAGGCACCACAGCACACTGAAACACTAGTTTCCAGTCCTCTTGAGCTGTTCCCACTGGCAGCAAATCTCACTGAAAATGTCTTCCCGAATCTCAAGCCCTGAGGATTAGGGGAAGTGGCTCCCCAGCTAGAGGAAATAATCCTTCTTATTTGAAGCTCCTGCATGAATCTGCCCAACCAGCAGACTGCCTCTTCCCATTACTCAGAATAATAGACATTTGAAGTATGATGGAGCTTTGAAATTATTCTTCCATTCCTTTACAGAGAAAGAAATGCCGAGCAATAAAGTTCAGACGCCTCACGGAGGGAACTGACAGCAGAGTGCGGAGGCAGACCCCAAGTAGACTCGTGGCAATAACAGTGCCTTTGTTCAAGTGTTACGCTACCACCTTCCAACTGGGTGACCTGGGACATGCGACGTAAAATCTTTGCTTATCATTTTCTCCCCCCCCCCTTTTTTGGTATTGTAAACAATTCCATTGCAAAACATATATAAAATAAAATGTGTCATTTCACCATTTTTAATGTGACATCAATTACATCTGCAATTTTATGCAGCGATTTCCATCATCAATATCCCAAACTGCTTGATATAAACACTGAAACCAAACTCACTGCCATCGCAGAGACCCTCTGGGACAGGGTACAACTGCCCCCATGGGACTGGCTCCCTGGGCTCTAGTCTAACCCCATCAGCACTGAAGTCAAAGGAAAGATCTTGTCATACCATCAGGGATGGCCCAGGCGTTGGGCAGCAGCCACAGGAGGTGCAGCAGCCGGAGCGGCGCAGCTACCCGATTCTGGTCATGATCCATATCTTTTTACCACCAGGTGGGTTTGGAGCTACCAGCCCAGCAGACCTCCGCCCTGAAACTCCCTCCCCCGATGGTAGGCTCAGTGCACACTGGGTCAGCTCACTTCCAATAGCTGCCCTTCTCCTTTTGATTAAACCAATCACAGGCAAATACAGTTGGACATCATCAGTTTCTGGGGAAACACCTGCTGACAGCAACCTCCCTAAGACTTGGCTCTCGTACCAGGCCAGGGTGTGTTGTGTTACTGGGCTTGATAGGCCAGTGAAGGAATGTCTGCCTCCTGGTGGGGTTCCCTCTTCTGTACCAGACTGTGACTGAGACAGGCTCTCCGTACCAGTGCCGCCAAGTGGCAGGGTTCTGCAGTGGTGGAGGTTTCTTTTCCCCTGGCACCCCCTCCGGACTCTCTGGACTCTCCCTTCCCTCCTTTCTTCTCCCTTGGAGAACTCCCCTACGCTCTTTTTCAGAAAGTGTCCTCTCCTTCCAGCGGGAGCGCTTCTTCTCGCTGTAGAAATAAATAGGAAAATATGGCTAGCGTGAAAAAATACTAAGAAAAACACACATGCCTGCCTTCAAAGGTTCAGTCTAGTGACACTTAATTACATAATAATGTAAAATATCCAAAAAGCAAGGTGACAAATGTTTTGGAAAATTTTTTAAGAGAATGAGACAGCAAAAAACCCCAAAACTCATTGCTAACAAGTCGATTTCAAATCATGGCGACCCTCTTGGATAGGGTAGAACTACCCCGGTGAGTTTCCAAGACTAACTCTTCACAGCAGTGGAAAGTCCCATCTTTCTCTCATACAGTGGCGGGTAGTTTCAAACTGCTGGCCTTGAAATTAGCGGCCCAACACATAGGTAGGGCATAATCGGGCTGACTCCCAAGAGTCTCATGAGAAAAGCAATTTCACTAGCAGAGCAGTGAGGGAAGAGGGAAAAAAAGCCATAGCAAGGGGTAGTCAGATGTATAAATGTCAAAGGATCCCAAACTCCCTCGGTGACGACAGAGTTAGATGCTGTCAAAAGTGACAGGGAGCTGGTATCTGACCTCTGACTTCATAAGGTGGTAAGAGAATCAAGCCCCACATCCCCCCAAGGCTGATTCCGATGAAGCCAGGGTCAGGTAAGACTTCACCTCCTACCTGCCTTACCAGTTCGGACACCAGTTCTAGCACAGCACTCTACTTCACAGTTGGGTGCCACAATTAATTCATGACCACGCCTAACTCAAAGACCATTGTGGGACTTACTAGAGGGGAGTTAACAGGTTACAATTCAGGATAAAAAGCACCCAAGGCCCAGTTATTTGGTCTAGACAGCTCTTTATTAGCCATGCCTGCTGGCAAGCCTCTCTCGGTTCCTTGTTCTCTCAACCACGTGGCCTTTTGGCCTCTTTCCTTCCTGGGCAATGCTACAGAGAGAGCTCTTTTAGCACTGCTGATGCAGGCCCAAAGGACATGCTACTTTGCCATAATCTTCCATCTGAAGACACTCAGCTCAAGCTCTGGGGTTCAGCAAACAGGGCATGCCAAAGGCACCTTATTGCAAATGCACTCAGCGTTGCTCACTCAGTGAGCCAAGAAGTCCACTGCTCTGGCTCTTGGTTCCACTGCTGCCACTTAAGAGTCAGCGTTCTCTGTTCCCGGATCGAAGAGGTTGAATACATTGGGATCTCAGGGTCCAAAGGCCGTGCTCCATTTCTGCCTCTTCTTGCTTGAGAGCAGTGAGAGCCCCCCTTCTGCTGCTGAAATGCCTCAACTTATCCCCACATTAGAAACCCAAGTTTTTCACCATTATAATTATCTCTGTTAACAATCGCTCACAAATGAATCATATAATTCTATCAGCATCTTCCCCCACCTTCTCTTACCCAGACCAATCATCGGGAAACCGTTATTTGGAGGGAGTTATCAAAGCTATGGCTTGAAGAGCCAAAGGAAATAATTCCCTGCATCACAGATGTGAATGTTATGTGTACTGCTCATGTGTCTGTCCGATGTGGACATGTGTCTGTCCGATGTGGACACAGGACCGAAATGAGCTAGAAATTCAGGCCGGAGCCAGATTGCATGGGGCCCTTGAACACCACCAGGACAGTCTGACATTCCCTCAGCAGCTGGTCCCTCACTGCCATAAAGCTCATTCCAACTCAGCTAGGTTCAATAGTTCAGTGCGATGGCGACACAGAACTCACAAACACTCCTCACAGTTATGGGCTTTCTCGGGGAAGTTAACAGGACCCCTGGAGTCCAGAGCAGAAACCACGGTGGTAAGTCTTGTGTTTGCTTTCCTCACAGGAGCACCTCTTCTCGACCATTCTGGCCGGCACACGGTCCTTTGGCCCCAGCCTTGTTCTGTGGGAAGGCCACTGCTCTGCCTTGAAATAATGGAGCTCTTCCTCTGCTCTGCCTCCTTGGCTCAGCGTGGGTCCTCTGCTCCGCCTGAGGGCCGCAGTGGCTGCAGCCTTTGCTGCCTTGTCCCTTCAGACGAGAATTGTGGACACACTCCACTGGTGGGTTTTCTTTCTCGGTGGTCACAGGAGTCTTCCTCCTGGCTTCTGAGATGGCTTTACCCAGTGGAATGACAACACTGGCCAATCCCTTCACCTAATGTCTAATAAGCCCTGTTTACATGGTCCCACCCAATCATTGGGTTGGAGTTACAAAGACATGGATAGAAGAGTCATAAGCAAGTAATGTCACGTCCCCACCCTACCATAATAATTTTAGTTGGGGAAATGTCCTGATGTTTCAGGCAATGGACTGGAACTCACAAAGAACTCAAGCAAAATGGCTGGTTAGCCATTTCCCAAGGGGATAATATTGGCCCTGTTTGGGGAGGGGGGGCGGGGGGACACCAGGAACTGAAAAGATCCAGCGGGGCTACAAAATAGATACCGACACCTTCTCCTAGATTTTCAGCTATAGGACAAAAGTTTTTAACTGCCAGGGAGGGAGACAGTGAGCATTTTTTTTAAGGGGGAAACAGGCCAAATAAGTTTGGGGACCTGTGAATAAGCTATTCCATCGAAATTAAAAGTTGTACACATTGACCACTCTGCCTTGCAGCAACATAACAATGGTTTACATGAGAACTTATCAAGGCCTGAATTAAGTCATAGACAGAAGAGCTCGAGGGGACAAATATCTTGATTATTGCAAACAAACAAATAAACGCCTTGCCATTGAGTATACTGACTTCTAGTGGTGCTACAGGGTGGAGAACTCTTGTCTCCAGAAGGTCTCCAGGGCTGGGAGTATTTACAGAACAGGCTGCCATGTCTTTCTCTTGTAGAACAGACAGCAGGTTTGAACCACTAACCTTTCTTGTGGTAGCCAAGCGTTCTAATCAGAGCCAAGTGGATCGCCGGAGCTATTTAGAAAGTCGAGTCAAGGGAGTGTTACTCTTGGCTGGATGAGGGAGGGCGAGGAAGTGGTGCAGTCAAGATGCGCCTAAGTCTCTAACTCGAGTGGATGGATGGTGGCCAAGGGTGGGCTGCATTAAAATGCACGAGAGCGCGAGCGGGCTGGGTTTGGAAAGGAAGGAATGAGTTCCGTTTGTGCGCATTGCATTTAAGACACCACTGGAAACACCAGACGGAGGATGGGGGCAATGAAGTGTACAGGGGAAGGTATGAGCTGGAGAATCCAGTTTGGGAGTCATCAGCACAGATGTGGGCGGGATCACAACCGTTGACACAGAGACCGGGGCAAGTCCGCCTGGGCTCAAATCTCCAGCTTCATGCCACCTATCTTCCAGCCTCCCTTCCGGAACCCACATCCACTGTCGGTATTTCAAAACTGAGAATTTAAGATCGAGACCTGGGTACAAAGGCATGAGAAGAATGAGAACCCCTCAGGGCCAACAGTGAGAATAGAGACACCGGGAGGATAAGGGGAATGTGGGGGAGAAATGGGGATCGATCACAAGGATCCGCATATAACCCCCTCCCAGGGGGATGAACAACAGAAAAGTGGGTGAAGGGAGACAGCGGATGATTTAAGATATGAAAATAATAATCTATATAACTTATCAAGGGTTCATGAGGGAGGGGAGAAGCAGGGGGAAGGAGGGGGGAAATGAGGAGCTGATACCAAGGGCTCAAGTAGAAAGAAAATGCTTTGAAAAGGATGATGGCAACCTATGTGCAAATGTGCTTGACACAATGGATGAATGTATGGGTTGTGACAAGAGATGTGAGAGCCCCCAATAAAAGTATTTAATTTAAGAAAAAGAAGAAGCAGTGCAAACGAGAGAAAGAAGGAGGGTAGCTAGAGGGAGAAATCGGAATGAAGCCTGGCAATCAGAAGATACCTCTGGAGTAGAGCCGCAAGTCTGTACCTGCCGCTGCCCTGTAGGAGACAATGTCACGGTCGATTCCAGACTTTTTGAAAAGACTGACTTCTAAGAAGACTGGAATAATTGAGACCAGACTCTCTGCCGGGAGGCTGGAGTCCCGAGCACTTGCTGCGGTGACGTCTCCAGACACACCTCTTGAGCTTCACTTGTCTGAGCGCCACGGATGTCGCTTGCTTGCCGTTTTAAACAAATTGAAGGTGGGTGGCAACTCTGCACCGCAGCAGGCTCTTGGAGCCCTGTTTCCCACAGGTGCTCCCTTCATGTCTCTGGGCCACCTGTTGGTAATTCCGAACTTTTGAACTTGTCCTAATGCTGTTGCACACGGAAACATAGTTACAAGGATACTGTCCAGTGTAAAGATGACTTGAAAAAACCATGGCTGTTATATGCACTAGAAATGTATTTTTAAATTGTGTGACTCACTTTATGGCCGTGGTCTGGAACCCACAGTGTTTCTTAGGTGTGGTATATTTGCACTAAGAACTGTCAGCAACCACCATGCTGCGAAAGCCGGTGGTCGCTATATAATCATTTGTCAAGTTGAGGATTAAGAGTGAAGGGGTGGAGTCTAGCCTGTCAATCAGATCATAGCCAATGAGGCCTCTATGTGGGCATGGCCTTCTCCTGAGAATGCTGGAAATCAGGTACTTCCTCTTTGGCAGTGGGAGACTCTCTGCTCACACCCTGGGAGAGATGGCAGCTGACAAGACACATGGACCCACCCTGATGCAGAGACCCCTGCCAGCGCTGAGATGTTTCCAACACCACTGGATCCCAGGACTTTCTACCCACTGGCCTGTGACCTTCTACATTCGGTGTCATTGCACGTGTTGTGTGAGTCTGAAGAGGACTTTATAGATTGGTATCGGACATATGGGCTAATATCGGACTTCTGGACTTGATCTGGACCGGGCTGGGATGTTTTCTCCATGTTCAGTTGCTCTTGTACATAAATCTCTTTCTTATCCACATATGTGTGTCCATGGATTTGTTTCTCTAGTCTACCCAGACTCACACAAAGCCTGAGGCTTCCTGTTTCTCCTGCCTTCTGATTTCCAGGAGATACGCACCTTGCAGATTCCTAGGCCGACCCTGCTGAACCCAGCGTAGGATGCTAGGGGAGACCCCGATGGACAACAGAGAAGAACCAGCGCACTGCAATACCCCCCAGTGTGAGAATCGGCATCCAAAAAGCTAAGAGAAGAACCAGCAGGAAGCAGATCCGGATGTGGACAGAGCAGTGTTCCATGGAGGAGGGCGAGGTCAGCATGAGCCAAAGCTCCAGGAATTCAAGGTCAGGCTGCAAAGTGTCCTCGGACTTGGTAATGGTGATGAAATGGTTGGCAAGTTTACTGAGAACCGTTTTCAGCGCTGAGGTGGGAGTCGGCTCCAGATTGTAGTGGGCTGAGAAGGGTGTGGGAGGTAAGAAGAAACTGTCAGTTTACATGCTTCAACTTTGATAGAGAAGGGAGAGGCAGAAGGCGTGGGGGAAGAGGCAGTGAGAAAGCCCTAACGTGGCAATTAAGTAAACTAAGAAATTAATCTATGTGACTATGGTCCAGCATGCTTCTGAGCCTTCCAAAATGCTATACGTTGATTTTACACAGAAACAAGAAGACCAAAAGCAACCGGCCCAAAACAAAGAAATAAATAGCAAGAACTGTATGGTCTGAATATTCAAAAAAGAGGTGTGTGAGAGAGAGAGAGAGAGAGAGAGAGAGAGAGAGAGAGAGAGAGAGAGAGGAGGGTGGGATACCAGGGTTTGGGAAATATTGTGCTATACTCCAAATATCAGAACACTTTCCCAGTGTTCCAAACTTTGTGAATAAAATTGACTCAGTATTTCTGAAAGTGGGAAAATTCAGGCCACTCAGGAAAGCAGAAAGAAAATGCATGGCATCAACAGGACTGTAGGGGGAGGTATACGACACTCAAAACATAGAGTGCTATGCCAAAGGTCAGCAAACTTTGTCTATAAAGAGCCAAATAATAAGCATTTAAGATTTGGCAGATTAAAAAAAATAGATTTGGCAGAAACCCTGTTTCTGTCATGAGTATTCAATGGCAGCCCCAGAAAGGTCATTGGCAGCACGTAGATGAAAGAGCTTGGTGGGGGGGAGCAGGGAGGGAGAGGAAAAAGTGAGGAGCCGATGCCAGGGGCTTAGGTGGAGAGCAAATGTTTTGAGAATGATGAGGGCAAATGTGTTTTACACAATTGATGTATGTATGGATGGTGATAAGAGTTGTATGAGCCCCTAATAAACGATTTTTAAAAAGAGAGAGTTTGGTGTTTCTCGTTTCCACCTCGTCTTTCCTCTCCCTTCCCCAGCACGTGTATCCTCGGCGTCCCTTGTGAATGTCTTTCTTTTAGTTACCCTTAAAATGTTGGTGTTCCCTGGAGTTTTGTCCTCATTCCCTTCTCATTTGTGAATCCTGAAACCTGAATTTCACATCATCTTCCTGTGTCTTGCAATATATTCTTCTCTTTCTTCTTGTAGCCATTTAAAAAGATGGAAATCACTCTTTTCTCTGAAGTAATATGAAGACAGTTTGGTGGGGCTGGATGTTGCTCCCAGGTTAGCGCGCCCTTACTCCTGTTCTGTGCACGTGGTCAGGATGGTGACAGCAAGCCCACACTTTAAAGACGAGTCCTTCATTAATATATAGGGATGGCAATTGGCTGAGGAGCATACTGTGCCCCAGTCACAACTTAGCAGCACTTGGTAGAGAACTTGGTAAAAGAACTCAGTAGTAGGCTTAGGAACGGCTAGAGCAGACACTAACTTTGGAGAGAAGAAAGGGTTGTGCATCTACAATGTCCACTTGATGAAAGAACGAAGGGGTGGAGTTTAGCCTGTCAATCAGGTCACAGCCGGATGATGCCTCCTGGTGGGTGTGGCCTAATCATTCTCTCTTTCTCCGTGGAGGAGAGTCACACTCTCTTTCTGTCTTGTCTTCCTGTGGGTAAACCATGCGGAGCTTTGCCGAGACCTGAGCAAGCCATGCAGTGAAGACCTGCGGAGACAGCCCTGTGGCGCTTCCACTGCCATTGGATCCACAATGGTTTTCACCCACCGGCCTGTGAACTTCCTGCATCCGGCATCATTGTGAGTGGCAGTGGGAGTCTGAAGAGGAATGTATGGACTAGTACTGGTCATATGGGCTAATATTGGACTTACGGACTTGATTTGGAATGGGCTGGAATGTTTTCTCAATATACAATTGCTCTTTGATAGAAAGCTCTCTCTTACACATGTATGAGCATCTCTAAATTTGTTTCCTTCGTCTACCCAGTCTAACACAGGGTCCGATTTCTGCAGAGAGGGAGCGGGATGTGGACAGGGCCAAAGTCGGGAGAAATAGAACCATCTGCCACTATAGTAAGGTGTGGTTACCTCTTTGATCTCCCTTTTGTGATCTCAGCATAAATGAGAAATTTTAAAATGTGTAACTATCCTTCCCTCTATGCAATCCCTCTTCCAGCCAGGAAACCCCAACCTTCATAAAGGATATTTCAGAAATATCCTCGTAACAATTTTCACACACACACACACACACCAAACCAGACTCATTTTCATCGAATCGAGCCTGACTCATAGTGGCCCAATAGGCCAGGGTAAAATTGCCCTTGCGGGCTTCTGAGATTGCAAATCTTTACAGGAGCAGAAAATGGCTGATGGTCTTGAACTGCTGACCTTACAGTTATTAGCAGCCCAACGCTTAACCCACTGCTCCACCAGGAATGATGGAATGATCCTGAGCAACAGAGGAGCAAGGCAGGCAGTTCTGCTGCCTGGTAACTCCCGGACTACTCTGGTGGGTAGGTGAATGCCTCCGACAATAATAGCCTAGTGTCTGTAAATCTGCTGCCCTCTTTCCACTCCCGCTTCAGAACCAAATTTCTTGAACAAGTCATGGGTAGCCATGTCTCTACATCTACTTGTCATTGAATCTTTAACCTTCAGCCATGGAAATTTTTACCAATAGCTTTGTGTTGCTAAACCAAATGGACCTTTTACAGCCTCTACACGGGTTAACACTGTTGACCATGCTCGCCTTCCTCACTAGACGGTTCTGTTTTGGTAACCATGACAACAGCTTCCTTGCCTTCCCTCCTACTAGTGAGACATCTCCTCCTCAGGTCACGTCACTTTCTTTCGGCTACCCTTTAAGAGCTGGTTTTCCCTCGATGGTTGTCCTCAGTCTTTAGTCCTCTTAAACAACAGAGCTGCCCTAGATGGTCTCATTTACTCCAACATGCCTTCAGTTGTCACCCATTTGCTAATGTCTTCCAAACTCACCTGGTAACATTAGCCATCTGCCCAACTGCTTAGACACACTTCCCCTGGGATGTCCTACAACACCGGTTCTGAACTGTGTTCTCCACAAGATAGAAGCAAATCCCAAAACTCACGGCCATCGAGTCAATGCTGACTCACAGTCACCCCTTATGGATTATCCTAGACCATAACTGTTTACAGGAGTAGAAAGCCCACTCGTTCTCCCGAGGAGCTTCTACTGGTTTGAGGCTGCCAACCATGCAGATCGCAGCCCAACCTGCAACCACTGCTCCACCAGGGCTCCTTCCACAAGACAGTAATGTTCTTCAAAACAAAGCAAAACAACATGTACATTTTGACAGTTGTACGTTTGTATCTTGAAATTTCTCTCCCCAAGAATAAAACACTTAAACGTATACATACAATATATACATAGTAAATTTTATACACCAGTTTGTTATACTGACTGTGTTAATCCAGGTAGACCAGAGAAACCAATTCAGAGACACTCATATGCGTACAAGAAAGAGCTTGATATGCAAGAGCAAATGAATAGTGAGAAAATGTCCCAGCCCAGTCCAGATCAAGTCCATAAGCCCGATATTAGCCCATATGCCCGATACCAATCTATAAAGTCCTCTATAGACTCACAAAATAGTACCAAATGCAGGAAGATCAGAGGCCAGGGGTGGAAAGTCTTTTGTATCCAGTGGCGGTGTAAGCATCTCAGCACTGGCAGGGATCTCTACGTGGCTCCTCCAGCTCAGGGCACTAGCGTAGCTCCATGTGTCTTCTTAGCTGGAATGTCTCCCAGAGAGTCAGCATGTGTCCCACCTCCAACAAGCTACTTATCTCCTGAGTGCCTCCAAATGAGGTCATCCAACTGTGACCTGACTGACAGGTTAAACTCCACCCCTTCACTGGTAAGCCTCAAATTGACAACAGCTTATGTAACTACCACACTGACTAATTTTGGTTGCAAGCTATATTGAATGCCAGCAATAGAAAGCAAGTCAGCCTAACTTAAAAACTCAGGAATTTATTGGAAAGACACTACGTTAGCTCATGGAATAAAAAGAATTAAGTAAGCCAGCTTCAGGAAGGTGGCTATCCTGGCGTAAACAAGGATTGAGTTGTCACTTAAGGTCTCATCTACAAAGACCACCGTCCTCTATCACCTTTGTAAGTCTCACATTTGAGAGCAATCATCTGTCTGGCTCCCCTTGTACTGAGTGTGTTTCCTAGTTAGCTGTGACAAGATGCAATATTACCCAATGAGAGCTATTCCCGTAGGAACCTTTATGGTGTAGTGGTTACATGTGGGGCTGCTAACCACAAGGTCGGTTGTTCAACATGACCAGCCACTCCATAGGAAAAAGACAGGGCTTTCTGCTCCCATAAAGGACAGAAGCCCCAAGGACAGTCCTACCCTGTCCTATAGGGTTGTTATGAGTTGAAATCAATTCCATGACAGTGAGTTTGTGAGAAAGAGTTATTCACAGAGAAGAAAGAATAATTAGAAATCAAGCAGCCACATCGAATCAACTATTTTCAACATATGGCATAAACATGAGGATAACTCTGTGTTGATGCATAGTCAGCATTGTCTAATTGATTGCTGACATGATATACGTGTCATCTATTTGGTACTTTCTCCTATATCGCATGTCTTGTCATAGCTCAACATATATTTGTGATATGAATTAATTTTTAAAATACTATATGTTACCAACTCGTTTCCTTTGGATCTAAGACTAAAAGAAGGAAGTTATTTGTTTTGTTTTGATTTTTTCTGTGAAAAGTTTTGAACGTCAACAAAGCCGGGAAAGAATGTGACAAAGCGCATGTATCCTCGTGAGTTTCGAGCATTTTCAACCTCCTAACCCTCTTCCATTCTTGCTCTATCTATTCTATACCAACTTCCCTCAATGGGGACTTTAAGGCAAATTCTGCCATTTCATCACACCGATAAGCACATTTAAATGCATTTATAAAAGCCGAATGAAGGCTGAACATGATAGCGGAACAAGAGGAAAGTAAAAGGAAACAGAGGAAAGAACTAGGAGGCAAAGGACATTTACAGAAGTCTAAAGACGGGGACATACATATGTCAATATATTTACACATAACAATAGGGACATAGATCTATGTACATATATTTATATGTTAAGTATCAAGGTAGCAGATGAACATTGGACCTTGACTCAAGTCCTCCCTCAACACAAGAACACTTTGTTCTAATAACCCGGCATTCTGTGATGCTCACCTTCCTGACAAGATCGCTAAAGACAAAACGGGTGCCTAAGCAAATGTGGTGAAGAAAGCTGATGGTGCCCAACTATTAAAAGATATAGCGCCTGGGGTCATAAAGGCTTGAAGATAAACAAGCAGCCGTCTAGCTGGGAAACAATAAAGCACACATGGAAGTAGCACACCAACCCATGTGATCAAAAGGTATCAACAGGAACAGGTACCAGGCATCAGAAGACCCAAAAGAAACTATCGTATTGATGTGAACAAGGGCAGTGGTGAAGTGAAGACACAAAGCCCATCTGTAGACAATGGACATCCCCCCTCACAGAAAGGTCACAAGGAATAGACGAGTCAGCAGGATGCAGTAGAGTACCAATGAAATATAGACACCTCTTGTTCTTTAATGCTTCTCCCCCTCCCCCATTACCATTACCCTAGTTCTACCTTACAAATTTGGCTAGACTAGAGCATGTACACTGATACAGATAAGAGCACTTGACTCACGGAATCAGGACCGATAAACGCCCCTGGGAACAATAATGGGAGTAGAGATACCATAGGGGTAGGGGAAAGGTAGGGGGAGAAAGGGGGAACCAACTCCAATGATCAACATATACCTGCCCCTCCACCCCCAGGGTGACAAACAACAACAAAAATGGGTGAAGGGAGACAGCGGATGGTGTAAGATATGAAAATAACAATTTATACTTTGTCAAGGGTTCATGAGGGTGGGAGGGTGGGAGAGGGATGAAACAATGAAGAGTTGATACCAAAGGCTCAGGTAGAAAGAAAATGTTTTGAAAAGGATGATGGCAACATATGTACAAATGTGCTTGACACAATGAATGGATGGATTGTGAACTGTAAGAGCCCCCAATAAAATGATTTTTTAAATGCATTTATAACAGAAAATAACCTATCCTTTTCTAACATCTATTTTATTCTTGGTGACAATGTAGACAGCACAGTGTACGTCCATTCGCACTATCTTGACCCACCGTGTTTCCACCACCATTGTGTTCCGTGTGTTACCCCCTAACTTCTCATCTCCACCATGCTTCCGTTAGCTTGATCTACTGTGGTGGCTTGCATGTTGCTGTAATGCTAGAAGTTATGCCAATCATACGTCAAATACTACAAAGGTCTCCCGTGGTGGATAGGTTCCAAGGGAGCTTACAGACTAAGACAGACTAGAAAAGGTGATCTGGCCACCCATTTCTAAAGTGAAATTGGCCGGTGAAGGCCTTATAAATGGCAGCAGAACATTGTCGGACATAGTGACAGGCAATGAGCCCTCAGGAAGGCAGGCACTCAAAGTACAACTGGGGAAAGTGGCATCCTCAAAGCAGAGTTGACCCCATTGGTGTCCCTAGATTAGGACTTTGGGGGGTTTCATTTGCCCAGGTGGCATGAATCAAAAAAAGAAGACAGAGCTGTAGACATCTGTAAGTAATGAGAATGTGGAATGCATCCTCCTAGTGTGAATCTAGGAGAATTTGAAGTAGTAAAAAATGAAATGGGACACTACAGATATGCTTCTATGTGACCATGGCATGGACTAAGCACCATGATGACTTTGGATGCTCACCTTACAGGCAGCATGGCATAACTCAGCGGCTACACCAGGCGGACTTCACATAGAGGCCACGCAGAATGAACGGAGCCCTGCCTTGCAGTTGCCTGCACCTGTGAACTGAGGACTGGGGTACTCGGATGGAAGAGAGTGGCTTCACCAGGACTGTGGAAGTGGCAGTCACTGGCTTTAGGGGGAATCCTCAGCTCAGGGGGGTTCAAAGGAAAGGGACCCAGGATCGCCATCTATTTAGTACCTGGGTGACATGACAGGTTTTGATCTGTCGGGGAGGAATCTGCACTTGGAAGAATGGATCCAGGATGTTCCCCCGTGGCACCATTCCCCATACGAGGGTAAACGGAGCTCAACAGAATGGGAGAGAGAACTCTGTAGGCAAACAACGAAGGGTTGCGGCACATGGATGAACTGTATTTTCACAGACTCCTCATATGGACAGAGTCCTGCGTACTGTGTCACTGGGAAATGGATCATGTCACCAGTGCAATCGCCTGATAGCCCAGTGGGATGATTGACAGTGTTGTACTTTTTGTTTCGATGGGTTTTTCTTTTCCTGCCTTTAGCTTGTTTATTTTTGTTTATTTGTCTGTTTGCTGGTTGGTTTGTTGCTCTTGTTGGGGTAAGTGGTCTTATGGGGTTTTGATTTTGTTCACAATGCAAACGCCAAAGTAAACCTGAGTCGTGCATATCCCAGGGACAAGCGGATGGATTCTGGGCTTCTACTTAACTCCGGCTCCAATCAAGAACAGTTCGTTCTGATCACATGGCCGGCCTCAATACTCACCTGCATGAAATGATCAGTGAAGATAAGGATACAAAGTGTGGTGAAAACAGCAGATGGGATCGCTTCTCGGCCTTTTGGCTAAGATCAAGTGCAGAAAGCAGATGGTGCCCGGCTATCAAGCAGAATAGTGTCTGGGGTCTTAAAGGCTTATATTCAAACAAGAAGCCATCTAAGTGAGGAGTCAAGTAAGTCCGCATAGAAGAAGCATATCAGCTTATGTGATCCAAAGATAACAATAACAAAATTCAAATATGATGAAGGGGAAAGTAGCAGAGGTAAAATTATGAACACCTTTGGGGGGTGGGGGAGGAAAAAAAAATTATGAACACCCAATTTGTAGAAGGCTTTGGAGGACAGTGGGAGTTCAAAACTCATCTGAAGAGTATCTGTTAGGTAGCTTAGCCTAGGGAATTGGGAAGTCCATTTACGCATGCCCAGGAGAGCCAACAAAGGACAAAAGCTGGATTTTCTCATGGGTGGGCCCAGATGGGCGTTACACCTGGAGCAGCCCACCTGGGCCGGGTGATTGCAATTCAGCCAATGGGATCGACCTGGGGTCGTTCGCCACACATCCCCTGGAAACCCTTAAAAGGCAGGAACCTGAAGGGAGAGGGGCTCTTGGGCTCTTGGTCTTCTGTCTTGTCTTGCTTGGGCGGTCTGGTGGT
The DNA here is from genome assembly GCF_050624435.1 of Tenrec ecaudatus. Lineage (NCBI taxonomy): Eukaryota > Metazoa > Chordata > Mammalia > Afrosoricida > Tenrecidae > Tenrec > Tenrec ecaudatus. The sequence continues at coordinate 163,917,782 of NC_134536.1, forward strand.
CTTCGTGGGAGGAGAGAGATCCTTGCGTGTCCCGGAGCAGTCTCTGCCAGGCCGCATGGTCAAAGGAATCCTATGGGTGCTGCGTAAAACCTGATGCTTCTTTGAACTTTCATTAAATTCACTTGGATCACGAGCCCGGCTTCGGCGTGAAATCTTTCTCGCGTGGAGCCAAGGACCGAGGATGAGATTTAGGCCGAAGAGAGAAACGTAACATATCTAGTCAGACTGAGCTGCTGGCCGATCCCCTCTAGCCATAGGCAAGCCGTACTATCAAACAGAGATCACTGTAATTTTGATTATGCTGGATGGAACTTGATACTTGGTCAGTTGACCTCCCCCTTGACCCAACCTGAATTTGTTCTAGGTGCAAGTATCTCTTGCTTGTTCCATGGCAAAAATGTCACGCCTGCTTCTTTAAATATTGATGGTGGTCTTACTCGTTATTTTCATCTTTATGTTTTTATTATTTTATCCTTACCATTTCATTTTTGTTTTTTATTGTTTCTGTTGGGTTTTCTTTCCAGTGTGTGAAGCAGCAGATGCACAGAGATCATAACTCCTGGCAGGGTTTATAGGGGATGTAGGGGTGGAGGGTGGAAGAGAACGAGGGTGAAGGGATTTTTTTTGTTTGTTTGTTTTAAACGTTTTATTAGGGACTCATACAACTCTTATCACAGTCCATACATATACATACATCAATTGTATAAAGCACATCCATACATTCCCTGCCCCAATCATTCTCAAAGCATTTGCTCTCCACTTAAGCCCTTTGCATCAGGTCCTCTTTTTTTTCCCCCTCCTTCCCCGCTCCCCCCTCCCTCATGTGCCCTTTGTAATTTATACATCGTTATTTTGTCATATCTTGCTCTATCTGGAGTCTCCCTTCCCCCCCTTCTCTGCCGTCCCTCTCCCAGGGAGGAGGTCACATGTGGATCCTTGTAATCAGTTCCCCCTTTCCAACCCACTCACCCTACACTCTCCCAGCATCGCCCCTCACACCCTTGGTCCTGAAGTTATCATCCACCCTGGATTCCCTGTGCCTCCAGCCCTCATATGTACCAGTGTACAGCCTCTGCCCCATCCAGTCCTGCAAGGTAGAATTCGGATCATGGTAGTTGGGGGGAGGAAGCATCCAGGATCTGGGGGAAGCTGTGCTCTTCATCGGTACTACCTCGTGAGGGTGAAGGGATTTCTGGAGGAAACAATAAATGCAGGAGTGGGGAGGAAGCACTAGAGCTGATTGTGATTACACAGGTCCTTTTAAAGGCGATTTAACCATAAAAAGAAAATGTTCTAAAGTTGTGCTAATGATTGTACAATTCTTCTTGATATGCTTGAACTACTGAATTGTATGATATGTGGATTATATGTCATAAAACTTTTAAAAATGCAATGGAATTCATAAAGATTCCAGGGATTAGAATCAAAGTGTTGGCGGTTTTGAACTGGACCATCATCTGTGCTGGGAATGACAAATCATAAAGAAGTGGAGGTGCAGTCATTGTTGGGTACCTAGCATAAGGACTGGGGCGTCCGTTACGCATGCTCACAGGTTCGAACTTCTGGCCAGGAAGGGATGGTACACCTAGGTGGGCGTTACACCTGGTTTGGCCCATCTAAGCCAGGAGAATTTGATTCAGCCAATGGGGTCGACCAGTATTGTCAACCACGCCTCCCAACGGGGCCCCTGAAAAGGCCAGAGATTTTTGCTCTGGGCTAGCTCTTTCCCAGTATCTGTGCTGTGATACAATGTAGCACAGTCAGGCTGCAGGACTCTGACTGGCTTGTGTTCCGTTTACTGTACCACCTGAAACTGCTACTATTCTCTATGAACTCACTTGGATCACAAACCAGACTTGAGTGTGAATTCTTTCGTGGGTGGAGCCAAGGACTGAGGTATATCTCTCCCCTGAGAGATCTAACATAATTTGGTGCCATGTGACTCGGATATATGTAAGACAGTGAGTAGCTGGAAAGGAAGCCAGGCTGAACTACTCCCGCAAAACACCATGGAGGCAGATAGCTCCCCGAACCGATTCATGGGGACACTCATAATGTATTGCCACAGCCCCATCCTTTTGTGGCTGTCTTTTCACCAATTCTTGCTGGTGTTCGGGTATCTACGTCTGCCTCTCTGTGCCTGCCTTCCCGGGAACTTGCATGCCTTCCCCAGTCTGGATTTCTGGGATGCTGTTGCCTGCGGGATGGGAGGATTTCGATTCCCAAAGCCTTTCCCATTCTCAGTGGTCTGCTTTGTGCTCTGGCCAGCTGGAAGGCTGGATGTGCCCGTCTAAACCCTGTTGTGTTCTGCAGGGTTCTGGCTCTGGTGGCTGGCCCCGTGCTGGCTTTCGGCTAGGCTGCAAGCTGTGGCTGCCACTTTCCCAACCACGTGACTCTCTGTTCCCTGGCAGGATGGTGCGGGTGTTCGTCATTTGGGCTGCAGGGCAACAGAGCACATGACCCTGGCCACGATGGCGCTCACCGCTCCAACCACGTGGAGGGGTGGTGCCCAGGTAGCTGATTGCTTAGGTCCAGGAGTTAGCCCTGCCTAGTCCCAGGAGCCAAATGTTTCCCTTGTCCCCTCCATTCCCTTTGGCTTTCTCCAGGTTTTACAAACCAGCTGCTTTAGTGTTCTACCAGTGTGGGTTTGTTCCTTGCTACCAGCTGGTTTTCTGTTGCCCAGGCCTAGGCCAAAGGCGTTTGGAAGCCGAGCCCGAGTGACTGTAAACTTTCACCTTCCAGTGATGCCGCTTCCGGCACTTTTTGGGACAGCTCTTAATACACAGCTCCACCACCACCATGTTCTAGCTAGAAATTCCAATTTCCCTAAAGGTTCCTCCAGCTTCTGGATAGACGTCCCTTCCCTTCAGAGATCTGAGGGTCTGCTCCTGCCGGCAGGTGTCTTTGAAGTCCATGGGGCCACACCAAGCAGTGGCCCTCCTAGCTTGTGGTCTAGAAAACCGTCGGACCTAACGTCAGACTGGTCTTTGAGCCGCTCCCTCGGGCGGGAGCATCTGCCTGAGCCCCAGATTCATAGTACCCTAGAGGCGTGCGCGGAAACTGCGGTTACTGACCTTGAGGCATCAAACTCTCAATAACCGCGTTGTGTGTTTTCTAGGTGGGACTTACCAGCTCCATACCCAGGAATTTCCCCCTCGGACATATCCTGTCCAATTGGGATAGATTTGATCCGGAGAGGCTGGACAAAATGATTTTATTTTGTAACTCTATTTAACCACAATATCTTTTAGAGAACGGAGAATCATGGCCAGAGAATGGTGCACTTTCTCTTCCAACCCTGAACATTTCTGTGGAACACTGGGGAAGTGGGTGGAGATCCCATATGTTAGAGCATTCTTCCTTTTGAGGAAAAACAAAGATCTTTATTCCCAGTGCACCCAGGACCCCCTGAGGGACCCTGGACTTAGGGGCAACTATTGCGCCAACCCTGAAACAGCCCTGAGTATTCTACCTGTAGTAGAGGCAGCAGGGGATTTGGTCCCCAGGCAATTTACAAGCCTTTTACTCTAATTGAACTCAAGCAAATTAAAAATGACTTCGGAAGTTATTCTAACAAACCCGAACAGTACATAGAACACGTCCAGCACCGCACCCTAGCCTGTGAGCTAACCTGGAAGGTCATACTGGGACAGGCTAGGACAGACTTTGAGAAAGAGCGAGTGCTCAAAGGTGCTAGGAAGTTCGCAGAGGAGTTACATGTGATGAACGGTAATTACCCCATAGGGGAGACTGCTGTACCTTTAATAGACCCTGCTTGGAATCACAGTGAGCCTCAGGACAAGTGGGCACGGGAACATTTCCTGGTGTGCATCACAAATGGACTGGTCAGGCAGGCAAAAGACCATTAATTATGCCAAGGTGACAACAATTCACCAGGGACCTACGGAGTCTCCTGTAAGCTTTCTAGAGTGGCTAAAGGAGGCCCTGAAGAATCGTACTGCCATAGATATAGAATCATTTGAGGGGCAAGTCTTAATCAGGGACAAGTTTCTCACACAGGCTCTACTGCACATTCACAAAAGCTCCAAAAACTAGTGCAGAAACCTGAAGGAGCTACCCTAGAGGAGGTGGGTGCTTGTGCTACTACGGCCTTTTACAATGGGGAGCAGGAAGGGAAGGCTCGAGCCTGGGAGAAGGAGAGAAGGAAGACTATTAGGCATGCCCAGTTATTGGCTGCACTTAATAACTGATCTCTGTCGAAACTTCCCAGGTTTCTCTGACCTTTGAACCAGGTACCAAGTCCTACATTTGACAGCAACTGGGTCACTGGGCTAAGAACTGCCCTAATGAGAATAAGCCTTCTCAGACGCCACATGTTTCCATTGCACTGGGCTGGCCTCGGTCCTAAGGCCAAAAACCTGGAGGAGAGGCACCCACGGGCCAACGTGCAGCTGGTAACAGAGGAGGAGGATTGAAGGCGCCCGGTCCAGACAGCCCAGCAGCAAGAGAGAGCTGTTACTGGTCTGGAGCCTAGGGTGAGCATCGAAGTCGCAGGAAAGTCAGTGAATTTCCTTTCAGATACTGGGGTCACCTTTTCTGTCCTTATTTCCTTCCCTGGACTCCCGGTACCGCCCCCCCCCCCCACCTGCTCCATCCCGGGAGTGTCAGGAAAACCTGTAGTTAAACATTTTACTGAGCCTCTCAGGTGCCTGTGGGATAACTTACATTCTTCTCATAGCTTCCTAGGAATCCCTGAATGTCCAGCTCCTCTCCTAGGCCGAGAAAGACTGTCCAAGTTACACACCTGCATAGTCATCAGGCCTCATCCCCATCCCTCTGCAGCTTTCCAAATGTCCCTCACAGTGGAGGAGCCACAGATCCCTCCACAGGAACTGTGGGAACAAGCCATAACTCCTGAAGTTTGGGACACAAGAGTCCCCAGCAAAGCTAAGTATGCTACCCCTGTAAAGATTTTCCTAAAAGATCCTACCCAGTCTCCCCATCAGCGACAGTATCCTTTGAAATCTGAAGCCACCAAAGGGCTACAATCCCTTATTAGTAGGTTCCTCCAACATGGACTTTTGGTCCCTGTTAGCTCCCTTTGTAATTGGCCACAGTATCTCAGTATACTCCTCCAATATTACCAGTTAAAAAGAAAGATGGGTCTTATCGGCTGGTCCAAGACCTCAGGATAATAAATGAAGCAGTGATCCCACTGCACCCAGTAGGGCCACACTATAGCCTCCTAGGGGAAATTGTGAATGCCTTTACCCCCGTTCCTGTGTTTACAGTGAACAAACACTCATGTTAATTCTAGGATTTTTTAATTTATTTCCTGTGACACTAACCTAACTTCAAGGGCACTGCCACCTCACAATCTTACCCTTGTCTCACTTAAACTGTTAACCTGTTTGTCTGTTTGTTTGTTTGTTTGTTTTCCCAAAAATTCTCAGGTTACCATGGCCTCTGAACCAAGTGTTCCAGCACCAGGGCCACCAACTCCTGGACCACCTCGACCTTATCCATCCTGGGCCTTGAATGGACAACCCCTTCCAACAGAGTAGGAAGGGCATGGACCCAAAGCCCCACTCCGGGGACCCTTTTGTCAGCAGGAAATAGCTAGAAATGTCATCTACCAGTACCTCCAAAGATTTGGGTCCATATCTCTTCAGGGGGGGAATGTTAGGTAGCTAGCATAGGGACTGGGACGTCCATTACGCATGCTCACAGGTTCGAGCTTCCGGCCAGGAAGGGATGGTACACCTAGGTGGGCATTATACCTGGGTTGGCCCATCCAAGCCAGGGGAATTTGATTCAGCCAATGGGGTCGACCATGCCTCTTAACAGGGCCCCTGAAAAGGCCAGAAATTTTGCTCTGGGCTAGCTCTCTCCCAGTGGCTGTGCTGTGATACAATGTAGCACAGTCAGGCTGCAGGACTCTGACTGGCTTGTGTTCTATTTACTGTACAACCTGAAACTGCTACTATTCTCTATAAACTCACTTGGATCACAAACCAGACTTGAGTGTGAATTCTTTCTCGCGTGGAGCCAAGGAATGAGGTATATCTAACATCATCATCAAAAAGAATATTTCAAGATCTCTCCTGAACTCCAAGGCTGCGGTCCTTGATCACCCTGCGAGTCTGGAACTAAACTCGCTCCTGTTCCTCAGCTTTCAGCCAAACAATAGTCAAACTTAAAATGTGAATGATATAATACCAGGAAGGAGCACACGCTTTAGAACAATCAACCACACAAGATCAAAGGGTAGCTTTGCCCAGGGATAATGCTCAGAAGGCAGGAAAGCGTAGGAAAAGACAAAGGAAAATGTAAACACAGGAAGGAAGTGGGGAGACGGCTGTTACATTATGGGGACTACAAACAAAAAGTGCATTAAGTATTTAATGGAAAACCAATTTGCTCTGAAAACTTTCACTCAAATCACAATAAAAAGGCTTTTTAAAAAAACAGGTCATCATTTAAAAATCTACTCTGAATTGTAATGCTCTCGATGATAGGATAATTGTCAAACGCTCGCAGAGAAGATCATTTAGTACAAATCTTATTTAAATGTCCACACCAATCCACTCATGTCAAAGATGAAGATGTTAAAGATCTGATCCAACCTCCACAGTTTGAAATTGTTCAAACATGCGGTCAAGACATATTGATAATGACAGTGATTGGAATGCGAAAGTTAGAAACAAAAAAGGATCGGTTGTTGCGAAATCTGGCCTCGTGAAGAGAAATGACATCATAGAATGCATAATAGGATTTTGCAAGACCCGAGATTTATTAATTGGAAACATCATTTTCAACAAATAATCACTGACTACCAACCCAGGGACAAGGGAACAAGTGATCTAAAATTGATGGCGAGGAGGGTATAGGATGCCTGGTGGGCCTTGATCGAGGGCAATGCAGCCGAGAGGAATTACTGAAACCCGAATGAACATTGAACATGATAGTGGGACAAGAGGTTAGTAAAAGAAAACAGAGGAAAGAATTAGGAGACAGAGGACATTTATAGAGTTCTAAATATAGGCATGTACATATGTAAATATATAACGATAGGGAAATGAATCTATGTACATATATTTATATGTTAAGTATTAAGACAGACATTTGGGTCTCTATTCAAGCACTCCCTCAGCGCAAGAACAATTTGTTCTAATAATTCGGCATTCTGTGATGTTCAGCTTCCTGACATGATCGCTGAACACAAAATAGGTGCATATGCAAATGTAATGAAGAAAGCTGATGGTGCCCACCTATCAAAAGGTATAGCGTCTGGGGTCTTAAAGGCTTGATGATAAACAAGCTGCCATCTAGCTGAGAAGCAACACAGCCCACATGGAAGAAGCATACCAGCCTGTGTGATCATGAGGTGTCAATGGGATCAGATATCAGATATCAAAGACCCGGAACAAAAAAACATATCAATGTGAATGAGGGGGTGGGTGGGCAGAGTGGAGACCCAAAGCCCATCTGTAGACAATTGGACATCCCCTCACAAAAGGGTCACAAGGAAGACATGAGCCAGTCAGGGTACAGTATAGCACTGATGAAACATACAACATACCTCTACTTCTTTAATGCTTCCTCAACCCCCAATATCATGGCCTCAGTTCTACCTTCCGATTCTGACTAGTCCAGAACATGTACACTGGTACAGATAAGAGCTGGACACACGTGGAATCCAGGACAGATAAACCCCTCAGGATACCAGGAGGGTAAGGGGAAGGTGGGAGGAGAAAGGGGAAACCAATCACAATGATCTACATTTAACCCCTTCCCCGGGGGTCAGACAATAGAAAAGTGGGTGAAGTGAGACATCAGTCAATGTAAGTCAATGGGAAAAAATTTAAAATTATCAAGGGTTTATGAGGGAGGGAGGGCAGGGGAGGGGGAAATGAACTGATACCAAGGGCTCAAGTAGAAAGAAAATGAAGAAAGCTGATGGTGCCCAGCTATCAAACGATATAGTACCTGGGGTCTTAAAAGCTTGAAGGTAAACAAGCGGCCATCTTAGCTCATAAGCAACAAAGCCCACATGGAAGAAGCACACCAGCCTGTGTAATCATGAGGTGTCAAAGGGATCAGGTATCAGGCATCAGAACAAAAAATCCTATCATTATAAATGAGGGATAGTGCAGCGTGGGGGCCCCAAGATATATCTGTGGGCAACTGGACATGCCCTTACAGAATGGTCAGGGGGAGGAGACAAGACAGTCATGGTGCAGAGTAGCAACAATGAAACATACAACTTTCTTCTAGTTCCTAAATGCTTCCTCCCCACCACTATCATGATCCCAATTCTACCTTATAAATCTGGCTAGACCAGAGGATGTACACTGGTACAGATAGGAACTGGAAACACAGGGAATCCAGGACAGATGATCCCTTAAGGACCAGTGGTGAGAGTGGCAATACCGGGAGGGTACAGGGAGAGTGGGGTAGAAAGGGGGGAACAAATTACAAGGATCTATATATAACCTCCTCCCTGGGGGCAGACAATAGAAAAATGGGTGAAGGGAGATGTCGGACAGTGTAAGACATGACAAAATAATAATTTATAAATTATCAAGGGCTCATGAGGGAGAGGAGAGCAGGGAGCAAGGAGGAAAAGTGAGGAGCTGATGCCAGGGGCTAAGTGGAGAGCAAATGTTTTGAGAATGATGAGGGCAATGAATGTACAAAGATGCTTTACACAATTGACGTATGTATGGACTGTGATAAGAGTTGTATGAGCCCCTAATAAAACGATTATTTTAAATGATGATGGCAACATATGTACAAATGTGCTTGACACAATGGATAGATGTATGAATTGTGATGAGCTATATGAGCCCCCACTAAAATGATTAAAAATAATAGTAGTAATCACTGACTGACTATATAGGAGGAGAGCTTTGGTGGCATAGTAGTTAGGGGATGGGCTGCTAACAACAAGGTCAGGAGTTTGAAACCACAGTCACTCCTTGGGAGAAACAAGGGGTTTTCTACCCCCATAAAGAGTTACAGTCTTGGAAACTCACAGAGGCATTTCTACCCTGCCCTATAGGATCACTCTAAGTTAGCCTTGACTCAATGGCAGTAATTCAATGGGACACATGAGGATCTCTGGTGGAGGTTTACTTGCTGGGTTTCTGACCAAAAAGCCAGCAATTGGAACTCACCAGCCACTCTGACCGATGGGGGTCACTGTGAGCCAGATTCAGCTTCATGGCAGTGAGTATGACTTTTTTTGAGTTTATACACATGGACTTCACCAGATGGAGTAGAAAAAGAAGATAGAGAAGCTCAATATCATCAGTCAGAACAAGACCAGGGGTCCAAGAGGAACAGCTCATTAATTGCTCATCTGAAAACTCAAATTGAAGCTAAAGAAAATTAAGCAGCCCAAGTGAGCCAAAGTACAGCCTTGAATAAATCCCACATGAATTTTGAAGCCATCTCAAGGTTATATTTGACACATTGAACACTAATGACCCTTGACCAGAAGACCCTTGACCCTTGACCAGGATGACATCAAAGACATCATACAAGAGCAAAGCAAAAGGTCATTGGAAAGACAGAAAAGAAGGAAGGAAGGAAGGAAGGAAGGAAGGAAGGAAGGAAGGGAGGGAGGGAGGGAGGGAGGGAGGAAGGAAGGAAGGAAGGAAGGAAGGAAGGAAGGAAGGAAGGAAGGAAGGAAAAACCAAAATGGATGCCAGAAGAGACTCTGGAAGTTGCTTTTGAAAGTAGAGTAGTGAAAGTGAATGGAAGAGATGGTGAAGTCAAAGAACTGAACGGAATATTTCAAAGGGTGCCTGAGGAGAACAAAGTATTATAACAAAATGTACAAAAGCCTAGAGCTAAAAAACAAAGCGGGCGCCACATACCTGGCATTTCTCAGGCTGAAAGAATTGAAGGAAAAAATTCAAGCCTTGAGCTGTAATATTGAAGGATTCTGTGGATTAAAATATTACACAATGCAGGAAACATCAAAAGAAGATGGAAAGAATAGAGTCACTGTACCAAAAAGAATTGTTCAACCATTTCATGAGGTAACATATGATCAAGAACCAGTGGTCTTGAAGAAAGAAGTCCAAGCTTCCCTGAAGTATTGGTACAAAACAAGGCTCCAGGCATTAGCAAAATACCAGTTGAAAATTTTCAATCAACGACTATAACACTAGACGTGCTCACTCATGTATGCCAAGAAATTTAGAGGATAATTGGTTATCTGACTGGAAAAGATTCATATTTTTGCCTATTCCAAATAAAGGTAATACCACAGAATGTGGAGATTATCAAACATATCCTTAATATCACACACATAAAACCTTGCTGAAGTTAATTAGAAAACAATTGCAGTAGTACATCAAGAAGTGATGGCCAAAAACTCAAAGCAGAATCAGCAAAGGCTGTGGAAGGGGACATATCATTACTGACGCCAGATGGGTCTTGGTGAAAAGCAGAAAATACCAGTGTGGCAGTTACATAATCCCCTGCCAACTTGAATAAAGGGGTGGAGTCTAGTCTATCAATCAGATCATAGCCACTGAGGCCTCTGGGTAGGCATGGTCTTCTCCTGAGGATTCCGGGAACTCCTGTCTTCCTCCCTGGATGCTGGAAAACACACACTCTGTTTCCTCTTCCTGCTGACAAGTCACATGGAACTATGCTGATGGAGCCAGATGCCAGGAGCCTCGTAGAGACCCATGCCAGTGCTGAGATTCTTCCACTGCCACTGGATCCACAAGACCTTCTACCCACTGGCCTGTGATCTTACTGCATTCAGCATCATTGCATGTGTTGCATCAGTCTGAAGAGGAATTTATAGACTGGTATTGGACATATGGGCTAATATTGGACTTATGGACTTGATCTGGACTGGGCTGGGATGTCTTCTTTATATACAATTACTCTTTGATATAAAGCAATTTCTTATACCCACGCAAGTCTTCCTGGATTTGCTTCTCTAGTCTACCCGGACTAACACAACCAGAAAGATGCTTACTTGCCTCTCGTTGTCTATGTAAAGGCATTTAACTGTATGGATCATAAAATATTATGGAGAATATTTTTTAAAATGGAAACTCTAAAACACCTCATTGTACTAACGTGAAAGTTGTATATAGACCAAGAGACAGTCATTTGAACAGAACAAGGGGTGATGGTGGTATAGTTTTAAATCAGGGTGTTATTCTTTTACCATATTTATTCAATCTGTAGGATGAACAGATGAAGAGAGGGAGGGAGGGGAAACAGAGGAGCTGATATCAAGGGCTCAAATAGGAAGCAAATGTGTAGAAAATGGTAATAGCAACATATGTACAAGTATACTGGATTCAATTGATGTATGAAATATTATAAGAGCTGCAAGAGCCCCCCAAAAATGATTTTTTAAAAGATTGGAGGCAGACTCATTAACAACCTGTGGTATATAGATGACATAACTCACATGCTAAAAGTGAAAAGGACTTGAAGCATTTATTTCTTAAATCATTTTATTAGGGGCTCATACAACTCTTTATCACAATCCATACATCCATCAATTGCGTAAAGCACATTTGCACATTCATTGCCCTCATCATTCTCAAAACATCTGCTCTCCACTTAAGCCCCTGGCATCAGCTCCTCACTTTTCCCCCTCCCTCCTCACTCCCCCCTCCCTCATGAACCCTTGATAATTTATAAATTATTATTTTGTCATAACTTGACCTGTCCGACATCTCCCTTCACCTACTTCTCTGTTGTCCGTCCCCCAGAGAGAGGTCACATGTAAATCCCTGTAATCGGTAGGTACCCCCTTTCCAACCCACCTCCCTCAACCCCCCCAGTATCGCCACTCACACCACTGGTCCTGAAGGGATCATCTGTCCTGGATCCCCTGTGTTTCCAGTTCCTCCCTGTACCAGTGTACATCCTCTGGTCTAGCCAAACTTGCAAGGTAGAATTGGGATCATGATAGTGGTGGGGGCGAGGAAGCATTTAGGAACTAGAGGAAAGTTGTATTTTTCATCGCTGCTACATCGCATCTTGACTGGCTCATCTCCTCCCTGAAACCCTTCTTTAAGGGGATGTCCAGTGGCCTACAAAGGGGCTTTGGGTCTCCACTCCGTACCCCCCCCCCCATTCACTATGGTAAGATTTTTTGTTCTGATGCCTGATACCTGATCCCTTCGACACCTCATGATCGCACAGGCTGGTGTGTTCTTCCATGTGGGATTTGTTGCTTCTACGCTGCTTGTTTGCCTTTAAGACCCCAGACGCTATATCTTTTGATAGCCAGGAACCATCAGCTTCCCTTGAAGCATTTATTAATGAAAATCAACGGCTGCAACCTCCAGTACAGATCACATCTCCACGTAAACAACTGAACCAGTAATTAGCACGACAAACAGAAAAGACTGACGTCGTCAAGGAGTTCATGTTTCTTGGATCCGAATCATGCCCACAGAAGCGGTGGCCAAGAAATCAAATGACATTTCATTGGGCAAAGACATATTAGAAGCATGAAAAAGCAACGATTTCACCTTGAAAAGGACTAAGGTGCATCTGACTGAAGCCATGGTATTTCCAATTGGCTCAGATGCTTGCAAAAGCTGGACAATCCAGAAGGAAGATTGAAGAATTGATGCCTTTGAAGTATAGCCCTAATGAAATATACTCTGAACTGCCATGTCTTTGAAGAATGACCAGAACGCTCCTTCTTAGTGGGACTTAACTACAAGTCCCACGTTTCTCAACTGTGCTTTAGAAGCACTGCTGTCAATTGATCTCCCATGAGGAGCTCTCTCAAAGAGCACAGTGCAATACATTTCCTTTTACATAATCATAGTGCCATGGTCACAAACCACAAAATTAAAAACAATGGCTTCGTTTCATTTAACCTAATCTGTTTTCATTTCTCTTCATCTCAAAAAATTGTCTGAGAAGGGAGTTTTAAATGAGAAGCAGTGTGCTATAGTTTTTAAGTTAAGCCTTCATTTTTTTAAAAAACAATAGGTGTTTTATACCTTGTATCTTATAAATCACTGTTAATGGTTCAATAATTAATTATAACTCAACGGTCTGTAGGCAAATACATTTAGGAACCCCTATCTAGAATTCATCCCCATTTAAAGATTTAAAGGGTTTAAAAAGTAAACGCATCATTTTCCCTCCCCAGCATGTTCCAACTACTATATTCAATACCGATAACTAGCCTGTCTACTCACTCACCTGAGCTACAACTATGAGTAAATTTAGACAGCTCTGAATTCCTCAAACCTTAATATGTAATGGTTTACCGAGTCCTACCAATTCTCTCTTTCAAATCTCTCTCCTTTTCTTTCCATTTCCACTAGCCTAGTCCTTCAATGGTTTGGTCATTTCTTCTTGAGTGACTGCCATTCTCTTATCATTGACTTATCTCTGAACTTATCTTCTACAATGCTGCCAAAGAGATATGTTATTATCTGTATTTAATCCTACACATTTGCATCTAATCTCTGCATGATACTCTGTCAACTCGTTTCTTTAACATAGTCTTTCATGGCCTAGGCCTTACTTAAATTTACTTACCTATTTCTATCTATCCTTTGACAAGCAATCTCACATTTCTCAGAAAGCAATTACTATCATTTTATTGAATTATTCTATTCTGTTTATATGTCTGTTTTGCTGTTCCTTCATTCATACTTCAAGGTCCACAGAGATTGTGTCCAATTCTTTTCTTTCTGGCAAAAATATACACAGTAAAGCATAAACCTTGCACCATTTTTATGCGCAGGTCATTGACAATGGTTACACACTTCACCTTGTGTCACCATTCTCCCCATCTCCACCCGCCTAGTTTCACCACGGTGAGATTCTCTAGCCCTGACGAGTCTCCTATGTATTTTAGAGCTACTGCTGGCCAGCTCAGCTCATCTAGGTCGTTCTTTCAGAGTGAAAAGCTCGAGGTGAACCTACCTATTAAAGGAGCTAAATCGTTGTTAAGTTTAAGGCTGACTTCTGTAGGTAGTTTTGGTTCCAGGACTAAAAGTGGCATCTGAACCCTGCAGTCTGGTTCCAATAAGAACTTGAAGTTCCATTCGATAGGTTCCCCCTTTTAGATACTTAACTTTGAAGAAGTTCAGTGATGATCATCTGGTACCATCCATGTCTTCTGGTCGCGTGGGAAAGGAGTACTAATGTGCTTTGCACATCCCCGGAATCCATTCAGACTCACGAGCAGTGACTCCGCCTTGAATCCATGGGCTACTGAAGGTATCTCTGTAAAGACTTTTCACCCAGCGGAGTCCCTGGGTGGTGCAAATGGTTGATGTGTCCAACTGCTAAACAAAAGGTTGGAAGTTCAAGTCTAACTTAGGAACCTTGAAAGAAAAGCTCAGCACTTCAATCTAAAAACAATCAGCCACTGAAAACTATATGGAATATTGTTCTATCCCGAAACTATACATAGAGTTAGTTACCATGAGTAAGAATTAACTCAAGGGCAACTGATTCTTTGGTTGGATCCCAATGGGTTCCTTTCGTACCTACTTTTCCCACTCTACTTGAGGTACTTCCCACACACCTTGGCAACTGTCACTTTCTACTTCCTGCTGCCTCCTACTGCAGAGAACAAGTGTAACCACCAAGCTCCCACATCGGCCCTCATTCCCATTTGTCTCTCTTCATATGCATCTTCATCCTTTGCTTTGACTACATTATGGTGACATAGTAATCCTCACATCCACTCAACAGGGTTGAGATGTATTATCCCCAATATCCAAATATGAAAATTCCAACTCAAATACGTTCATTTATTCAGCAAATATTTATTGACTACTCTCTTTGTGCCTGGCAGTCTGCTGGGTACGTGACACTTCTAATCACAAGACTTTCGAGAGGAGTTCAAAAGTTTGTGGAAAATTCCATTATGTTTCAGTTCCTTTTTTTTTTCCAATGAACTTTTTGAAGTCCCCTTGTAGGGCCCAATGAAACTAAAGAGTCATTAAACAAATAAATAGACAAATCTATAAAAAACGAGCTGTAAAAGGTCCTGTGAAGGCAAAGAACAGATCTGTGGGAGGCCTTTGGTGTTGGGAAGCGAGCTGCAGGACCAGACCCCAGCAGAATGCACTGTGTCTGCACACTGTCAGTCTGAACGAAGCGCAGGTCACACCCGGAATGAGACCTCCCTCGTGAGAGGTTAAGCTTGTGACCTGAACTGCTTGGCTGCTTCACAGAAAGCTGCCCGCGTGCAGTTGGCCACACTGTGTTAGGTCATATCATGGGAGAACCCTGCCCCACTCAAGTTGACATAAAATCTAGCTATCACCAATGGAATAACAGTACAGCAACCTTTCTTGTAAACAGCCTCTAACTGAAATTTAGCTTTCCCTTCCGTCAAGAATGTAAGGAATAAATCTTCGTAGCATTAGCAGTATTTTGTGATAATGTTATCAGTAGAAACCACCATCAATGTAATCGTTTCTAATCACATAGTTACCATAGACATCTCAACATTGCTCTACTTTAAAATACTGGGGATGATTAGACCTGTGTTCTGTCATATACAACACTTTCTACTTATTCCACTCTTGAGTTCTGGAATTCATTGCACTGGCCACACGGCACTCACAAAACAATATTCATGATTCAAAGATTTATTAAGGAGGATAACAGGTTACAATTCAGTTGGGAAATGCTCCGGATACAGTTGTTTGGTCAGGATATGTTACAGTTATTTTAGACGTTGCTAATAAATGTCCATTTATTAACCTCAACTGGCTTATTCAACCCAATCGCCCTGAATTAAGTGGCCAGAGGCCCTCCCCTCAAGTCCGTCACAATCTGAAAGCACTCAGCACCACCCCCAAGGGTCAGCAAGCACAGCTCCCAGCTTCCCCCGTTCAGTGTCCAGAGACACCCCACTCTACAAGCAGCCTTCTCCCCAAACCACTCAGCTTCATCGGCTCTGTTGGCTGGGAAGTCCACCACTCTCGGACTCTGCTTCAGTGAACTGCCAACAACCGTGCACGGCGCCCACGCAAACAAAGCTGAAGGACCGATTTCATGCATGTGAAAAACATGAAGCCCGCACTGGGATTCTGTTGTTTTCTTCACATTAAGTTGCTCTACTTCTCTTGGTGTTCTTCCAAATTATTTTTTTCCTGTAGGAGGATTTAACCTGAAGTTCAACCCTCGACCCTAAATTCTATTTTATGCTTCCTCTTTTATTAATCTCATCAGCCTTCATGGCTGGTTCAAACATCACCTCACAAGATGACTCCCAAGTCTCCTCTCCTAATCTCCTTCCCCCTCAACTATTTGCTACCCCTAGCAACCAGGATAACATATCATCCACAGGTAGACTGCCAAGCTTCATATCACATTCCAGCTGTCACTTACCAAAACAAAAAAAAAAACAAGCTTGACTTATAAAGCAAATGCTTTGAAGTCTCTTGTTTCAGTTGCTTCATTTGAATCATTGGAGGGATTTGAGGATCTAACTTGTAGAGTTGTTCTAAGAATGGAGAGTTCACACATGTAAAACAATAGTACCGAATGTACTTTATATGGTTTTTGTTGTTTTTTTTTTAACAATTTATTAGGGGCTCATACAACTCTTATCACAATCCATACATATGCATACATCAATTGTATAAAGCACATCCATACATTCCCTGCCCCAATCATTCTCAAAGCATTTGCTCTCCACTTAAGCCCTTTGCATCAGGTCCTCTTTTTTTTTTTTCCCTCCCTCCTATGTGTATTTCTTAAAATGATAGCAACCACCATTTTTGTCTCTCGCAAAAGCCTGGTGCCTTCGTGTGATGTTTATTAACGGGTACATGGGGACACGAAGCTTGGAGTTCCTATCTCATAACACAACTCTGATCAAGTCCCTCAGCGCTCAGAAACTCGCTGTGGCTCCTGCTAGGTCCAGGCTTAGTAGGACTGGAAACACTGACCTGGCCTCCGCAGTTGAATTCATCTTCCAGCCTTCGCTGCCTCGCCTCGCCTCTCCTCTCTCCTCCCCGTAGCCTACCCTCGGGCTAGATTGGACTGCACTGCTCTCCCTTGGAAATGGCCTATGTTGTTCTGCTGCTGTCTTTTTTCCCATCATTCCAATGGTGGGAATGGCTCGGATGGATACCTGAGAGCTGTGATTTGGTCTAACTCAGATTACTTCCCCTTTACTATGCATCGTGCCCCCTGTGGCTATATAATCATATGAAAGTCATACATGGGGGCAAGGAGGAAACCAAGAATTCCAGGGGGGAAAATCGTTCAATTCCATCTTTCCGTGAACTTTTTGAAGCCCCCCCCCCATATTTAATCAAGCACCAACTCCCAACAAATATCTTGTGAGAACCTTGCATTGACCAAGTGCCGTGCCATGAGCTAGAGATGTTAAAATAAAAACAGAACATGGCTCCACTTTCCAGACCAGCCCTCGTAGAAACATGTAATCACGTGCACGCCATTCACCGTGAGAGGTGTCGTTGGAAGAGGTAGAAAGGGCAGCCTGCGCACTACGGGAAGCAAGAGGCTCTTCAGAGGCATTGGTATTTGAGTTTAGAGGGACTGGGACTGGAGGTCCTAAGTAGGGCAAACCGTGTATGTACAACACATTTTTAAATGCAATATCTGGGAAATAACTTGAAGGGCCCTGGTGGCTCTGTGGGTTAAACACTGGGTTGCTAACCCTAAGACTGGCAGTTCAAAACCCACCAGCCTCTCAGTGAGAGGAAGATGAGGCTGTCTGCTCCCGAAAAGATGTACAGCCTCAGAAACCTGAAGGAGCAGTTCTACTCTGTCTTCTAGAGTTGTTGTGCTATGAGTCAGACAGACCCCAGGGCAGTGGGTGGGGAAGAATAGCTCCACATGGTTAGATCATAAGAGCCTAGCAAGAAGTGGCTAAACAAGAGACAGGAGAGACAAGCCCACTTTTCAGACAGACAGAGGAATTTGAACTTTAACCTAACTAATTCATACCTTACTCAAACAGTAGCAGATGGCCAAAGTTGTGTTTTGGGAAGTTGTAACAATGTGGCTGCGGCAGCAAAGTCTAGAGTCGGACTGCCCAGAAGAACTTTCTTCCCTAATGGACATGTTCTGTTTTTTCCAGTGTCCCCCTGTGAGTAGAGTAACTGAGAAATAGAATTAAGCATTTTAGTTATTATCAATATACACTTAAATAGCAACATGTGACTAATGGCTACAATTGAGGATTAAATATACTGCTGTTGAGGTGGATTCTGTATCATAGCAACCTTATAGGACAGAGCAGAACTGCTAGGGATTCCAAGGCCGTACACATTTTGTACGGCTATAAATCGTTATGGAAGCAGACTACCACATCTTCCCCTGTGGAGCTGATGGTGGGATTGAGCTGCTGACTTTAGAAAGCTATTGACAAATCTCAGGTCATAAGACTAGACTAGTGTGATTCGATGGATATTTAAGAGTTAAAATCATGAAGTCAGGTCCACCTAAAGCTGTGGGAGGAAAAAACCCAAATTTAAAAAAATAAACTCCTAGATTCCAGGCTGTGCGATTGGTTGATTAGTCAGGGTAATACGGGACAAACAGATCCCGAGTGTTTAAAAACAAAACAAAACTCATACAGATGCCATCAGTTTCAAATGTGTTGCAGTGTCTGAGGGTTATCTGATGAGGAATATTTAGCAGCAAATCTCACCTCGGGTAAGCTGTATGAACTAAAGGCTGAGCAGCTGAGTAATAGTACCTGGGGGGTGGGCTGGTGGAAGGGTGAAATGGAGTAGCAGATTGAGGCAACACTTGGTAAGAATGCAGGGGGTGGGGTGGGGTGGGGTGTGTGTGTGTGTGTCTCTTAGGAAGGGTGTGTGTGTGTGTGTGTGTGTGTCAGGAAGAAAAGCACACAAGGGTGATGAGGAAGAAAAATTCACTACCGTTGACTTAATTCTGACTGGGAGACTCCACAGGGCAGGCAAGAACTTTCTCTGGGTTCCTGGGGCAGTACAAGGACAGACAGCACCATCTTTCTCCTGAACAGCAGCTGGTGGATCTGAACCACCAACCTTGCAGTTGCCGTCCAACTCACAGCCCGCCACCAGGGCTCCTGGAAGGAAAGAAGGTAGGTGGGAAAACCTAAGTGAAAACAGTTAAGAGTGATGGCAGAAATCAAGGACATAGAGAATGACACCGAGAGCACCATCCAATGTCAAATGCTTCCCAGAGGTCAAATAAGGTGAGAGGTGAGAAGTGGATCCTGTCAATAAGGCCTGTGGAGGCATTTGCCTAGACGGTTTCAATGGTGAGAGTGGTGGCAGAAATCAGACAGAGCTGCGGGGAGGGGAGGCGCATGACAGCACCAGGGCTACAAATACAGTCTATACGCAAAAGGTTGCTCTCCTTTCTTTTCTGTTGGGAAACCACTAGAAGGGAAGTTACGAAAGGGCAGAGCGTGAAGGGCAGTCTGAGTAACACAGGTGTTTCGTTGTTGTTTAACTAGGTCTGACAAGAGGATGCATCTAGGCAGAGCCCGGTTTATAGGTGACAGATAGGGTGCCGGCCAGCCGCCAAGTTAGCCTTGTAGTTTGGAGAGGTGATACCTGGGGAGTTAGAGACTAGAGTGAACATTGGGGTCCTTCTCTGCCGGCAGAGTAGAAATAAAAGGATTGCTTTAGGTCAGTGGTTCTCAACCGTCCTACTGCCCCACCATCAAATTATTTTCGTTGCTATTTCATAACTCATTTTGCTACTGTTATGAACCAGGCGACCCTTCCACAGGGGTCCTTTGAGCCCCCCTAAGGGGTCAAGACCCACAGGTTGAGAACCGCTGCCTTGGGTGGCTAATGGCTTCAGCATGTCATTTTATATGGCCAATTCCTAAAATTTCACGGCATTTTCATTATGATAGGAGGACAAGCCTTAGGGAAAAAATACTTAATGACGAGCTGAATACGCAAGAAAAAGTGATGGGGGAGCTGGTAGTTTTCTGGGACGGAGAGGAGGGCCGAGGACTGAGCCATGTGAAGGAGCTTCATGTCTCCGGTAGGTTCAAGGGAAATGAAAGGTAGTGAAGCTGCCTCAGACAAAGAAACCGCGAGTAAAGTCGCGTTTATCATCTGCATCTTCTCCTCGCTGTGGTGCAAGCACTTCGTGGGTGCGAAACGCCCTCTCCCGCAGCTGGAGGAAGGGCCCCACCTGCCAAACCCTCGCACGGCCAGGCCCAAGCCCCATTCTTCCCCGACCGCGGGTGCGCATTGTGCTTAGACTGCGGCCTGGACGTGCCAAGCCGCACCTTACGCCAGAGTAAGGAATCCAAGGAAGGCCGCCAAGGGCCGCTAAGCGACGCGGAGGGGGAAGGGTCGCTCGGGCGGGAGATGGGTGCGCAACACGCCCTTCCGCCCCACCCTTTGCGCGCGCTCGGCCCGGGAGCAGGGGTTCAGCCCCGGCGCCTGCGCACTACGGCGCTGCCCCGCGGCCCGCGGCGCGCCCTGCCCTTCCCCCACCGGCGGCGCACCTCTGCGCCTGCGCGCGACGTGGTCCCGGGCTGCGGCAGCCATGCTGAACCCGTACCGAGAGGTGCGTGGGGGGGACAGAGTCGACGACGGCGGGGTGGGCAGCCGGGGATACGCCGAAGCAGCGGCGTTAGAGCGCCCGGGGCCTGGCTGGATAGGACTGGGTTCCCCGGCCCCCTCGGCCCTTCGAGCGACCCCCTGGAACGTTAAGAAAACTGGCCCTTGTGGCCCAAGGGGGGCGGAAGCGGAATGGGGGAAGGGCGCCTGCACGTGACCCGCGCCAGCCAATCCGCGTTCTGCTGACGTGGCCGCGCGGCCCCGCGGCTCCTGCCACCCCCGCCCGGCCGTGAAGGGAGGGGTTGGGGGCTCTTCCCCCTCCCCCAACACTGCTTCAGTTTCCGGGGGGGTGATGCCCCAGATCACATCCTCCCCCCCGCACCCTGCCGAGGGGAACGGCGAAGCCCCCTTGGAGGTCCCAGGATCCAGGTGAGAACCGGGGATAAGGGCTGGTTAGCCGTGTAAGTGCTTAGCCAGAGGGGGAGTCCAAAAGGGAGCTTCTTGGGGTTCAGGGGAGAATGCCCGGCGTGGGAAGAGTTGTCCTTCAACCGGAGGGATCGTGGAGGGGTGTCAGTGGAAGGGTTCCTCCAGGTGGGGGAGGGGAGTGGCGGCCAACCTCCTGCCTACATACCGATTGGAGGGCAAAGGGGCATGGGGGGCCCCCATTCCCCATTCCATTCGTCCCGAGGTTCCAAGTTCCTGGAGTCAGGTGAGATGGGACATTTTGGGGGGCCGGCGGGCGGGGTGACTTAGGAATGGGAGTGGTGACTAGTCCTGGCGCATGAGGACACTGGGCCCGGCTAACCGGGCCGGGACCCAGGCGCCCACACCCTTTCTCCCCGGCGCAGCGAGGAGCGTGTCCGCGCGGCGTTCGTGTCACATGGCGTTTTGGAGGTTACGCCGAGTCGTTGATCGAATGTGTGGGCCTCCTGCCCATCCCCCTTCCGCGCCCCCCCCCGAGGGGGGGCCCCGTCCGGGCCCTCACCTGAGCACGTGGCTGCCCCTCGCGGTGAGGCCCACTGGCTGAGAGGTGGGGTCCGCGGGAGGGCGGAAGCGAGGCCCCCGGGGGGTGCTGGCAGGGGAGTCGAGCGTGCCCACGCTGCGGGACTTGGAACGGTTTCAGAGTTTGCAAGGTCTCGCTTTTTCCAGGGTGGCCTCTGCGCACCCCCTTCCGCCCTCCCCCCCCACCCCATTCCTGAACAGGCCGCTCCTTGTGTGCGGCGGGGGAGGGGCGGGGAAGGAGGAAAGAGTTACTTTTCCAAATGGCCTTGTAGCAGGAGCCTCCCCAGTGACTCATGCGAGAGGAGGGACCCGGTAGTGATTTTCCGGAATGTGGGGAGCGAAGCATGAGGACCTTGCCCAAGGCCCAGTGTTCCCCCCACCGCTCCCTAGGTGGTCCTCGCCGGTGGCTGTCGGTCGTCACCGCTGGGCCCCGGCTGGGAGGGAAGCCGATTCGGGCGCCCGGGGGGGAGGGGCGGTGCTGCAAAGTTGCTGTGTCATTGTCCTCCCGGCGGCCGCCGCCGGGCGTGGCCGCGGGCCCTCTCGGGGACAGGGCGCGACCTGCCGCGGGGGTGGGGAAGGGAAGGGACTCTCCCCGTAGGGTGTGCCCGACTCGGCTCGAGTCTGGAAGAGCGAAGGTCGGCGGCCATTTTAGACGCAGTCGCCGAGGTTAGGGCTCGGGGGTTACTTGCAAAGGAGGGTGGCCTGCTTGGAGCTCGAGGTCCTAGGCCTTCCCGGGGGGGAGGGGGCGTCCTTTGTGCGTCCACCTACATTAATTTCATCTCCTAGATATGAAATTAATTTGTATTCCCGATTGCCCACGTCAGGCTTCTCTCGGTTGGGAAGCGGGGTGGGCGTGGAGGCTCCTAGAGGGGCTTTCCAGACCCCGGCCGGGCGGGAACCTAAATGACAGGCTGGCGCGAGGGGAGGGGGTTGGGGGAGGGGGCGAAACCGCCCAAAATGGCTCCTGCCCCTCCTCGGAGGCGGACGGCCCGGGGGAGGGGGGAGGGGGAGGTTAGCCCGAGCCGCCGCCGCCTCCGCTCGCCCTCCTCCCTGGCGCTGACCGGTGGACGGGCCGCTCCGTGGGGAGGACTCCGGACCCCGGTGGGGGGGCTCACCACCCCCGCGACCGAGGAACTCAGCGCGGGGGGGGGGAGACAGGGAGCTGCGCAAAGGTGTGAGATCGCCCGGAGGGCGGTGTTTGCCGGGCTCGCCCTGAGCCACACGCTCTCGAGTGACGCTGGAAGAGGAGAGGTGGGTGTCGTTTTGCTTTGTGAATGGCGGCGTTTGGCACTTTTGCTTTTGTTTCAGGTCTGCCAGGTGTGTGCAGGTCTGAGTGGGGGAGGCAGGCCACGCGCTTCGGGGGACGTAGTCTAGTTCAGAGCGATTTCTGAGAGGCCCTTGGGTGCCCCAGATAGTAGGAGGAGGGGTTTTGCTTAGATTGGTCAGTGGAAGAAAGGATTTTAATGGACTGATGACAAGCCTGTGTTTCCGATTGTGAACAATGGGCCGTGAGATGCCGTTGTCGCGACTTTGCCCGGCTTGGTCAATTGTCAGGCGAGCAGGCCGCGGCGTCTAAGATGGCGTCGTCCTCTTCATTTTCAGATCGTCACTGCAGCAGCCGCTCGCCGAGAACCGCCACCCGCCGGAGCCCTGCGGCCACACCCCTGGGGGCCTCGGCCGGCTGCGCCCGCCCACGCGGCCCCTCCCGTCCACTTGCTCGGCAGCCAATGGAGAAGCTACGGATGGCAAGACCTGCTGGGGCTTGGACGCCTGGGAAGACATTGTTGGAGCTGGGGGTTGGGGGAAAGGGTGCTGGAAGCTCCACCGGGATGGCTCCGGCCTTTCTCCCAGCCGCCCTGTCCCTGGAGCTGCCGGACCGCAGCACAGCCAGCTGGCTCACAGATGTGGCGGACAGCCGCTGCCCTCCGGGGCTATGCGGCAGCCTTCGGCCTGGTGACTGACGCCTCGGAAATGAAGTGTATGATGTCATCGCATAGTCAGCCAATAGAAACGGCTCCCGCGGAGAGACGTCCCTCCCCCTTCGACTCCGTTTCTTCACGCGCGGGAGCGAGCGGGAGCGCGCAGAGAGGGTGGGGGAATTCTCCAGCACGGTGGCGCGCATGAGCGGCGAAGCTCCTCCCACCCGCCTATATATAAAGGGCTGGCGCGGGGCTCGGCGGCGCCATTTCGCGCTGGAGTGGAGCAACCTCTAGAACGAGCCGGAGGATTCGGCCTGATACACAAGAGCCTTCGAGTCGTCTGGGGCCGCCATTACAATCCACGTCCATCCACTTGGAAATGGCCTTCGTCTCGGCCTATGACCGGTCCCGGCGGACAGTACAGACCCCATAGAAGCCCCCGAAGCTCCCCTTTTCCGGGCCCCGCCCAATCCTCGGAGTCTATCCACCCCCTCTACTCCGCCCTCAAGAGGATTTCAAAGATGGAGGCGGCGGCTCCTTAAACCACTTTTCCTGTTCATCCGCCTCCATCCGCGGTCGAAACGGGACTTTGGCCTCCCTGGAGGGTCCCTGCAGGAAGAGGGGACCCCAGCAGATCCGCAGCGGGCAGTATTGACGACGGTGTTTGTGATCGCGGGCCGTCCTTGCCTTTGAAGAGCCTGTACCCCCCGGCGCTCGCCCGCCACAGCTGAGGCCGCCGCCATTTTCTCCCTGGCCGCCGCCTGTAGAGCGCACCGAGAGCTCCCGGAGGCTCTGCGGAGGAGTCTGCGTTCGTGCCAGCTTGGCGGGGAGGTTGTCGCCTGGAGAGTCAAGGGCAACGGCCCTCCCCCGCCTCCCGGGTTATGCTGGACCCGGCGGTGAGGGGAACCGAGGCCACCCGGACTTCCCGCGGCTGAGGTCAGCGCCGATTCCCCGCGGTCAAGATGCTGCAAAACGTGACCCCCCACAAGTAAGTCCGCGCGGGGGGAGGGGACGGCGCCGCGTTCGGGGCGCCCGGAGCGGAGTCGGGCGCGCCGGCGCAACTGTTGCCGCGCGGGGAGGAGGGGTTGAGCGGCGGTTTGGGCACCGCGGCGGCGGCCCGGTGCGGCGCATGGGGGCAGTGCCGGTGGTTCGCTCCCACGGTACGGGAACGGGCAGGGGACGGTTGCCATGGTGGTGGGTGTAGGGTGCTCGTGAGCCCAAGCCCAGTTTCTGTTTCGTGGCCGAGATCCCGGGTGTGGTGTGTGCGCGCTTCGGGGTCGCCGGAGGCCGAGGAAGGAGCGAAGGCTCCTGTCTCCAGCTTGGACTGGAAGCTAGGGTTCTGCGCCCCGGATGCTGGACACCTGGTGGGAAGGAGCACCTGCGGGGGGGTGTCCACGGGAAACCGACACCGGTGCACTGGCCTCGGGCCTCCGGGGCGCTGCAGCGCTGGTAGTTTCTAAGGGGCTGTGGGTGCGCGTGTCGGGTGAGAGCGGGGTGGCAACCCCATGGGAGGTGGCTCTGGACTGGCTGCCTGACCTTGACAGCCGCTTACTCTTCCAGTCTGGGGAGAGGAGAGAGGGTGTCAGTTAGGGGGAGCGATGTGGGTCTGGCAGCTGGGTGTTTCCAAGCTCTGGAGTCTTGACAAATGCTCCCTTGTCTGGATTTGTTGTGTTGAGGTCCATCCGCTTTCTCGTTCTCCCGCTGTGGAGTTTGCTGGAGCAGGATGCTGATCTCTACTGGCAAGAGAAATTAGGAGTCTCACCAGCGTTTCTGGAAATTACTCCCTATTTTGTTTCCTTTCTTCCTCATTTCATTCCCTTCCCTTGAGGCGCAACCACCATGGCAACCACCAAAGCCGCCCTTAGTGAGGAGGAAGCCCGGGGCTCATTTCTCAGCTCCATCCCTGTGGAGCAGTAGTCCTCAGAAGACCTGTCCTGTCGAGCCATTTGGGGGCTTTTGTTTAGTAAAATGATAGGTGAGAGGGCCAGGGCTCGTGGAGTCTCAAAAGGTAGGGCCTGCATGGGCACTGACTGGCGACTACTATAAACATGGCCGCTTCTCAGTGGGTCCAAAGCCTGGTTTATTGGGCGTAGTGCAAGCTGTTTTCCTGGTTGGTTTTGGGGGGTGACCGCATGCTCACTTTGTTTCCTTTTCTCACAGGCTCCCTGGGGAGGGGAATGCAGGCTTACTGGGGCTGGGCCCAGAGGCAGCAGCTCCAGGGAAAAGGATTCGGAAGCCCTCTCTGCTGTATGAGGGGTTTGAGAGCCCCACAATGGCTTCTGTGCCGGCATTGCAACTGACCCCAGCCAACCCACCACCTCCCGAGGTGTCCAATCCCAAGAAGCCGGGACGGGTCACTAACCAGCTACAGTACCTGCACAAGGTGGTAATGAAGGCACTGTGGAAGCATCAGTTTGCTTGGCCGTTCCGGCAGCCGGTGGATGCTGTCAAACTGGGTCTGCCGGTGAGTAGAAACATTGGAGCGGGAAGGGTTGTGCACATGAAATGAGTGTGTGAGAGTTGAGGTGGGGGTGGGAGTGGGTTCCGAGTTTAGATGCTGCGGCCCCCTAGGAAGTTCCCATCTCATGTAATGTAGGCAGCTAGCCTTTAGATTTGAGTCCTTGATCTTTTGCAATTTAAAAAAATCTGAAAGGACTTGTTAAATCCCTTTTGCAATTCTTGCCATCCGTTTACTGTGTTGGCAGTTCACTGCCTCCCACTTGTTCCTCCTTAACTTTTGTGCCCTGGCTCCATTTTACAGATTCCCACCCCGGGTTGGGAGAGAACCACGGTGGCCAAAATTCTTAGCTTCTTCCTCTCTCTCATGCAGCCCATGGATAGCCAGGCCCAGAGGTAATGTTACAGGATGGGAAGCCCACCAGAAGCAGATGGGCAGGGTGGTGGGGTGATTAGAGAAAGGCATATGGCTTGGTGTTTATTAAACAGCCTTGAAGGTTTGAATGCCCTGTAGTTCACCTGGGGCCGCAGTGTTTGTAGCGTCTCATGCCCTTTCAACACATAAGGGTGTGTGTCTGTGTGTGTGAGTGAATGGGGGCGGTGGGGGTCTGTTTTCCTAGAAGAGGGATTCACTTTGCTCTGGCTGGTTTCTTTGTTTAGGATTATCACAAGATTATAAAACAGCCTATGGATATGGGCACCATTAAGAGGAGACTTGAAAACAACTATTACTGGGCTGCCTCGGAGTGTATGCAAGATTTTAATACCATGTTCACCAACTGTTACATCTACAACAAGGTGGGTTGCTCGTCACTTAGCAGATGAGGGAAAGTAATACTGGTTTTACAAGCGAACATTTCATGGTAGCTGTTGTTCAGAGCGCCTTAGAGGCCTGCTTAGAACAAGATCAGTGTCCCTCTGTTCTAGGTTTCTATATACACCACCATACTTCGGAACTAATTTTACGTTCCCCTAGCCCCCGGTTGTATTTTCAGGGACCGAGTGGAGAGGGAAAGTGGAAGATGTGGCCGAGTGTGGTGTCTGAGCTGTGTCCTTTCTGTTCCTTTGTACAGCCCACTGATGACATTGTCTTGATGGCCCAGACGCTGGAGAAGATCTTCCTACAGAAAGTGGCATCGATGCCTCAAGAGGAGCAAGAGCTTGTGGTGACCATCCCGAAGAACAGCCACAAGAAGGGGGCCAAGCTGGCAGGTAGGAATAGTGGGGGTTAGGGTTGCCAGTGGATACAAAACGTTGAGAAAGTGTCGGCTAATTTTTATTTCTTTACACAGCACTGCAGGGTAGCATCGCCAGTGCCCATCAGGTGCCTGCTGTCTCTTCTGTGTCACACACAGCCCTGTATACTCCATCCCCTGAGATACCTACCACTGTCCTCAACATTCCCCACCCGTCAGTGATCTCCTCTCCCCTCCTCAAGTCTTTGCACTCCGCTGGGCCTTCACTCCTTGCTGTCCCTGCAGTTCCTTCAGCTCTGCCTCTTGCCAAGGTAAGGTTCCCTGGATTT
Source organism: Tenrec ecaudatus (assembly GCF_050624435.1). NCBI lineage: Eukaryota > Metazoa > Chordata > Mammalia > Afrosoricida > Tenrecidae > Tenrec > Tenrec ecaudatus. Next base: position 163,945,177 of record NC_134536.1, read on the forward strand.
CTTTTGGGTGATAGTGTTGAGGGAGGTACAACTTTCAATAAAAGACTCCCACCCTTTTCTTCTACAGAAGAAAGGTGTGAAAAGGAAAGCAGATACGACCACACCCACCCCTACAGCCATCCTGGCTCCTGGTTCTCCTGCCAGCCCTCCTGGGGCTCTGGAGCCTAAGGCAGCACGGATTCCCCCTATGCGAAGAGAGAGTGGCCGCCCCATCAAACCACCCCGGAAAGACCTGCCTGACTCTCAGCAACAACACCAGAGTTCAAAGAAAGGAAAGCTATCGGAACAGTTGAAACATTGCAATGGCATTTTGAAAGAGTTGCTCTCTAAGAAGCATGCTGCCTATGCTTGGCCTTTCTATAAACCCGTGGACGCTTCTGCTCTTGGCCTGCATGACTACCATGACATCATTAAGCACCCCATGGACCTCAGCACCGTCAAGGTACCCACTGCATGGGGCAGATGGGATACTCGGGCAGTGATTGGAACCAAAGACAGTTAGTTAACCTTGGAGGGACATCAGCTGTCTTTTTATTAAATTAACGGGACCAAGAAGGTCAAGTGCTTCTTGAGAATTCATTCCTAGTGGTTAGGAACAATAGGGGTGAATTTTCCTTGTTCTCAGAGCCAGTGCTGAGCTACTGACTGGAGTGTTGGGTTTAGGGGTGGGAGGATAGAGGCCACCCCCACCTCCTTTATCACTTAGCAATGGTTTCTTTTTCTAGACATAGATATTTCTTCAACCCACCTAATTCCTTTGACTTCAGACTTGAACCCCAGGGCACAGATCCTTAAGGTCATCCCACTTGTGCTCTCAAGAAGGGGCTTCTCTTGTGGTGTCTGGGGTTGGCAGGGAAAGGTGAGTCTCCCTACCTGTGCAGCTTCTGATGCTGCCTCCTTCTGCAGCGGAAGATGGAGAATCGCGATTACAGGGACGCACAGGAGTTCGCTGCTGATGTGCGGCTTATGTTCTCCAACTGCTATAAGTACAATCCCCCGGACCACGATGTCGTGGCCATGGCACGAAAGCTACAGGTGAGTGTCCAGGTTCGGATTTGAAGAATAAATTGGGAGTTTGGGTGGATGGTATAGACCTTTCCCATAGGAGGATTTATAACGTGAGCCATTGTGAATTGGAACTCTGCTGTTAGGTGGCTGGAAGTAATTGGGCCACTTGTCTGCCGACATGGTTCTGAGTGTGCCTCTGTTTATAGGATGTATTTGAGTTCCGATATGCCAAGATGCCAGATGAGCCCCTGGAGCCTGGACCTTTATCCATCTCCACCGCTTTGACCCCTGGCCTGGCCAGATCGTCTTCTGAGTCCTCCAGTGATGAAAGTAGCAGTGAGACTTCCTCGGAAGAGGAGGAGGAGGAGGATGAAGAGGAGGAGGAGAGTGAAAGCTCTGACTCAGAGGAAGAAAGAGCACATCGATTGGCAGAACTACAGGAGCAGGTATTTTATATTTAGCTTTTGTTCTCTTAGTTAACAGGATAAGAGGTGCATGGCCCATCCTTTTTTCTCACTAAGTCATCTTAACTGTACAATCATTCTCCCCACCTGTTTCATTTTTCTAGCTTCGTGCTGTACATGAACAACTGGCTGCTTTGTCCCAAGGCCCGATATCCAAGCCCAAGCGGAAGAGAGAGAAAAAGGAGAAAAAGAAAAAACGGAAGTCGGATAAGCATCGGGGCCGAGCTGGGGTTGATGAAGATGACAAGGGGCCCAGGGCACCACGCCCCCCTCCGTCTAAGAAATCCAAGAAAGCAAGTGGGAGTGGCGGTGCCGCTACACTGGGACCCCCAGGCTTTGGACCTTCTGGCGGGAGTGGTACCAAGTGAGTTCTTAAGGGGCAGGAAGCCGAGAATGGCTGACTGCATAGTCACATAGTCGGGACGGACACTTTTTACACTTCGTTGGAGCAAGCTTTTTAGGCTCTTGGGCCTTTTTCGGCGCTGTCTGCTCTGCCACTATAGTGTGCAAGCAATGTGGTGACACATGAGCTGTGGCTATCTTCCAGCGAAGCTCTAAAGACATCATAAGCCATTGGGACATACTTTGCCTAGCCTTTTAAAGTTATTCTGTGGCTGGGGGAAGGTGCCTTACGGAGTAAGTAAGCTGACTATTCTTTTTGCTCATAGACTCCCCAAAAAGGCCACAAAGACTGCCCCACCGGTTGTACCTCCTGGCTTTGATTCAGAGGAAGAGGAGGAAAGCAGGCCCATGAGTTACGATGAGAAGCGGCAACTGAGCCTGGATATCAACAAATTGCCTGGAGAGAAACTGGGCCGGGTAGTGCACATAATTCAAGCCAGGGAACCCTCGTTGCGCGACTCAAACCCAGAAGAGATTGAGATTGACTTTGAAACGCTCAAGCCCTCCACACTTCGAGAGCTTGAGCGCTACGTCCTCTCCTGCCTGCGAAAGAAACCTCGGAAGCCCTACAGTAAGTGTGAGATGACACCCTTCTGAGTCCCAACGAATAAGTCTCAGGCCGGCTTGGAGAAGGGTGGGGTGCTTGGGTACTCGATGGTCAGACTTGTTGGTTACCTGTTGCGGTATTCAGCAAAGAACCCTAACTTGGAGGGCCTAAAACTTAATGAGGTGTGTTTTGTAGCTATAAAGAGACCTGTGGGCAAGACGAAGGAAGAGCTGGCTTTGGAGAAGAAGCGGGAGCTGGAAAAGCGGTTACAAGATGTCAGTGGGCAGCTCAATTCCACCAAAAAGCCCCCTAAAAAAGGTGAGTAGTGTGCTCTCGGGAGGCTACTGCACGTGTCCTACGCTCTGCCCGCCCGCCCCCTGACTTAGGATCTTCCAATTTCACCCTGCAGCGAGTGAGAAGACCGAGTCTTCAGCAGCGCAGCAAGTAGCTGTGTCACGCCTCAGCGCTTCCAGCTCCAGCTCCGACTCTAGCTCTTCCTCTTCATCATCATCATCTTCAGACACCAGTGACTCGGACTCAGGCTAACGGGCGAGGCTAGAATGGGGCAGGAGGCTCCGCAGGACCGGACCCCTAGATCACCTGCCTCGCCTCTTCCACCCGACCCCCCTCTTGGTTGTGACATTTCCTCATCTCACCCTCCACTGTAGGAGAGCTGGCTCTACGGCGGGAGGGATGCAGGGACAGTTACTGAAGGAGAGATAACATGGACAAAGATTCTGCAGTCCCAGCCACAGTGGGAGTGACCTTGGGCGCCACGGTCATAAAGCCCCCATTGGAATGGGTGGGGCCAGGGGTACAGGGTGGGAATGGGCAAAGGGCCCTAAAACGGTGTTACCCAAGGCCATCACTGCCCTGTGTTGAGATTGGTCGTTCTAATTTATTTTAAGCTAGGTAAGGCTAGGGGGTGGAGATATGTGTGTGTGTGTGTGTGCCCCCTTCCCCCCCCCAGCCTCCATAGGGAGAGAAGGGGGAGCTCTTATTTTTTTTTTTTACATTAATTTTTGTTTTCTACTTTGTTTCCCCTTCCTCCTACGTTTGGGGCCCCTGGGGTTTCAACCGTCATCTCCCCATTTGGTCCCCTTGGACTTTTTCCTTGTCTGTTAATTCTGACTTGTAAATAAAGAAAATATTATTCAAGTTCTGAGTTAGTGCAATCTTACCTTTTGTTTCTATTGTGCTTTATTTCTAAAGTCAAAGAAAAATGATTATCCTTGGACACTTTGAGAGGAATGTTAGACTAAACTCACCATTAGCTAATGGTGTAATTACTGGTGGTTAAAAATGCACCTGCCCTAGTGAAAGTAAGTTCTAAAGAGAAAAGGAGATCTGTAATTTGATTTTAGATGTAGAAAAACTGGCTAAAAATTTTATTAGAACCCAAGACTTGGAAGCAGGTTTAAGATTTACTACAGTGCTCAACTTCTAACCCCCCCATATGACTGTGCCACTGACCCACTGCCATCAGCTCTCCCCCTACGAGTTTCTAGACAGACGGGATTTCCCTGGTCCGGCTGGTGGTTTGAAAATGCTGACCTTGGGGTCAGCAGCCATAACCACTAGGTGTAAACCATTTCAGGAACACTGCAGTGAGCTTTTACACCCGCTAGATGACAAGGCCCAGGCAATTTCTTAGGATTAAGAGTACCACCAGAGTTGAAAGCTTGACTCCGGTGGGAAGGGACGGCTAGTTTAGTGACTTGATTTGGCATTCAGTGAGTTCTGGAGCTAGCTGCACTTGAGAAGTTTTGTATGTTTGGAGAACGTTGGTCACAGACGGGTAGAGTTTGGGAAAGAGTTTAAACTTCTAAACCTTTTAAGGTGCATAACCCTTTGACAGCTATTTGATTCTGCCTCAGTGATGTTTTAAGAGAGAACTGCCCCCTTGGGGTTTCCAAGACGTGAAGTCCATAGGAGTAGAAAGCCTCGTTTTCTCCCAGAGTAGCCAGCTAGTGGTTTGCCTCAGCCCCTCCTGTTCACCCTTTCTGCTTGCGGGTTCCCTGGGAACCGCCCTGATTAGAAGGTTGCATGAGCTGCCTGCCAACCACGAGGTTCCAAGGAACAAAGGTGAGGCTACCAATCCCGTAAAACTTTAAACTCTTGGAAACCCACGGGTGGTCTTTGCCCTGCCGTGTAGAGCTGCTAGGGGTCAGAACCCATGCCAGCAAGTGAGCCTTCCCTGAGTGACCAGGACCAGTCATTCTGGGCTTTTGACATAACTGGAGCTAAGACTTGGTAAGCAAGGAGATGGTGACAGTGATAGAGAAGATGATGCAGGGGTAGTAGAAAGGCACATAACGGTGTACACGAGCTTGCTTGTTCTTATGCCCTTTTGGTGGAAAAAGCACTAAAGACCAAAACAATTGCCCTGGGGTCAATATGTGTGTCAGAGAATAGAACTGGGCCCCACAGGGTTCCCAGGGATTCGTTCATCCTAAGTAGCTTGCCAGGCCTTTTGGGAAGCTTCCGGTTGGACTCCACCCTCCAACATTTGGGTTAATAGCTGCGTCTGTTAACTAGTTGCACCCATGGACTCTGATTTCCTTACACCCAGCTTTTTAAGAACACATTAGCCATCTCCAGCATGGAATGAGACAGCGTGTTGCTGTCGCAGGGTTTATATGCCGGGAACAGGCAAAGGGACAAACAGCGAATCCATTTTGACTAGAAATTCTGTGGCAAGTTAAACATCATTTAGATTATGTTAAGAATTTTAATTGTGATCGTAAATCCTTTAATAATACACATTTATTGAGCACTTACTATGTACCAAGTAACTGCCCCAAACTGCCAGTTAACTCACCCCCATTTAACAGATTTAAGAAATGAGGCCCACCAGTGGGTGAGTGCTGGAGTTGGGATTTGAATCCAGGCAAATGTGGCTACAGGATTCAGGTTCACAAATACACTGCACTAGACTCCAGTAGGAGCCCTGGTGGTATAGTGAGCTGTGCACTGGGCTGCTAACTGCAAGGTCAGCAGTTGGAGACCATTAGGCACTCCAAGGGAGAAAGGCGAGGCTTTCTATTCTGACAGAGTAAACAGTCTCAAGAACCCAGTTTGGCCCTGCCCAATAGGGTCCCGATGAGTTGTGGTCAACTTGACTGTGTTTTCTGAGGGGTTTCAATGTAGAGGAGACCATGATTTCAAGAAAATGCTCTGTGGTGAGAACAAGAACCCCGGTAGCTCCGTGGTTAAGTGCGGGTGGTCAGGATTCATCTGCATCTCCCGCAGTTCCCTCCGCTCACCAACCCTAAAGTTTGCATCTTAGGACTCGCCAGGGGGCAGATCTACTTTGTCCTTTTTCGCTCCAACATGTCCGGGGCGGTGGGGAAGGTGGGAAGGGATGCAGAGTGACAAGTTCAAAAGCAATCCAATCGCAAGTGAGGGTAATGGTTTGGAGCAGAGGTAGCAATGTCCCTGAAGAGATGCAGATTTGAAAGTGATGCCAAGATGGGAATGGATGGGACTTGGTTCGCTAAAGAGTCTTCTTTTATCTCCACACAGTACGGGCAGAACAGAGTTGTCTATCTCTCTGGTTCCTACAGCGTTCCCAGCTCCGAGCTTTCTAGTACTGTAAGTGTGATAGTTTATTGACCCAAGTAGTGCAGCCAGACCTACAAATTTGAAATTCCAGCGAGGCTTGAAGCTTGCAAAAAGGAATGAAGTTTTCTGAGAAACTCCTGCAGACCGGATCTTTGCCGCCACCTGGTGGACGCGAGGCATTGGGCAGCGACCTGCAGGATGGACAGATGGAAACCACCAGTCGATGGTCGGGAGACAGATGAGGCTGACTTACAGCCTGGGAAACCCTGTATAAGGTTGCTGTGAGTTGAAAACTATAGAAAGGCACTGGGTTTGTGTAGCGATGTTACTGTTACTGAATCGCGTTACTCTTACCGTTTTGTATCCACTCATCTCTAGACTCTTAACGCCCCTCTTCTTGACTTTTTCTATACTGTTTCTTGTATATATACTTTTAATTGTTGAAACATGGTCACTTTTATGACCCAGAGTGGCATAACAATGAAGCTGTGTGAGTTTTTTTTTAAATCATTTTACTGGGAGCTCTTACAGCTCTTTACACAATCCACATGTCACGCACATTTGTACGTGTGTTACCATCATCATTTTCAAAACATTTTCTTTGGACTTGGGCCCTTGGTATCAGGCTGTTGAAGTTCTTATGTCACTCGCTTTGTTGCTGAAGCATGTGATTTGGCTGACCCTGGTCTCTTTGACACCACTTCCTCCTGGTCCCCTACTTGGCAGTCACTTCTCAGTCTGTTTCTTTATAGCTTGGCCTTCTGTCAGGTATTCACAATGGCTTCCTGGTTTTTCTCCTCCTTCTTGTCTCATGCATATGAGGCCACTGACAACACCATGGCTTGGAGCAGGTCTACCTGAGTCTGCAAAGTTAACGTCCTTGATTTTCTACGCTCTAGCAGGGGTCCTCAAACAACGGCCGGCCGAGGATGGCCGAGGACATTTATCAGGCCGGCCGGGTGTTTTTGCCCCGCTTGTTCTTTTACTTCAAAATAAGATACGTGCAGTGTGCATAGGAATTTACTCATGGTTTTTTGTTTTGTTTTTTAAACTATAGTCCGGCCCTCCAATGGGTCTGAGGGACAGTAAACTGGCCCCCTGTTTAAAAAGTCTGAGGACCCCTGCTCTAAGGTCTCGGGCAACAGATTTGCCTAATGCTGCTTCCATGAGCATGGATTGTGGATCTAAAGTAAAGTGAAATCCTGGACAACTTTAAACTTTTCTCCATTTATCATGACGTAACCTATTGGTCCAATTGTGAGGATTTGTGGTCTTCTTCATATTGAATTCTAATCCATTTTGAAGGCTGCAATCCTTCATCTTCCTCAATAAGTACTTCAAGCCCTCCTCACTTTCAGCAAGCAAGCTTGCGTCATCTGCACATCACAGGTTGTTAATAATAAGCCTTCCTCTAATTCTGATCCCGCCTTCTTCATATAATCCAGTGTGATGGTCTGGGTACTTTAGAGAAACAAATCCACAGACACCCACATGTAAGAGAGAGTTTTATATAAAGATCAAGTGTGCATCAAGAAAACATCCCCACCCAGTGGTGCCCAAGCCCACAAGTCCAACATTAACCCATATGTCCAACACCATCCACAAAGTCCTCCTCCTTCTCACAAAACACACACTATGATGCTGCCTGCAGGAGGAAAACCAAGTCAGTGAACGTGTAAGCATCTCAGTGCTGGCAGGGGTTTCCACACGGCTGCTCCAGCACCCAGGACTGCATTGGAGTAGGTCCATGCGGCTTCTCTTCGGGGATGTCTTGCAGGAAGTGAGTCTTGCCAGCTGATGCAGAGAATTGGCTAAGGCAGCTGCACCCTGGTGGGACCATCACAAAGCAAGAGACCTGAGAACTCGAAAGGCGAGGTTCACCGAGCCATTTATCCCTCCACCCTTCAATGAACCCCCACCTGGGTTTATCTTCCAGGTTGGCACAATCAACTTTAACTAGCTCATCCAGCTTCTCTGATGATTCACTCAGCATACAGACTGAAGAAGTCGGGTGAAAGGATACAACCCTGACTGACACACCTTGCCTGGTTTAAAGCATGTAGCATTCCCGGGATTTGTTCACACAACTACCTCTTGATTCATGTACAGATTTGCCTGGGAGCACAATGAAATGTGCTGGACTTACCGTTCCTGTCAAGGTTACTCACAGTTTGTCGAGAGCTACAAAGTCCAATGCCGTGGCATAGTCAATCAAACACAAGATCCATCTGACATCAGCAATGATACGGCTTGTTCCACATGCTCTTCTCGATGCAGCCTGACCCTCTCCCTCTCTGTCAATGTCCTACTGCAACCCGTTGTTGGATGGTCGTAAGCAAAATGTTACTGGCATGTGATAGCAATGACATTGTTCTATCATTTGTGTAGTCAGTTGGGTCACCTGTCTTTGGAATGGGTGCAAATATGAATCTCTTTCAGTCAGTTGGCCAAGTAGCTGCTTCCAGTGCCTCTCGGCTTGAGACATTTCGGTTGGTGCTCCACCAATTCCTGGAGCCTTGTTTTTGACTAATGCTTTCCGTGCAGCTTGAACTTCCTTCAGTACCATTGGTTCTTGCATATGAAATGGTGGAATGCTGACTAGCTCTTTGGGGTACAGTGACTGTATTCTTCTCATCTTTGGATGCTTTCTGCATCGTTCAATATTTTGCCCACAGAATCTTTCAATGTTGCAACTCACAAGGTGACTCTTTCTCTTGAGTTCTTTCTGTTTAGTATCTGCTAAGCATGTTCTTTCCATTTGGTTTTCTCACTCTAGATCTTTGCACATTTTATTATGTTTGTGTCTTCTCAAGGTGCCCTTTGAAAATGTCTATTGAGTTGTTTTTTGCTTCATCATTTCTTCCATTTGCTTAAGCTATTCTTAAGATTACAAGCAAGTTTTAGAGTCTCTTCTGACATTCACTTTGATCTTTCTTTCTTTCCTGACTTTTTAATGACCTTTTGCTTTCTTCATGCATGATCATCTTGACATCCTCCCACAGCTCACCAGGTCTTTTGTCATTAGGGATTCAATGTGTCAAATCTGGTCTTGAGATGTTCCTGAAATTCAGGTGGGATAGTCAAGGTCGTATGTGGACTCTGGTGGACTTGATTTAATTTTCTTCAGCTTTCACTTGAACTTACACTTCAGCAATTGATGGTCTGCTCCATAGTCAGCCACTAGCCTGATTTTAGCTACTGACATTGACCTAGCTTCTCCATTGTCTCTTCCCACAGATAGAGTTAATTTGATATCTGTGTATTGCATCTACTGTTGAAAAAAAGGCATTTGCTACGAACAGGTTGTTGGTCTTGCAAAATTCTTTCATGGGATCCCCAGCTCCATTTCTATCAGCAATGCCATGTATTCTAACTACTGTCCCTTTCTCTTTGTTTCCAGCTTCTGCATTCCAATAACCAATAATTATCAATGCAACTTGATTATATATACATTTAATCAATTCTGACTGCAGATGTTGGTAGAATTCTTCTGTTTCTTCATCACTAGCTTTTGTAGTTGGTGTATAAATTTGAACAATAGTTGAATTGACTGGACTTCCTTGACAGTGGACAGATACCATCTTCTCATAGACATCATTGTACTTCAAGATCCATCTTGAAAGGTTCTTTTTAAAGATGGATGTTGCGCCATTCCTCTTGCCTCTGTCTCTCCAGGCAGAGTACATTCCATGATCGCCTGACTCAGCTCCCGAGGGCCCAGAATATTGATCTTTGTGGGTTCTGTTTCACTTTTGACAAACTCCAATATTCCTAGGCTCATACTTCATACAACCCATGTTCTGATTATTAATTGATGTCTGCAGCTGCTTCTTCCTATTTTGAGTCAAGCCTCTCAGCAGATGAAGATCCTGAAACGTTTTCTCTAGCCTCATGCTTGAGGTTGACTCGACTTCGAGGAGGTGTCTCCTGCCCAGTCATATTTTGAATGTCTTCCATCCTGAGGGGCTCATCTGTTGCCACTGGATCAGACAATATTTTCCTACCATTCATAAGATTTTCAGTGGCTTGTCCTCAGAATGGATCACCAATTCCTTCTTCCTGGCCTGTTCTTAGTCTGAAACCTCTGCTGAAACCTGCTAACTGTGGCTGATGCTGCTAGTTTTTGAAGCACTCATGGCAAGGCTTTCAAGGCTGCGAAAACCACCCGAGAAGCTGGCTCATAAGAACAGCGTGGCATCCGGATGGGAGGAAGGCTCATGAACAACCTGTGTTGTGCAGCTGGCGCAGCCCTGTTTGCGGTAATGAAACGATGCAGATATGGATTACAATTCAAGGACAAGCAGACCCAATCCCCCACAACTGGACCAATAGGTAACATCATGGTACATGGAGAAAAGGTTGACGTTGTCACAGATTTTTGTCTTTGTTGGATCCACAGTCAGTGCTCATGGAAGCAGCAGTCAAGAGATCAGATCATGCATTGCAGTAGGTCAATCCGCTGAATGAGATCTCATCGAAGTGGTGAAGATCAAGGATGTATTTTTGTGTCTTTGTAGAACACATAAATATTTACAGATAATAAAGCATTTCTCCCGTGCCTTTGCCAGATGAGAACATTGCTAATCTTATTGGAGATGGGAGGAGTGTGAGGGGAACCCTGCCCCTAACACATCATCACCAGTCTGGTAGGCACAATTGTACAGCGATAATAAGTAAAGATTATGGTAAAGTCATAAACAGCATGAGAGATAGAAATAATGGAATCAGACACATTTCATGGTAGCAATGCTCACATCAACCTCACTTGATGGTCCACGTGGAGAAAGAGAGATTTAATGCTAACCAAGACTTTTATATTCTCTGGGGACATGCAACCCCCTAATTACAGGTGAAGACATACGTCACAGGAAAGGGTTGTACTGTAGGTAATACAGTAATGGGAGGGGGACAATCCAGGGATATACACGCAATAGGAAGAGGAGGGATTAGGGGTACACATGTGGCAATATGGGCGGATCCTAGATCCAGGATGGCAGCCTAACTTTGGATGTCACTGAGCAGGTTTGACCTGTTCGGAGGCCCAACTGATAGAGACCATTACCAGTCCGGTGTGAACTCCACCTACAGGAACCAAATGATGACTGCAAACCTTTAGGGAGAAGTAGCCCACTGTCCTTAGCAGCAGGGAGCAGGCCTACCGGTGGTGGGATGAGAGAGCAGTCTGCCAGCTGACTGCCTACAGGGAAGTAACTTTGACCATGAGCTGCAAGCAGTGTCCTAAGTCTAACATATATTTGGGGAGACGACTTGGGAGACATCTTTCTGTTTCCCACAGAGGAGAAAAGGCGGTTTGTTCTCCAGCAGTCAGCATTTTTGGCAGCTGTTAGTCTGAAGAAAAACAATGTTATTAATGTTCTCTGCTACTAGTTGCAATTGGCAGACCTGAGAGAGTCGTTGCTACTGTCACTGCTGCTAAGGTAAGAATGGAGCACTAGCTACCTGCCTGATCAACTTCCTTCTCTTCTCCCGCCCCGCAGCATGTGTGTTAGAACTGACTCTTGTAGCGATGCTGACAATTCATTTCCTCAAGAACGCTCTTCCCTTGTGCTCTTGCCTAGGCTGCAAAAAAGAGAGTCTCTCTCTCTCTCTCTCTCTCTCTCTCTCTCTCTCTCAAAAAAAAAAAAAGCAGTTGTCAAAGTTTTCTTGTCTACTTTTACCTCTCACAATGTTATAGTTACAAGGGACCAGGAAGCCCAAGTCTCCATCAACATGAACTTTTGTGCGTGTTCAATTAAAAATGGAACTGTCCGTTTGGACCTCTGGTTCTCTGTCAGCTCTGGTACTGAGATTGGGCATGAACCTTTCCTTAAAGCTCTCTCTGCCTTCTGTTCAGAATCTGATTCCAACCCGACGACCTGGTGCTTTTGAACCCCTTCACACCTGCCCGCCCTCCATATTCCCATTCATTGCTCTTCCATCCTAGCTCTTGGTCTTGCAAATGGACTCTGAGAGTGAGTCCCACGAGGATTTCAACAAGGTGTCTGGGGCGTACTGAAAAGAAGCTATAGAATGAGGGACCACTCAGAAGCCTGGGGGCGGTGAGCGACTGGTTCGAAGAGCAGCTCCAGGGGCAGGGGCCAGCTGGTGTTACTTTGGGAGCTAGAGACCAAGGGCATCCAATCTGAACTTCAGAGCAAGATTAAGAGTCCAGGAAAGCTAAGGGAGAAGAAGAAAGACAGAAACGGGGAGTTGACGCTCCTGCAGCCCTTGCTCTGCCAGGCTTCTTTTGCGAACCTGCAGCCCAGTGACATTAATTACATAACCGTGTCGCTCAGCCATCGTTATCTGTTCCCTAGTTTTCTTCATCATCTGTCATCGAAGCTTAGTGTCGTCTGAAACAGGGGTTCTTCTTCCCTCCCCCCCTTGCCCTTTAGTCACCAGGAAGGGCTGCTCTCCGTGTACTTCCCTGTTGCAGCTATTGCATATACGTGGGTCCAAACAGAATGTCCTTTCAACGTCGCTCAGATAATGTTTCCAAGGATCACCCACGCTGGGGCCAGTATTAGAACTTTAGTTCGCTTTATGACTATTCGCCCATTGTAGGAGCCCTGGCGGTGTCGTGGCTAAGCATTGGACAGTAATCTATGTGGTCACCGGTTTGAAACCACCAGCAGCTCCTCAGGAGAAAGACGGGGTTTTCCAGCAGTGTGACTGGCGACACCGGGAGGGAAGGGGGTGTAGAAAGAGAGAACCGATCTTGGGGATCTATGGGGAACCTGCTCGCTGGGAGATGGGCAATGGGAAGGTGGGTGAGGGGAGACGCCAGGCAGTGTAAGATAAGATAGAATAATTATTTATAAACTATTAAGGGTTCAGGGGAAAGAGGGGAGCGGGGGAGGGGAGGGAAAAAACGGAAAACGAGCTGATTCCAGGAACCCAAGTGGAAGGCGAATTTTGAGAATGATGAGGGCAACGAATGTATAAGGGTGCTTTACTCAATTGATGTATGGATTGTGATAAGAGTTGTATGAGCCCCAATAAAAAGATTTATTAAAAATTTTTTAAAAGACTGGATTTTCTACTCCCATAAACAGTTACAATCTTGGAAACCCATGGGGGTGGAAGGGGGTGGGGAGGTGGTGGCTACGAATCAGCATTGACTTGATGGCAGTTTTGTTTTGTTTTTTATAGTTCATTATGAGAGCAAGCCCCATCACGATGTGTCCTAAGGGACAGTTGTGTAGTGCAGTGGAAGAGAAGAATTAAGAGACAGACAAACGTTTGGTGCCATTCATGTCCACCATGGCATCAGGAACCAGGTCCAAGCAGAAAGAGCATAATGTATTCTCTCATGAGCTTATATCATCTGGACATGCAAGCCATGGTAAGCACATGCATAACAGGAAGGGGGTGTATTAGAGGTACACATGGAGCAGCAGAGGGATGAGCTAGAAGCATACACTCAATAGGAAGGGTGGGGGTACTAGAGGCATCTGTGTGACAGGAAAGTACACACTTAACAACACGGGCAGGTTCTACAGTCAAGCTAGCAGGCTTGACCTTACATGTCTTCTCCAGGGGAACAAGCTATGATCCTTATCAGAAGGGAGTGGGTCCTACTTAGGGTGGGGCAGACAGTAGGTTCTGATTGCTGTCTCTGGCAGACCACCTTCATGTTAGCAGTCACATGCCTGCGAGAGCACCTTAAAGTTATTATGGGGACACATCCAGGGGAATAACTTTTTCTTAAAAGAATGTGACTGGATCACATCTCCAACCTACAAACATGATGGTCTCTCTCCATGTGAGGCCTTAACGTGTGAACGTGAGAAGCGGTCTGCATACATGCTCTTCCCATTTCTGTTTCCCACAGGTGTTCTAAGTAGATGCCACATTTTGTTTATCCATTCACCTGCTGATGTGCCTTCAGGTTGTTCCTACCTTGGCTAATGTGAATAGTGATACCTGCCAGGCATTTTGATAATTATCTCTTCCTAATGATCACACTTCATAATTGGCTCTTTTCGCCTGCAGGGCACTACTATCACGTATGTGTTATTATTCCAATTTTAGAGATGAGGAAATGAACAAGCTAAGTTAGCTGATCTGCATAAGAGCATGTAGTAAATGGGACAGAATAAGGCTGATTTCAAAATTTGTATTCTTAGTTTTCAAATCATTTTATTAGGGGCTTGTACAACTCTTATCACAATCCATACACACATCAGTTGTGTAAAGCACATGTGTACATTCATTGCCCTCATCATTCTCAAAACATTTGCTCTCCACCTAAGCCCCTGTGTATTCTTATTTTTCAAGCAAAACGTTCTGGTTATCTTCTGGATATAAATAGAAAAGGAATTCAAAGGTGAGACTTCGAAATGGCATTCCATTATTGTTACCACCACCAATTTGATCAGAAAAATAAGGCTGGAAATACAGACATACCCACTCATCCATCTATCAATCTATCTATCTATCTATCTATTGATGGATCTGTCTTTTCTTATAACTTCTTATAACTTCTGCTCAAAATCCCCCAGGCTATAGGTAATCTGTTTTCCACCAAGCTCGATGAATTGAACTTGGCTGAAAAACTATTAGAAAGTGTGACGGCATAATGGCCTGGTTCAACAAGTCCACACGAGGGAATTCCCAGAGATGGCTTTTCTGCAGAAAGAAGGACGAGGCTAAATGGAAGTTATTTACTGTTGACAGAGGAGTATCAGAAACAGTGACTATTCATACCTACTGTGTTAGACAGGGTTCTGTAGAGAGACAAAACCAGATCACTAATATATATATATATATATATATATATATATATATATATATATATATATATATATATCCCAAGAAATGAACTATTAAATTATATACAGATAGATAGATACATATAATACAAGAAACAAACAGTTAAATTATAGAGCAGTACAAATGGTTCAGTGCAACTCGCTCCCCTGAGAGAGTTGTGAGACACTAGCAGCCCTTTAAGTCTTGAGGGCCACCAGTTTCTCCTCTTTAGAGAGAGAGCTGGGCTGTATATGCCCAGGCAGCAAACAGCAAGGCAGGTCACCAACTGTCAGTCCCCAGTTCCAGAGATGAACATTCCAATCATGTGGGCTTAAAGGGAACTCAACTTACAGCGACACAGTCCACCGGCTGGGTGTCCCACAGGTAGCGTAGCCTCTAAATTGAGGCAGCCGCACACTGGTCTGATGATCAAAGAATGAGAAACAAGAAAGGTGAGGCTCACCGAGCCATTTATCTCTCTGCCCTTCAATTAATCCCACTTGTGTTTATGGACCAGGCTGGCACAACAAACTAACTATCTCAATCCTTGCCAACCTGGCACCTGTACACAATTCTTTAGCCATATACACCTATAATTTTCAGACATTGATGAAATCACACTTATACTTATCATCAATCATCTTTCATACATATAAATGAAAACACACTGAGTTCAATTGTATCTGACATATCATACCTGAACAAAGGAATGATATGCAATAAGCACATAAAAAGAAAATACATCGACAATTACAAACCTCACTTTTGCAATTGATCACGTGGCCATAACTGAGAGGTAGAACCTCTACAACCCATTCTGTATGACCTTTGACCTCACCAAGCACCTCAGCTGACTGTGGTTTCTTGCCTGTTGGGGTGACCCAGACTTTCATTCCTGAGGGGTCTGGGTCATTATAAGTCCTGTCAGGGTTGGGTTGCTATAATTTACCATTTACTTTAATCACAGGGCATGGTAGAACTGAGTTGGCATATGGGATCTCCTGGATTCCAGACATATTCTTCTTTACCTCCATTATGCAACACCAATCCAATTTCACCTGGGTAATCAGGATCAATCACACCATTTAGTACAGTGGCACCCTTCCTGACCTGTTGATCCAAAGGCATGAGAAGTCCAAAGTGCCCAGGGGGCATCCTCAGCTGCCAGTTCAGTGGAATCCGTGCTGTGTTTCCAGGTGGGAGAGTTCCTTTCTTCGGGACCAGGACCTCCAGGCCTGAGGAACACAGGGTTGCTGGGACAGGAAGCAAAAATGCTGCAAGGGGATCGCTAGGAGTAATAGTGAGTGGTGCCACTCCAGCTTCCACCCCTTGGTTCCTGGACCCATGAATTCTGGCTATTGGAGACACAGCACCATATATTGGCCACTGGTTTAGAGCGTATACAGCTTCCTGGAGAACATTGCCCCAGCCCCACAAGCTGTTGCCACTTAGTTGGCGCCGTAATTGTGTCTTTGGGAGCCCATTCCATCATTCTATCAAGCCGGCAGCTTCAGGATGATGAGGAACATTTTACGACCAGTGGATTCCATGGGAATGGGCCCATTGCCGCACTGTATTTGCTGTAAAGTGAGTTCATTGATCTGAAGCAATGCTATGTGGGATGCCATGCCGGTGGATGAGGCATTCTGTAAGTCCACGAATAGTAGTTTTGGCAGAAGCATCACATGCAGGGAACGCAAATCCATATCCAGAGTAGGTGTCTATTCCAGTAAGAACAAAATGCTGTCCCCTCCATGATGGAAGTGATCCTATGTAATCAACCTGCCACCAAGTTGCTGGTTGATCTCCCCGAGGAATGGTTCCATATCTTGGACTTAATGTTGGTTTCTGTTGCTGGCAAATGGGACACTCAGCAGTGGCAGTGGCCAAGTCAGCCTTGGTGAGTGGAAGTCCATGTTGCTGTGCCCATGCACAACTTCCATCCCTGCTGCCATGTCCATTTCGTTCATGTGCCCATTGGGCAATAACAGGAGTGGCAGAGAAAAGAGGAGGACCAGTCTCCATAGCGCGTGTCATCTTATCCACTTGATTATTAAAGTCCTCCTCTTCAGAGGTAATCCTTTGATGACCGTTCACGTGAGATATGTGAGACATGTGACCTTTGTGAAGGTCAAGGCCTATGGGAACCAGGGGGTAGGCGGTGGAAGGTGCAAAGGCAGGGGCTGTGATCCGAGCGCACAGTTTCCTGAGAGGAAAATGTTTGGGGGCGGCACAGGGACTTGTATTGATGGATTGTGTAAGGAGTGAAAAAAAAAAATCTAGATCAAGAGCAAAAATGTGTAAGGCCTTTGGAAGGTTTTGGAAAATTTGTACTTTATTCATTTTTAATCCTCATTGTAATCTTCTCTGTTTTCTGATTAGGATGGATGGAACAGCTGACCGGAAGAGGAGGATAAAGGGGGTTGTCTCCACCGAATGCTAAACTAAAGGAAAATTAATTAGCTCGGCATACACAGACTAAGGTCACCTAGGTGCAGCTGAAGGTCAACCAGGCATGCACACTAGAAAACAGCACGCCTCGGTCCTCCATGTGCCTAAGCGCAGCCGCGTTGCCTCTCACGTCGGGGAGGAGGGAATGAAAGCAGGGGTTGAAGGCAGGCTCTCTCTCTCTCTCTGAGGGCGGAGGGTGGGTCTTCTTCCGGGGTCCCTGGGGCACCCTCTCCCCTTGTTGCTTTGGGAGCTGGCTCTCTTCTGGCCAATGCTTGCTTCTTTTTTTTCCGTCCCAGTTCCAGGTCTCCTCTGAACGGCCATTGTCCTCATGGGCCTTTTGCCCTCCCGGGAATCAGCCTGGAACTGTGAGTGGTCCCCCAGGGGGGCCTGGCACACCTCCAGGGATAGGTTGTACCACCTGAGACTGAATGACAGGAAACTTGCCTTCCCTCCTGAAAGTCACTGCAGTGTCAAAAGTGCTTCTACTGAACGCATTCTTTCAGCACTGAAAAGCCTTTCAGAAAGTCCACACAGCGCCACACACCTGAGAGAAAAATACAAAATCTGCAAAGCATCTTAGTATCTGTATAGTTGCATATATCCTTGCTGTTTCTTAGTATCTGTACAGCTGAATATATCCTTGCTGTTTTAGACATGACTGTCTACAATGTTACAATAACCTTTGATGGCAGAAGTCACAGGATGATGAAGTTGTAGGACTCCTGATATGTAATCGGTGTGCTTTGAACTCACTGATGAAAAAGTTTCTGGAAGAAATGACCAGAATGTAGAGGAGTATTTCATAGCTGTGTAATGGGATAAAAAGAAATACATTGTCTGCATTTTACTTTACTTTAAAAAATATTAAATTATTGCTTAAATTCTAAAATAGCTACTACAGTGCAGTAGCAGTGAAATAGATGACATACATCAACGTATAGATCAGCAATCCAGTGATCTCTCACTTAATTCCATGTTATTTTCTATCTTTTTTTTTTTTGCTTAGCTTTTTTTAAAAAACATTTTATTAGGGGCTCATACAACCCTTATCACAATCCACACATATACATACATCAATTGTATAAAGCACATCTGTACATTCTTTGCCCTCATCATTTTCAAAGCATTTGCTCTCCACTTAAGCCCTTTGCATCAGGTCATCTTTTTTTCCCTCCCTACCCGCTCCCCTTTCCCTCATGAGCCCTTGATAATTTATAAATTGTTATTTTGTCATATCTTTCCCTATCCGGCATCTCCCTTCACCCCCTTTTCTGTTGTGCGTCCCCCAGGGAGGAGGTCACATATGGATCCTTGTAATCAGTTCCCCCTTTCTAACCCACTCACCCTCTACTCTCCCAGTATCGCCCCTCACACCCCTGGTCTTGAAGGTATCATCCGCCCTGGATTCCCTGTGCCTCCAGCTCCCATATGCACCAGTGTACAACCTCTGCTCTATCCAGACTTAATTCCATGTTATTTTCTAGTAGGCAAAGCATTCCACACACACATTTACACTTTTCCAGTTACAAAGAAATCAAAATGTACAGAAAAGTTAGAGAAGAACAAAATTACTTGAATATTCATCCTTTAGACCAGGGGTGTCCAATTCAATGAAAACGCGGGCCATTTGGTGTGACTGGCAAGATTCACGCAGGAAAGGCACTGGGCCCCGTGTAGACTCGTCTTCAGTAGTTAAAGGGTTAACGAGGGAATTGTGTGCACGGTATTGGCTCGCCCTCCCCCAAGCGCTATTTTCTTCCTAACAATTTTTTTCTATTTTCATTGTATTTCAGAGCCTCAAGGGCCACAGAAAGTTACCTCGGGGGCCGCATGCGGTCCGAGGGCCACCAGTTCGACACCCCTGCTGTAGATTAAACAACTGTCACGATTCTGCCTTATGGGTTTGAATTGTTTATGTTGTGTGCTTGTGTGCGATCTGCATGCATTTCAAACACCGTGGAATTTCACGCCTAAGTACTTTAGCATAAAGGGGGTCTCCTACATAACCATGGTACCATAAAGTTACTGAAATCCATATTCCAATCCCCCCCCACACACACACACACCAAAGAGAGTCAAGAATCACTCTCTCAACCTGACTGTACTGTCTCAAGTTTCTTGTAACCCTTATTTGTACACATTGGCTTTTAGAAACCAGGCCAATATATCACATAATATATTTGTCCGACCATTTCTTTATGCTTTCCCTTGACCTATTCCTGGATCCAGTGTATTTTCTGTGCACTAGAACTTGGAACAGAAATCTTGATGAGACTCAGCCTTGCTATTTAACAAAATCTTTTCATCAGGGATGCTATGGACTTCGCCTCATTGCTTCCTCAACAGAACATTTGTGACGAAACCTCCCAGACCCTTTCATTAGCTAGGAGCTGTACAGGGCTAAGTGACAAATATTGGTGCAAAATCAAAGACCTCGCTATTGAACCAAGAACTTCCAAGAGCGGAGACCCAGCTTTTCTAGATTTCCGCCATCGGGATGCATACACTTCCAAAGGCGGTTTCCATCTCTCCAGCTCTTCTGCAAGCAATTCTGTGCTCCTCGGTTTACACCCTGTCGAAATAGCAGTCGGGGCATCCTTGAGAGACTCAAAATGTGTTTCTTTTCAAGTTTCTTTGAGTTGGAGGAACAAAAAGATATCTGAAGAAGCAAGCTTTGGGCAGTCAGGTAGATGGGGTAAAGTTTTCCAATGAAATTCTCATAGGACAGCCCTTGTGATAGAAAAAAAATTTCTCCCTCAACGCAACATCCTGGCCTTTTCTTCACCAACGCAGTTTAAATTTCCTTAAAATTCTTTTTAATGAGCCCCCTTGAGGCAGGAGGAAGCCAAATGGAAACAGAGGAAGGATCTAGGAAGCAAAGCTATGGATAGAGGTATAAATAGAGGTGTGTACATATGTAAATACATTAATCCATAAAAATAGAGGTGTTGGCCTATGTACATATATTTATATGGAAATACACTGAGGTAGTGGGCAGACTTCAGGCCTCGCCTCATACCCTTCCTCAATACAAGAACACTTTGTTCTAAAAAACTGGCACAATCACTGAAGACAAAATGAGTGCATAAGAAAATGTGGTGAAGAAAGCAGATGGTGCCAGGCTATTAAAAGATATAGTGTCTGGGGTCATAAAGGCTTGAAGTTAAACAAGTGGCCAGTCAGTGTGAAGCAATAAGCCCGATGGAAGAAGCACATCAGCCAATGCGATCATGAGGTGTCATTGGGACTGGGTAACAGGTATCAGAAGACCCATAATAAACAAACTAACTAAAACATATTGTTGAGAATTAGGGGGTCAGAGCAGAGACCCAAAGCCCATCTATAGACAATGGAATATCTCCCCACAGAGGGGTAACAGGGAAGGGATGAATCAACCAGGGTGCAGTAAAGCACCGATGGATCACACAATATTCCTCTGGTTCCTTGAGGCTTCCTCACCCCCCACTGTCATGACCCCAGTCCTGCTGCCTCTCACTCCGGACTGGACCAGAGCATGTACACATAAAAGCTCGAGACACATGGAATCCAGGGACAGGAATGAGAATGGCGATACCAAAAGGGTAGGGGGAAGAGGGGCAGAGAAGGGAAGGAAGGAGGAACCGATGGCAATGATTAACACATAATCACACACACTCCTCTAAACACATAATCACACACACCCCTCTGCAAGGGGAAGAACAATAGAAACCATGGGGGGAAGGGAGACAGTGGTCGGTGTGAGATATGAAAATAACAATAATTTATAATCTATCAAGGGGTCACGAGCGTGGGGCTGGGGGAGGGAGGGAATAAAAGGGGAGCTGATCCCAAGAGTTCAATAGAAAGTAAATGTCCAGAAACAAAAAATGGCAATCTATATACAAATATATGATACAATTGATGTATGCATTGTAATAAGGGTTGTGAGAGCCCCCAATAAAATGATCTTTTAATTAAAAGGGAAATAAAAATTCATTAAAAAAAACAAAAAAGCCTTGATTGTCTGTGTTGCTTGAGAAAATCTACCAAGATTATTCCTTTGGGATCTGAAACCCAGTCGGCAGAACCTTCTGAGCTCACCTCTCTGCCTTGCAGCTCAGCGCTTGGGCAGAGCCGTTGTGCATTAGTTCTGATTGGACCTTTTCTTTGAAGGCCCTCTGATAAGATCAAGGCAACTGTTTTGCTGAGAAAACATGTCTGCAGCCATCCAATGACCAGACATGTTTAAACACCTTTTGTTTGGGATAAACCTATGCATGGAGAAACTGGAACCCGAGTAGCAAATTATTTTACTTATCTTCATATGCACTTCTAAAATTATTCATTAATATTAACATTACGATGCCTGTTTAAAACTAGTGTTTCAATCTGGCTGCATTTGCTTCCTTTTCTGTACTAAAAACCTTGGTTCCTAATGATTTTACCATCCTGGCTATCATCGTGTCGATTGTGTGCAGCACAGTTTGAGCTGCTGCTTATTGCTCGGCGTTGAGTCTGTCCCAGTTCACAGTGGCCCCGGGCACCACGAAACGAAACGCTTCTTTGTCCTGTGCCATCCCTATGATTGTTATAGCTGAGCCCACTCTTGCAGTTATCAATCCATCAATTGTCAAGGGTCATCCTCCTCCGTGCTGCCCTTCCAAGTCACCAAACATGATAGTCTCTTCCAGAGACTGCTTTCTCCTGGTGACATGCCCAAGGCACGTGAGACAAAGACTTGCTAGCATCGCTTCTGAGGAGCATGCTGGCTGTACTCCAAAGACAGGTTTGTTTGTTCATTTGGCAGTCCATGGTACTTCCAATCTTCTTCAACAACCCCATCATTCAAATGCACTGACTCTTCTTCAGTCTTCCTTATTCAGTGTACAACTGTCGCACGCATACGAGGCAACTGACAATGTCATGACTTGGGCCCCCTTAGTCTTCAAAGTAGCATTCCTTCCTCTTTCACCCCTTCAAAGAGATCTTGTGCAGCAGATTTACTCAGTGCAGTACGTGGTTGGATCACTTGAATGCTACTTCTATGCAATTACATTGACCGTGGATCCAAGCAAGATAAATATCGTTAACAACTTCAGTCTTTTCTTCATTTCTGATTTGACCTCTTGGTCCAGCTGCGAGGATTTTGGTTTTCTGAACATTCAGCAGTAATCCATGTGAAGGCGGCACTCCTAGATCTTCAACAAGGGCTTCAAGTCCTCCTCTTTCAGCAAGGTTATGTCATCTGCATATGGCTGTGACTCAGGTCATCAGTAAGCCTTCCTCTATCCTGACGCTCGTTCTTCTTCCTCAGCCAGCTTGTCCGATTATTGGCTCAGCAGACGCAGAGAATAAATGTGGTGATGGGATATCATCCTGACACGCACTTTTCTTGATTAAAAAAAAAATTTTTTTAGGGTTAGGGTTAGGGGTTACGGTTAGGGTTAGGGGTTAGGGTTAGGGTTAGGCTTAGGCTAAGGCTTAGGTTTAGGGTTTTAGGGTTAAGGTTTTAGGGTTAGGGTTAGGGTTTTAGGGTTAGGGTTAGGGTTAGGCTTACGGTTAGGGTTTTAGGGTTAGGGTTAGGCTTAGGCTTAGGGTTAGGGTTAGGTTTAGGGTTTTAGGGTTAGGGGTTAGGGTTAGGGTTAGGGGTTAGGGTTAGGTTTTTAGGGTTAAGGTTAGGGGTTAGGGTTAGGGTTAGGGCTAGGATTAGGGTTAGGGTTAGGGTAAGGGTTAGGGTTTTAGGGTAGGGTTTTAGGGTTAGGGTTTTAGGATTAGGTTTAGGTTTAGGCTTAGGGTTAGGGTTTTAGGGTTAGGGTTAGGGTTTTAGGGTTTTAGGGTTAGGGTTAGGGTTAGGGTTAGGGCTAGGATTAGGGTTAGGGTTAGGGTAAGGGTTAGGGTTTTAGGGTAGGGTTTTAGGGTTAGGGTTTTAGGATTAGGTTTAGGTTTAGGCTTAGGGTTAGGCTTAGGCTTAGGGTTAGGGTTTTAGGGTTAGGGTTAGGGTAATGGTTAGGGTTTTAGGGTAGGGTTTTAGGGTTAGGGTTTTAGGGTTAGGGTTAGGGTTAAGGTTAGGCTTAGGGTTAGGGTTAGGATTTTAGGGTTAGGGTTAGGGTTTTAGGGTTAGGGTTAGGTTTTTAGGGTTAGGGTTAAGGTTAGGGTTAGGGCTAGGATTAGGGTTAGGGTTAGGGTTAGGGTTAGGGTTTTAGGGTTAGGGTTAGGGTTTTAGGGTAGGGCTTTAGGGTTAGGGTTCTAGGGTTAGGGTTAGGCTTAGCACTTTCTTGATTTTAAACCATGCAGCAGCCCCCTGTTCTGTTCAAACGATTTCCTCTTGGTCTATATACAGGTTTCACATGAGCACAATGAAGTGTTCTGAAATCCCCTTTCTTCTCACAGTTATCCATATCTATTATGACCCACACTGCTGAGTGCCTTCGCAGAGTCAATAGAATGCAAGGAAACACCTTTCTGGGAGTTTCTGCTTGGGTCTAGATCCTTCTGACATCATCCGGGATATTCCTTATTGCACATCCTCCTCTCATTCTGACCTGAATTTCCGACAGCTCCTTGTTGATGTATTGCTGCAATCACTGTTGAATGATCTTCAGCAAAGCTTTCCGTGCATGTGATATTACTGGTATTATTCCATATTCTATAATACCAGGATTATGGATCACTTTGTGCAGTCTGTTGCATCACCTTTCTTTGGAATGGCTACAGATATGGATCTTTTCCAGCCATTTGGCCAGGTAGCTTTCAGTGATGAAGTCAAAGAACTGCACACACACACAAATGTCAAAGATCAGCTCGAGAAGCCAAAGTAAAATATTATAATGAAATGTTGCTGTGTTTATTGACTAGAGAAACAAATCCAGAGACACCCACATGTGCATGAGAGAACTTTATATCAAAGAATAATTGCATATTAAGAAAACATCCCAGCTCAGTTCAGATAAAATCCACAAGTCTGATATTAGCCCGTAAGTCCAATATTAGTCCATAAATTCCTCTTCAGACTCATGCAACACATGCACTGATGCCAAGCGCAGGAAGATCACAGGCGGTGGTTGAAATGTCTTGTGCATCCAATGGCAGTGGAAGCGCCTCCGGTGCTCTGGCTGCCAACAGTGTGGCTCCATGTGACTTGTCAGCAGGAACATGAAAGCTGAGAGATAGAGGAAATTCCCAGAATCCTCAGGAGAAGACCACGCCCACAAGGAGGAATCAACAGGCAGTGACCTGATTGACAGGCTAGACTCCACCCCTCCACTCTTAATACCCTCAAGTTCACAGGAGATTATGTAACTACCACAAAGGTGCAAAGACCTAGGGTTAGAAAATTAAAAATTAAAAAGAATAGTTCAGTGTACGTTAAGCTGAAAGAACTGCAGGGGGGGGAATCAAGACTTGAGTTGCACTATTGAAAGATTCTATAGGCAAATAGTGAATGATACAGAAACTGTCCAAAGAAGAAAGCAGAAATACACAGAGTCCCTGTACCAACATGAATGAGTCACATTCACCATTTTAAGGGGCAGTGGATGAGCAAGAACTAATGATACTAGAGGAAGAAGTCCAAGCTGCACTGTTGGCATGAGCCAAAAACAAGGCTTCCACCAATGGACAGAAAACCAATGGAAATATTTCAGCACATTGATGAAGTACTAGAAGCGATGCTGTACACTCTGCCATAGTTTCGAATAATAACACAATATTACCAGCAATAATTAGAGCACCAGGGTGGTGATAATGGTTGAGGATTCAGGTACTAATGGAAAGGCTGGAGGTTAGCGTTTATTCAGAGTGCCTTTGAAGAAAGACGTGGCAATCTACTTGTTGGAAACCAAACACAGGAACACAGGGGAGCATGGCCGCTGTCCTAGGACGTATGTGGGTCACCATGGGTTGGAATTGACTCAGTTGGCACCTGGCTTGCTATTAGCACGAACCCAACAGAGCTACTAAATAAAACTCAAGGGTTCTCTGTACTAGAACCATTGAATCTAATCTACAGAGAATATCTTCTAATGCCAATCCAAATCATTCTTTTCTTACTAGATTTCAGGTGTTTCTGTTTGTTTCAATTGTATGATTTTTTCCTTCGTGTAGTAAAGTATTGCAGAAATGTAAACGCATTTATAGTTGAAGAAATCATTATTGGCTTGTATTTCTATGACCTCAAACTCATTTCCACGGTCCGATTTTTCTCTCCCCCTTCTGGTACTCATTCCTGTTAGCTTTTGGTTTATCCTTCTAGTGGGTTGTATGTTGTTTATGTGTGTGTATACATATATGTGTGTATAAGTGTATGTGTGTGTATGTGTATATATATATTCCAAAAGGTCGGGGAGTGGGCAGAATTCATTCTATTTTGTGCTAACTAAGTTTTGTGCCGCTTGGGTGGCCAGGGTTCTCAGCAGTTTGGGAGTTCAGGCCTACCCATCCCCCGTGATACAACCTAACACAATGTAATCCACCCCAGAGTGGGATCTACCGTGAGCAGCCAAGCCAAGTAAGAAGATGAGGGTACAGTGCAACCCCCTGACTCAGGCCCCCATCCTGAGGCAGTTGAAAGGCATTTCCTCTGGGGTGGGGCACACTCCCTACACAATAGGACACTGTGAGAATGCTTGCTTGCTTTTGGTTGAGTCTGGATTCTTCAACTGGCTCATTGGCACCCACTTCTCTGGACTTGAGCCAACAGCCTGCCATAGTGCCTGCTAACACCAGGAGAGCCGCTGCAGCCTGCCCTCTGGCCTGCCATCTTCGGATTCTTTGGGCTCTGCAGGTACAAGCCTGGCTTGCTGGCCGTGGATTCATCTGCCTGTCCCTCTGCAAGCCTGTGGGTTTCCTGCTGCTGTGGACGGACAGCCCCACAGCTACATGCATCAGGAGGCGCCTCCAGCTTACCATCTGACCCATGGACTTGGGATCTGCCTGCATTTGGACTCAGCGTTGACAATGAGATGAGCAATTTTTAAAAATCATTTTATTGGGGGTTCGTACAATTCTTATCACAATCCATCCATCCATTGTGTCAAGAACATATGTACATTTGTTGCCATCATCATTCTCAAAACATTTGCCTTCTACTTGAGCCCTTAATATCTGCTGCTCATTTTCCCCTCCCTCCCCACTCCCCCCAACTCATGAACCCTTCATCATTCATAAATTATTATTATTTTGTCATATGTTACACTGACCGATGTCTCCCCCACCTTCTTCTCTGCTGTCCCTCCCCAGGGAGGAGGCTATACGTAGATCCTTGTAATCAGTTCCCCCTTTCTACCCTACATTCTCTCCACCCTCCAGGCATCGTCACTCTCATCACTGGTCCTGGAGGAGTCATCTGTCCTGGATTCCCTGTGTTTCCAGTTGCTATCTGTGCCAGTGTATATCCTCTGGTCTAGCCAGATTTGCAAGGTAGAATTGGGATCATGATAGTAGGGGGAGGAAGTATTTAAAAACTAGAGGAAAGTTATGTGTTTCAAGATGAGC
Source organism: Tenrec ecaudatus (assembly GCF_050624435.1). NCBI lineage: Eukaryota > Metazoa > Chordata > Mammalia > Afrosoricida > Tenrecidae > Tenrec > Tenrec ecaudatus. Next base: position 163,971,838 of record NC_134536.1, read on the forward strand.
AATTTTTAATATCAATTTTGATGTATAAACATACGAATGTTACTGGTTGCACTTCTCTGGTGAACCATGCCTAACACATCTTCTAATTCCATTTTTTTACCAGCTTCTTTCAGACTCCAAAAGATCCACCTAGTGTACACATGCTTTGCTAACTTGCATTTTTCTACTACATTTGGGAAATTCCTCCATCAAAACACAGAGATATTCCTAATTTTTTTTCTACATCTCTTTGTTCCTCCATTGTGTGGGTATACCCATTGTTTTCTTCAACAATTTCACTATCATCGGGCATGTTTCCAATCTTTTCGAAATAGTGTTATATCGCGTTTTAAAAGGTAGGTTACTATATAATAAGGATTACATAAAAAAGGATTACATGTACATTTGATATTTGTGATGCATTTTTTAGAAAAAATGATTACTTGTCTCAATTTGTGTTATACTGTTGTATATACTTGAATAGAAGTCAACCCGAGTATCAGCTGACGCACCTAACTTTACCACGAAAAATGGCATTAAAAATGTGATGAATTGGAGTAAAGCCGAGCCACAGACCCCCTGAGGAGCCCCAAGAATGGCCTTCAGGCAAGGAGAGGCAGCCCCTGGATCTCCTCAGGAGCAGGGGTGAGGGTCTCATGGGGACCAGCAAATGGACATGGACCTTTGCAGGGATTTTTTCTTTTTGAAATTTTCCTCTCATCTTCTCTTCCCTTTTCTTTCTTCAACCATGTTTTCTTATAGTTAGGACTAGGACATGCCGAATTATATGGGCTGGACCAGGCAATGGGGCAATGACCCTGGAAGGTAGAGGGAGGAGAAGGAGGTGGGGAGAAGGGTGTGGTGAGCGGACAGCATCATGGACAGGGAACAACTAGGGAAGCCGAACCAGCGTCTAGGAGAGGGTAGAGATCCTGTGAGTGTTAGAGCAACGCCAGACTAGTGGAGAGGAAGCACTAAGAGGGGGAAGAAGGGGTTAGTGATGGCGGGGCAGGAGGAGGCAAAAGGAAACACAGGCAAGCTCTAGGAAGCAAAGGCATAGATAGGGAGATGAGCAGAGGTGTGCACTTATGCACATACATTAACCATTACAATAGTGGCATCAACCTGTGTCAGTCTGGGTCCTTTAGAGAAACAAATCCACAGAAACTCATGCATATGAGATAGTTTTATATAAAGGTTAAGTGTGCATCAAGAAAACATCCCCACCCAGTGCTGCCCAAGCCCACACGTCCAACATTAACCTATATGTCCAACACCAGTCCACAAAGTCCTCCTCTATCTCACAAAACAGACACAATGATGCCGACTGCAGGAGGAAAGCCAAGTCAGTGAACGTGTAAGCATCTCAGCGCTGGCAGGGGTCTCCAAACGGCTGCTCCAGCACCCAGGGCTGCATCGGGGTAGGTCCATGTGGCTTCTCCTCAGGGATGTCTTGCAGGAAGTGAGTCTTACCAGCTAAAGCAGGGAACTGACTAAGGCAGGTGCACCCTGGTCTGACCATCAGAAAGCAAGAGACCCGAGAACTAGAAAGGTGAGTCTCACAGAGCTATTTATCCCTCCACCCTTCAATTAACCCCACATGTGTTTATTGGCCAGGTTGGCACAATAAACTAACTATCTCATGACCTATGTACATGTATTTATAAGGCAATACACTGAAGCTTCAGATGAGCCTTGGGCCTGGGCGCATACTTCCCTCAATCCAAGAACACTTTGTTCTAACAAATTGGCATTCTGTGATGCTCAAGCTGTCCCCTACTCCCCCCCCCCCACCCGCCACCTTCCTTGATCGCTAAAGACAAAATAGGTGCATAAAATGATGTGGTGAAGACAGAGGATGGTGCCTGGCTATCAAGAGGTATAGTGTCTGGGATCTTAAAGGCTTGAAGTTAAACAAGCGGCCATCCAACAGTGAAGCAACAAGCCCACATGGAAGAATCACTCCAGCCGGTGTGATCATGAGCAACAGGCATCAGAAGATTCACAACAAACAGTAAACAAACAAAAATGCATTGTTGAGAATGGGGGAGGGGTTGGAGCGGAGACCCAAAGCCCATCTATGGACAATGGAGCATCCCCCCACAGAGGGTCGCAAGGAGGGGCTAAGTCATTCAGGGTGCAGTAGAGCAATAATGGGTCACACAATATACCTGTTTCCTGGAGGCCTCCTCACCCCACCACCCCGCTATCACTACCCCAGTGCCGCCTCCCAATCTAGACTAGATGGGAGCATGTACATAGCACAGGTAAAGACAAGAGACTCAACTCACAACACATGGAACTCAGGAACAGGAAGGGGAATAGAGATACCAAAAGGGTAGGAGGAAGAGGGGAGAGGTGGGGAGGGAGAGGAGCACGGATCGCAATGAATGGCACATAACCACACACCCTAATGCGGGGGAAGAACAATAGAAACCAGAGGGGAAGGGAGATAGTGGTCTGTGTGAGATTTGAAAATGATTAACAATCTACAATGTATCAAGGGACACAAGGGTTGGGAGGGAGAAAGGTGGAGGGGGGAGGGGAGGAGAGGAGCTGATCTCAAGGGCTCAATGGAAAGTAAATGTCTAGAAAAGAATTATGGGATATGTGTAGGAATATGTCTGATACAATTGTTGTATGTTTTGTAACAAGATTTGTCAGATCCCCCAATAAAATGATGTAAAAAAAAGAAAAAGAGAAGCTCTCACCTGGTGGCTGTAACACAGGCCTCAAGCCCAACAACCACTGTGAGTCTGGGGCAAGACGTGGCAGTGCTTTAATTTTGATTACCAGTAACAAGGCATTTTAAAAGTAAAAAAAATTCTTGGGGGGGCAAGACAAAATGTCCCCCCCCCCACACACACACCCTCCACTCTCCAGTCCCAGCAGGACTGGGAGAGAAGGGCCCAAACCCACAATAAAGTTTGCTTTATCAAGAAAAATTTAAAATAAAAGTAAAGTAAAAAAATAAAACGTGCAGAAAAACTCGGCTTATACAGGAGTATGTATGGCACGTTATCAGCATTACTCATATTTCACATAGAAATGTGCAAAATGCCAGGTGCGGTTCACGGTGAATGTGAGAATTCGTGAATTTGATAAATGGATGTTGTCTAGACGAGTGCTTGACATACTGGAAGTGGTCAATCAATGCAAGATAATAACAAAAGTAAACATTTTCATAGCAGCAGAGCGTGGTTCTAAATTGGGGGGGCATGCGTTCAAATCATTTAAGAGCAGAGTGCCTACAATTTACTCGTCAGTGCGCTGTTTAGACATTTATTCACAAACACAGTCCCACAATTAAGGAACTGTACCTGGGATGGAGCAGGAAACAAGCCAGGTACTGAAGAGGAAAACCAGGAATGCAGGCGGGTCTAGTGCTGGGACCCTACAGCGAAGGCGGCGGTTTTCCAGGGCCGGGAAATGCCGGGAGGCAGGAATGTTTCGGCCTTTCATTTGCAGCCGTGGAAATACGTATTCGTTGCAGAATTCGGAGGCAAGGACAGACGGCCCCACGTCGTTGTTCTTCTCCCACTCGTGTGGCTCGCGGGCGCCCGACTCTCCGGGTCCTGATCCCGGTCCTGCTCCGGAGGCGCCCAGGGCTCCCTCGAGGGCCAGCCGGCCCCGTTCTTGTCGCTGGCAGTGCCACTGGGCCGGACACTGCCCAGGGCCTGTCCCTTGTACAGACACGCGCCATGGACCACACCTGGGTAGGAGGATTGGGGGCGGGAGGAATGGGGGAACGAGGATTCCAGAACCTTCAGCTCCAGCTTCGTCTCGCTCACCTGTTTAGGTATGGGATGCGAGATTCATGCCGGCCAAATATGGTCAGCAGCTGCCACGTCGGAAGCGGAACGCCCGCGGGGTCCTTTAAGTCGTCGGGAGACTTTACACCCCCGGGGCGGGCAGGGGGCAGCTTTCCCTTCCCGCCGCGTTCCGCTGCGGAGAACCGACCGCACCTGGCGAGAGGCAGCCTCAGGGCCAGGACCCGCTCGCCCGGCCGCCCCGCACGCGCCGACTCCGACCGCCAGGGAGCGCCAGACCCCAGCCGGTCGCGCGGGACCGGGGCTCGGGGGCTCGGGCTCGGGGGCTCGGGCTCGGGCTCGGGCTGGGCGGGGAGCAGCATAGATACACGTGAATCGCTCCTGCGCTGCACGCCCCACCGCGCCCCCACTGCCCACCCAGGAGATGGGACATCATTCAAGGAGAGGGATCTGTCTATAAAGAGAAATAAGACAGCGCGATAGAGGGGGTCCTGGGGCGGGGCAGCTGCTACCTGAAGTGGGAGGTTGACGTACCCCCCTCCACACACACCCTGCTCCCCAGGGGGTGTGGAAGACTGAGCAGCCATTGGAAACCCTGCAGGGGTCCTCAAACTTTAGTTAAACAGGGGGCCAGTTCACTGTCCGGCAGACCCATTAAAGGGCCGGACTATAGTTTTAAAAAAAACGAACAAATTTCTATGCACACTGCACATATCTTATTTTGAATTAAAAAACAAATGGGGCAAAACCACCTGGTGGGCCGGATAAATGTCCTCGGCGGGCCGCAGTTTGAGGACTTGAGGACGTCTGCAGCAGTGTATGAGGCTAATAAGCTTTCCTATCTATGTCTCTTTCCCTTTTCTCACTAGCATTGACAATTCTATCCCACTGGCTAGATCAACGATACTGTTATCAGAAATACCAAGTGTTCCCCGCAGGTTACCGCTATTATTTCTAAAGAGGTGGGTAATGCTGCTTCTGGAGCAGACCAGGGATCTACCTAAACCTTAGATCTATGGATGGATTTTGAACTCCTACTTAATCACAAACCCTAATTTAAGAACAATTAGTTGCTGATTTGACTCTGTTTGATGCTCATGAAGATATCGTTGAAGATTCGGGGCTACAGCAAAGTGCCACGAAGAAAGCAGCTATCAGAAAGAATGGTATCTGGGTGTGGTTGGAAGGGGTGCCAGCCCCCCACCACTAATCACCGGTTTGATATGCGCAATTGTATGGTTGAGAGATATAAATATTATATTAACGTCGTGGAGAGCATGAGAGAAGAGAGATTGAAATAATGGAGTCAGACACATTTATTTCATGGTGGCATGCTCATCTCAGCCCTGCTTGGTGGTCCACGTGGAGAGAGGGGGAGGGGAAGGAGGACAAGGGGAAAGGGAACAGGGGAGGAGAGGAAGTCAATGAGAGGCCAAGAGGGGAGCCCAAGAGAGAGCTCTCTATTGCTAACCCGGGCCTATATGTCTTTGGGGGGAGTGCAAGCCCACTAATTACAGGTAAACACATAAGTCACAGGAAGGGGTTGCACTATAGGTTATACAGCAATGAGAGGGGGACAATCTAGGGATATACACTAAGGTGACCAGGCGTCCCGCTTTGTGTAGGACAGTGCCAATTTTTAACAATTTTTCCCACATCCCAAGGTGTTTAAAAAAAAGTCCCGATTTTGGGAAAGAATGCACGACAAGCTAGGGTATACGGTTTTTGGCTGCCATGTGGCTATTGCCAGGATATGAGTTTTATCAATGGCTTTACCAATGTTAAATTCTGGACACCTTACTATACACGCAATAGGAAGAGGAGGGATTGGGGGTATCCATGTGACAAGAAAGGTGGATCCTAGATTCAGGATGGCAGCCTAACTTTGGATGTCACTGACCAGGGTTGACCTGTTGTTCTCTGGATCTCCATAGAAACCATTGTCAGTAGGGTGTAAACTCCACCTACAGGGACCAGGCTAATGGTCACAAGCCTTTAGGGAGAAGTAGCCCATTGAGCTCATTCATTAGTAGGTCTTGGTCTTCAAAGGGTTCAAGAGTCCCTCTGCCTGCTCTCTGTGGTAGTCACTCACAACTCCCTGCAACTGACTGCTGTCTACTTGAATAGCACCTTCCAGAACCCCAATCTCTTGTAAGTTGCCCAAACCGATCATCATGTAGGGTCAGCTGTTCGGTCCTCCTCATGACTGAGGAAGTGATGGAAGAGTCTGTGCGGCGACTTTTGGTTTCCTCTTCCCAGAACAAGGAATTTTCTAAAGCGCCGTCGAGTTTGCCTGAGACGGACATAGCATCTTCTTCGGATGACAGCGGTCCTTGAGAGTCAGCGTTATCACGGCCACTGCCGTTTCTGTCCTCATCATCCACACCTTCCCACTCACTGTCCTCTTCAGCCTCGGGATTATATATATATTCAGTCCCTCGTTCGCTCCTGTGGCTAGTTGGCCTGAAGAATAAAATCCGCTTCCAGCACATTCTCTGGATTGTCAAGGTCAAAATCATCGTCAAGAGCGGTCTCAATGTCAGTGCCAAAGTCCAGCCTAGGACCTGAAACAGGAGCTGCTTTGTTTTTTCAATCCGATGTCTTCCTCAGACTCCGAGGCAAACACCGATGAAGGCAACTTAATTCCAGTGCTTGGGATGGCTGAAACGTCTTCTTTCTCATCTCTCCTGTCGTGTGCACTGAAGCTTGTGCACAATGAGCTTGAGGGTCCAGCGGCTCTCTCAGATGCTACAGGTAGTCCTACTCATCAAAGAACACACCGTACGTTCTCTGTTCTGCTCGCCTTTCTTTATGATCTACTTTCTGGGTGGGCAGCAGAACCCTCTGAGGGGCAGTCTCATCCGAGGCTAACGGGTCTCGCTGGCTCCGGTGGACCCATTAACAGCAGGGAGCGACCCTACCTGTCTGGCAATTGACTTCCTTCAGGGAGGATGTCTCTAAGCATCTGACCTTCCACCCTATGCTGGCAAAAAGCGCCTAATGTTTGGCATGTCTTTGGGGGAGACAAAGCTGGGGAAACGTCTCTTTATAATCCCACATCCGGGGTCTTGAAAGCTTGTCTTAAAACAAGCAACCCCCCCCCACTCCCAAACACAAACAATCAAAACCAAATAATTACCTAAGAGAGTTGTCAGTTAAGTCCGCCCAGAAGCACACCAGCCCATATGATCCAACTGTAAATAATAAATATTAATTATACATGTAAAAGTTGCTAAATTTGGGAATTTTTGTTATGTATACTTTTGCCATGATTTTAAAATCATTACATGAATAACATGAATACAAGGAAAAAGTAACTGTTCTAAAATGGATTGTTATAATGATTATACAACTATTCTGATATGACTGAACTATTGAATTGTGTGATATGTAAATGAGATGCCAATAAAACCGTTAACATAAATAATAAAATCCAAGACTAGAGGCAGAAACTGTATTAGAGCTTAAATTCCGAGCCTCTGGTTTGCAGAAGGCTATAGTTGACACTGGAAGTCCAAAGTTCCTTTGCCATGTCCCCATGTGGACTAAGTCTCCACTGGACTCCCATGAGCCATCAGCCAGATATAGGAATAGTTTTGTCTTCAGACAGAGTACATTGGAAAGTGAATTACTGCAGATATAGGTAGTTTAACATTTAACTTCTTACCGTTTGTTTTACCTCTTGAATTGTTTTAAACTTATTCTAATATGTGTTATTTCTGCTTTGGGGGGCAGTGCAACTTATCTGTGTTTTATTTGGCTGACATTGGTCTTTTATTTTGCTGACATTGGTCTTTTTCCCTTTGGTGTATGGCTTTTATCTCCTCTATCGTTTCATCCTTTTTCTGTATTGTTTCCCTCATATCCTGCATGGCTCCAAGCAGCATTCTGAGAGTTTCTTTGTATGGCATCTCAATGTCTGCTTCTTCTATGTATGTTGCTATGTTCAGGGCATCTTCTGCCTTCGTCTTTTGTTTCTCCTGTTTTTTTCGTTGAGGTCGTTGGGGCTGATGGCTGTTTGCGTTGAGTTGTTTTTGAGGGACCAGGTGCCATTTTCTAGTCTCTCTCTGGAAGACTTATAGGAATGCTTCTTTGAACTGCCTACAGCTGATTTTGCTACGGGATTAACCTACAGCTGATTTTGCTACGGAATTAACCTACCACTTTATCTTCCTGTGGCTTCCCTATCAGGGGAGTGCCCCAGATGGAAGGTCGACTGCCTGCCCCAGTGATGCAGAGGCTGGGCTGAAGTTCCCGCTATTGGTTTGAATATTGATAAGTGTTGCCTGAGCTGCCTTATGTCCCCAGGTACACAGGCAGGAACTCCCTGGTGAGAAGTCTGAGGAGTTTCCCCTGGAGAGCAAGCAGGCCTTACCGGAGCCTTGGGCTATCTATGCAGGGTGGAGCTCACCTAGCTGGGTGTGACCCAGGCACAAATGCCCTAGGGCAATGGGAGTGCCCCCTAAGTCCGCAATGGAGTGTGAAAGAGCAGGGCAGGAACAAGGGGGGTGGGAGAAAAATTAAAAAGTGAGACTAGACTGTGCAGGGGTACAGGGAAGCGAGGGAAGCAAAAGAAACTATGTAGCTGAGTCCCACTCCCTGCCTGTGGATCTGCAAGGGCTTACTCCCTGCCCCAAGCCCCAGCGGTAGTCCGCAGCTGAGCCCCAAGAAGGGTCGCAAGAAAACTGCTGAGCAGCCCCCAGAGAAGTGGGGGGACAGAAAGCAGAGATGTTAACAGACGCTGCAGTGTAGCTGAAGCTTGATCCCTGCCTATGAAGCTGTGGGGGTTTGGGTTTAGTCCCTGCTCAGACCACGAGGCGCGGCAAACTGTGGCTGTGCCTTGAAAAAGCCCCTGCGCAGCCCTCCAAGGCTGTGTGGGAATATAGAGCAGAGAAGCAAACAGAAGCAACAATGTAGTTGAACCCAGATCCCTGCCAGTGGAGCCGCAAGCGTCCTGTCCCTGCCCTGAGGCAGATAGGGGAAAACTGTGGCTGTGCTGAGACCAAGCCCTGCTACAGGCTCCAAATGGCCCCGGCTTGGGCAGATCTGGCAACTGGACTAGGGTCGAGCCCCAGCCGGCTTCCACTGAGGTAAGCCAAAAGCCCCCAGCCCCTCAAAACCCAGTGGATCTGTGCCTACTTATCTTTATGATGCACCTCCTGCGATCTAGTGGTGTTGAATTTCACTCTGCGCAACTCTCCTGGGCTGGATTCTGCGGAGTCCCTCTGGTGTGTGTCACTCCGTCGCCATCTTCCCGGAAGTCCGACATTGGTCTTTTTGTGTGTGACTTTCTTTACATGAAATCTGGGATTGGTGGATCTATAGAGATAGTAACTGGATTCACAGATCCTTAGGGCTATGTCAGGGCAGGTTGGCTGAGGGTGGAGATTGGGATGCAATAGGGAGCTAATGGATACAAGAATGAAGAAAATGATTTTAAAAATCTGTTGTGAACAGCGTTGAAACGTCGATTGCGGCAGATGTTCTTGCTGCTGCTAGGTGTCATTGAGCTGATGCTGTGCACCGTCGATCAGAACACTGCATGTGTCTGCGCCAGTCTCCCAATCGGACCTGTGCCTGAGCCACCGCTGCAGCCACTGTGCCGATCCATCTCATTGAGGGCCTGCCTCCTTTTCGCTGTCCCCCCATTTCACCAAACGTGATGTCCTGGGACGTCCTGCTGACCTGTCCAAATTATGTAAGTCTTACCGTCCTTGCTTTACGGAGCATTCTGGCGGTGCTTTCTCCAAGACAGAGTTGTTGGTTATTTTGACAGTCCACGGTACTTTCCATGTTGTGGACTTCTTCTTCAGTGTTTTACTTTCACAAGCACATGAGGGAAATGAAAATACCATGGCTTGAAGCAGGCATATCTTTATATATATATATAATCATTTTATCAGGGGCTCATACAGCTCTTTTCACAATCCGTATATACATCATTTGTGTCCAGCACATTCATACGTGTGTTGCCATCATCATTCTCAAAACACCTGCCTTCTACTTGAGCCCTTGGTATCAGCTCCTTATTTTCCCCCTCCCTCCTCGCTCCTCCCTCCCCCCTTCCCCTTGATAATTTATACATAATTATTATTTTATCATATCTTACACCATCCGATGTCTCCCTCACCCAGTTCTTCCCTGTCCGTCCTCCAGGGAGGAGATTAGATGTAGACCTTGTCATCTGTTCCCCCTTTCTCCCTCACCCTCCCTCTACCCCACCCCCTGGGATCGCCACTCTCACCACTGGTCCTGAGGGGTTCATCTGTCCTGGATTCCCTGTATTTCCAGTTCCTATCCAGCCGGATATGTAAGGTAGAATTGGGATCATGATAGTCGGGGGAGGAAGCATTTAAGAACTAGAGGAAAATTGTATGTTTCATCATTGCTACACTGCACCCTGACTGACTCATCACCTCCCCACAACCCTTCTGCAAGGGCATGTCCACTTTCCCCCCAGATGGGCCCTGGATCCCTACTCTGCACCCCCCTCATTCACAATGCTATGATTATTATTATTTGTCTTTGATGTCTGATACCTGATCCCTTCGATGCCTTGTCATCTCACAGGTTGGTGTGCATTTTCCATGTGGGCTTTGTTGTTTCTTAGTTAGATAGGCCCTTGTTTATCTTCCAGCCTCTGGGACCCCAGCTGGGCACCATCAGCTTTCTTCACCCCATTTGCCCATGCACCCCTTTGTCTTCAGAGTTTGTGTCGGGGTTGGCTGGTGTGCTTCTTCCGTGTGGGCTTTGTTGTTTCTTAGCTAGATGGCCGCCTGATTGTCTTCAAGTCTTTACGACCCCAGATGCTATATCATTTGATAGCTGGGAATATTATCAGCTTTCTTCACAACTTTTGCTTATGCACCCACTTTGTCCTCAGCAATCGAGTCAGGACAGGCTGGTGTGCTTCTTCCATGTGGGTTTTGTTGTCTCTCAGCTAGATGACTGCTTGTTTATCTTCAGATCTTTAAGACTTCAAGTGCTATATCTTTTGGTAGAAGGGCATGTTTCCTTAGTACTAAACCTATAAATATATGTACATAGATCTATTCCCCCCTCGTCATATATAAATATATTTACATCTTTATATGCCTATATTTAAATCTATATGACGACCCTTTGTCTCCTAGTTCTTTCCTCTGTTTCTTTGTACTTTCCTCTTGTCCAACTATCATGTTCTGCCTTCATTTGGGTTTTAGGAATTCCTTTCAGTTACATTGCCCTTGATCCAGCCCTGCCAGACCTCCCACACCTTCCTTGACACTGATTTTGGATCCCTTGTTGTTCCCTTTTTCCTGGGTTTGTTAGCACCCTCTTCCTTTCCCCAGCCACCCCTACCCCCATATCACCCTGAACTGCCATCCCGTTGTTCTCTCTTCTGGCTTGTTTATTCTGCCTATCCCTTCCAGGTAGACATGCTATGTACTATCACAAGACTAAGTACCATGAACCAACAACAGAAAGTAAAACAATAGCTCCAACAACAACACACATGCATACACATATAAATGTATGAATAGTTCAGGGTCTGTTTTCCTTCACGGGTACTTTCCAGTCAAGTCTGATGGGGTGCCATGCCCTGGCACAGCCTCTATCCCTGGGGACTTCATTGCTCTGCTTCCCGCGCTGCTCCTGCTGCATGCCCCCAGAGGCTGGCTTCAGCGTGGTGAGCTCATGGCGGGCACAATTCCCACTCTGTGTGTCTCTAGTGTTGTTCCCAATGGTGCTATGGGTCAATGAGTAACGCTGTGTCCCATAATGGGGCTGGCCCTGTGGTCATCTCTGTGCACTGCTTTTCTGAGCAGGAACATTGTCCTCAGGGCTTGGTGAGTCAGGATGTGCGTCACTCTTTTCTTTTTTTCCCCTATGCCCCCTCGTTGGCTCCTGTGTGCTCTGAACAGACTAGTCCTCTTCCCTCTCCTTGAGCTGTAGTTTCAGCGTTGTCCTCTGAAGTGAATTCTCCCTGGGGGGAGGGTGGTGCTGTCCACTTAGTTGGTAATGGGGCCGGCCCCTCAGGCCTCTCTCTCCGTCCCCTGCTTCATGTCAGTGTGTTGCGTTCTTGTCTTGGAGCTCCGGGTTGAAGTCTTGTCTCTCTTTCCTGATCTCCCCGGAGCTCTGGGCGTGAGCTACCTATCTGGTAGCCATCTTCCTGAAGTCCTCACAGCAGGCACATCTTAATCCTCAAAGTAACCTCCTGCTTTTCAATACTCTAAAGAGATTCTGTGTAGCAGATTTACCTCCAATGCAAGGCATTGTTTGATCGCTTGACGGACGCCCGTGAGCATTGATTGTAGCTCAAAGTAAGATAAAATTCTTGATGACAGCAGTCTTTTCTCCGTTGATCACGATGTTGCCTGTTGGTCCCGTTGTGAGGCTTTGGTCTTCCTTACATTGAGCTGAACTCCACACTGAGGGCTGCACTCCTTATCTTCATCAGCCAGTGCTTCAAGTCCTCCTCTCAGGAAGCAAGATTGTGTCACCTGCATATCAAAGGTTCTTAATAAGCCTGATACTCCGTTATTCTTCATATCATCCAGATTCTGTAATGATTTGCTCAGCATACCCATGGTGAGAAGGTACGGCTTCGACTCACACCTTTCTTGATGTGAAACAATTACTCGCTTTGAACAACCGCCTCTTGATTCATGCATGCATTTCACAGGAGCAAAATGTCGGGTTCTGGAATTCCCATTCTTCTCAAAGCTCTCTGTAGTCTGTGATGATCCACACAGTGGAATGCCTTGTCAGATGCAGTTAGGTGAAAATGTAACCCCTTATCCTTCGATCTCCCTTTTGATTTATTTTAAAGCTGTTTCCATTTTTAATATTTCTGCTTTCTTTGCAATTGAGGTTTTCCTCTGGTTCCTGTTTGGTATTGTTTTTGTTTGTCTTTTTCTTGAGTCCTGAGTATCAGCTCCTCATTTCCCCCTTCCCTTCCCCACCCTCCCTCTCTCACAAACCCTTGATAATTTATAAATGATTATTATTTTGTCATGTCTTACACTGTCCAACATCTCCCTTCACCCACTTTTTTGCTGCCCGTGCCCCAGGGAGGGGGTTATATATAGATCCTCGTGATCGGTTCCCCCTTCTCCCCAACCTTCCCTGACTCTCCTGATATCGCTACTCCCGTTATTGGTCCTGAGGGGTTTACCTGTCCTGGGTTCTCTGTGTCTCCAGCTCTGATCTATACCAGTGTACACGCTCTGGTCTAGTCTGATTTGTAAGGTAGCATTGGATTCATGATAGTGGGGGGAGAAAGCATTCAAGAACTAGAGTAAAGTTGTATGTTTCATCGTTACTACCCTGCACCCTGACTGGCTTGTCTCCTCCCCGTGACCCTTCTGTAAAAGGATTCTTTAGTGATTCTAAAGCTGCATTTCCACAACCTCATCCCAGCTCCTACCTTCTGAAAGAATAACAATTTAACTTTTGAAGTGAAGATCTCCTCTTATACTTTACCTAGTGATGTTATCCTGCCTTGTGTTTGACAGACTAGCCTTCAGTCACTGCCCAGTAGTGAAAGGGTTGTAGCACCATACAGACCTCGCCCAACCCCATCCACCTTAGACCTGCTTGTTCCTGGGCAAGTTACGTAATCCGAGCATTAGTTTCCTCCTCTGTAAAATAGACAACACATTGGGGACTGGGATTAGAAAGTCCTCATAGAAGAAATGACATTTAATTTGTGCCCAGGGAGAGACGAGTCGAATTTTGATTGGTTGGCAGAAAAAGACAGCTCTGGAACATGAGACAGTACATGCAAATTCAGGGATGCATAAATATATATCAAGAGCTTTGTGAAATAACAATAGATAATTGATCAAGGATACACGAGGTTGGAAAGGTAGGGGAGTGGGGGAGAAAAGATGAGCTTTTTTATTATTATTAAATACTTTTATTGGGGGCTCTTACAGCTCTTATCACAATCCATCCATCCATCCATTGTGTTGAGCACATTTGTACATATGTTGCCATCATCATTCTCAAAACATTTTCTTTCTCCTTGAGCCCTTGGTATCAGCTCCTCATTCCCCCCACCCCCATGAACCCTTGATAAATTATAGATTATTATTTTCATATCTTACATCATCCTCTGTCTCCCTTCACCCACTTTGCTGTTGTTTGTCCCACTGGGAGGGGATTATATGTTGATCCTTGTGATTGATTCCCCTTTTCTCCCCCACCTTCCCTTTATCCTGCTGGTATCAGTACTCTCATTATTGGTCCTGAGGGGTTTATCTGTCCTGGATTCCCTGTGTTTTGGGATCTTATCGGTAGCCATGTACATCCTCTGGTCTAGTCAAATTTGTAAGGTAGAATTGGGATCATGATAGTGGCAGGGGAGGAAGCATGAAAGAACTAGAGGAAAGTTGTATGTTTCATCATTGCTACACTGCACCCTGACTGGCTTATCTCTTCCTTGTGACTCTTCATGTCCAATTGCCTATAGATGGACTTTGGGTCTCCACTCTGAGCCCCTCATTCACATTGGTATGATTTTGTTCTGGGTCTTAGATGCCTTAGACACCTGATCCCCTCAACACCTTATGATCACACAGGCTGGTGTGCCTCTTCCATGTGGGTTTTATTGCTTCTCAGCTAGATGGCCACTGGCTTATATTCAAGCCTTTAAGACCCCCAGATGCTATATCTTTTGATAACCGGGCACCATCAGCTTTCTTCACCACATTTGTTTATGCACCTATTTTGTCTTCAGTGATCTTGTTGGGAAGGCGAGCACCACAGAATGCCAAATTATTAGAACAAAGTGTTCTTGGGTTGAGGAAGTACTTGAGTCGAGGCCCAATGTCCATCTGCTACCTTAATACTTAACATATAAATATAAGTACATAAATCTATTTTGCTATCATTAAATATAAATATATTTACATATGTACATGCCTGTATTTAGACCTCTATAAATGTTCTTTGCCTCCTAAGTCTTTCCTCTGTAAAGAGGAGCTTATGCCAAAGGCTCAAGTAGAGAATGTTTTGGAAATGATGATGGCAGCATAGGTTCAAATATGCATGATACAATTGATGTATGGAATGCTATAATAAGAGCTTTAAGAGCCTCCAGTAAAATGATTTTTTTTAAGAGTTTTGTGTGACCTACATATTGACTACTCTCTGAAGAGCTATTATCAGTAAAGTTTATCCAGAGAGATAAAACAGATGACATACAAAGAACTGGAGCTGTGAATGCCTTCTGGCTTTGCAATAAAAAGACCCAAAACATTTTGAAGGAAAATAACTTCCAACCTAGACTTTTATAGCTTACCAAACTATCTCATCCAGTGTGATAAATGTATAAGTACATTTTCCAACAGGCAAAACATTTTTTTAAGTTTGCATCATATACACTGCTATTTAAAAAACAAAAGGAGACTTTTCTTCATTAAAATAAGACAGGAGACCACAAAAGGGTAACTACTGAATATAAAAATAGAAGATTCCTCACAGGGGACAGGTAAGTCCTGATAAGGATAAGGAAAGACAATCCCGGGATGACAGTTTTGTCACTGAGGGAAGCTGGTTATGATTGGAGCAGACAGTGTAGTCTATCTAATATGGGGGTGGGGGGTCAATATTGAGAGGAAATTTGTTTTTCACTAATGATAGATACAAATAAAACAAAGCAAAAGGAAAACATTAACTTCACGGAAAACAAAAACGTTGAATAGAAAAGGAAGAGTAAGTATGCTTTACTCCGTGATTTAGTACTAAATTATTTTGCTAATATGAATATTGAACATTGACCTAGCCAAAATTAAAAGATACCTGTATTATAAGAAGGGTATATATTAATTTCCTAAGACGGCTATAAAACACACCACCAGAGAAGGCTTTCCTGTCTCTGTCGACGTCCGGTAGCCCCGGGCTGGCAGCTGCAGCATAATTTCCATGTCACATGACTGTCCTCTCCCATCTGTGTGTCTGTCTGCATCGCTTCTCTTCTTGGAAAGACACCCAGTCATATGGTTAAGGGTCCACCCTACTCCAGTAGGATCCCACATTAATGGATAACATCTTTAAAGACCCAATTTCCAGTTAAGGCCATGTTTATGGGTAGCAGGACTTAGGGCTTCAACATACCTTTTTTGTGAGGGAGATATGATTCAATGCATAGCAAGGGCTACAGAAAGACACATGCATGGGTGTAGCATGGAAGCGAAAAAAATATCTAAATCCTCCTTTCCCACAGTGGGAAGTGATGTGCTCAAGTTGAAAGCTGACAAATCAAGATCCAGCACCACAACCTTGTTATTTAGAGGCAGAAATTAGTGAAAACTACTCTGTGAATGAGGACATCATGGGAAAGAATGTCAGGAGGCTGAATTATGATACCAAACCTCGTGGGACTATCTAACTCTTCAAGCTAGGTGTCGAATACAGGTTTGATAAAGGCTACAATGATAAAACATAAGACTGGGAGACAGCCAATGGAGAACTCTCTTCCAGGCTACCTTCCTGGAGGAGATGAGGGGAACTGGCTAAGATCGAGGCTTGCTGATGTTCTCATTAGCAGGAAAGAGTGGATAGGTTTTATTTTGGAGGACTCAAAAGAAAGAGAATTTGAGAATCTAGGAGCTGAGGTGTCCATTGCACTCCAAGATTTTAAAAGACTGATGGAACAGATCAAGAATCCAGGAGGAAAAATATTTTTTCCACATAAGAGACCACCTTGAAACTAGGGAGGGGGAAGGGTGAGGATATAAATATATATAAATCAAAATGATTCAGAACTGTTCCCAAAAGTTATCGTAACTTCTAGGTAATAATTCATCATGGAAAAGCACACTTCTTGCCACAAGAAGATTTTTTGGATAATTTTATTGAAATTTAAACAGAGATTAGAAGAATATCTTTCCCATGGTGTAGCAAGCCGGCTTCCAGCAAAAGAACAGCAGAAATGGGGGTGTGTTGGAAATAGACATCTCTGGTTGTATCTTCCAAGAATCAACTCATCCACCCCTGTCTCTGAGAACAACCCAGCCCCACACCTCAGCAGTGAGCTCTGGCCAGCCATGTTTGCATGGTCAGATCTTGCCCCCTATCACACTGCATTGAACTTGAATGGATACCTGTTCCATGTTTGACCTATCATATTTGTTTTTTGCAACAATTTAAAATTGTGTCCCGGAGACATGGGTCTCCTTTTCTGTAGGTCAGTGGTTCTCAACCTTCCTTATTGCCGCGACCCTTTTGCTAGTCTGGGTACTTTAGAGAAACAAATCCACAGAACCTCCTGTATAAGAGAGAGTTACTAAACCTCTTGGCATCACCTCTGTATGACTGGCTGGCCATACCATCAGGACCAGAATCCTGTGCAGGTTTGTGGCTGACCAGACTTTACTTTCAACTGCTGCTCCGTGAACCAATAAATTTTATTGAACACACACACAAAAAAGAGAGTTTTGTTGTGGTGACCCCCCAACCCTAAAATTATTTTTGTTGCTACTTCTTCACTGTCATTTTGCTACTGTTATGAATCGGGCGACCCTGTGAAAGGGTCGTTTACCGCCAAAGGGGTCGTGACCCACAGGTTGAGAGCCGCTGCTCTAGAGAGAGACCATGTGGGTGTTGCAATGAACAGGACCCGTTATATCCCATTTAGATCAACTTGGAACTCAAGAGATAAATTTCATGAAATTCATATGAATTGGTCCGTTCCAAAGTAACACGCAAAGGGCCTGAGCTGAGGAGTGAAATAGAGCCAAATAGCACAGCTGGACAGCAGGATGGCGGTCCATCTCCCACACACAATGGTCATCTCCCCAAGTTCCTTCTCCAGGTTCCAGCATCCCTCACACCTGGGAGAATTGGCCAAAACCTGACAACAGAGATATAGTACAGATGCCAGTAGGCAGTCTACTGCTGCTAACTAGAGCTTTGGGTAGGGCAAGAATGTGTGTGTGTGTGTGTGTGTGTGTGTGTGTGTGTGTGTGTGTGTGTGTGTGATGGGAAGCAAAGGGTGGTTGGTGTCCCACAAAATCCTGGAGGAGCACAGGAGCCCAAAAGTAGGGGGTAATAGGACAGAGGCCGCTCCCATCAGCAGTCAGTATGGTGAGGACGTGCTTAGTCGACTGGGTCACTGAGCGTGCAAGGCTGTCAGAAGCATGCCAGGAATCCATACGGTGTATCCACAATCCGCTTCTCTTAGAAGGGTCATGACCTAAAGTAACGGAGACCATATGACCAACGCGGTTCCAGCCCACAAGTCGACATTTTTGTTTCGGAGCAACCCAACACTTTCCCTACAACCTCGTCCCTCACCTCACCTCACCACTGAGCCTCTAGTTTCTGTCCACTCTGGGCTAGCCGAGGTCACTGGTTGACACCAATGGTTTGTTCCTAAAAGTCAGGAGTTCAAACCCACCCGGCTGTTCTGTGGAGAAAGACCTGGTGGTCTCCTTCCAAAAAGATGACAGCGAAGAAAGCCAGACAGAGTAGTTGTACCCTGTAACCACGGGTCAGTTGTACTCTGTAATCACAGGTCAGTTGTACTCTGTAACCACGGGTCAGTTGTACTCTGTAACCACGGGTCAGTTGTACTCTGTAACCACGGGTCAGTTGTACCCTGTAACCACGGGTCATTTGTACTCTGTAACCACGGGTCAGTTGTACTCTGTAACCAGGGGACAGTTGTACTCTGTAATCAAGGGTCAGTTGTACTTTGTAACCACGGGTCAGTTGTACTCTGTAACCAGGGGACAGTTGTACTCTGTAGCTCATGTGTTAGTCATACTCTGTAACTATGGGTCAGCCTTGACCCATGAACAAAACAACTAAGTCTTGTCTACATGCCCCTTCCCTGGTTTCTCTCCACCTCACAGAATCTGATTCTCCACCTTCATCCTGTTCAATTCCTCCCCTTCCTTCAATGGGACGTCTGGGGCCCCGTGCACCTGAGAACACTGGACACACAGGTGCTGTTGATGATGAGGATGGTGCCCAAGAGGAAGCCCATCAGGCCAACGGCCAGGCCCAAGGCGCAGATCAGGTTCCCTGTGGTGTCTGGTAGATGGGTAGACATAGAGGGCTCTGGGAGAGAGAGAGGGTGGGGGTCAAGACATGAGAACAGGATTCTAGAGAAAAGAGAGCCGCAGTGTGAGGAGGGTGGGCTGGGGAGCGGTCCACTCCGTACCCCAGTGCTTGAGGAGAGGTCCATCCAAGCCCCAGTGCTCCACCCTGCAGTCGTAGACGTCGTCCGCAGTCGGCACGAAGAGCAGGTAGAGGAACTTGCGGAATGAATGGTCCGGCTGGGAGTAGAAGCTGGTCTGAGAGACCCCCTCGCTGATTGTGTGACCATTGTGCAGCCACGTGACGTTGATCACAGGAGGGAAGATGTTGTCCACGGCGCAGATGAGAATGTTGGGCTGGCCCAGCGCCACCGGATACTTGGGGAACACCGTCACCTTTGGAGGCACTAGGAGGAATAAGGCTCTGAATCCCAAAGGCTCACCCCTCACACCCTGGGCCTCACTAGGCTGGGATTGGGGTGTTTCTTCTCATTTGGCCATGTGGAGGCAGGGGGTGTTCTGGGGACAGAGTGGTCATTGCTGGGGCAGGAAGGAAAAGTGAGGAAAGAAGAGGCTCCTGGGAAAGAAAGGGTCTGAGGACAGCAGTCATGGGTCCTGAGAGAGCAGCAGGTCAGACAGAATGGAGGCTCTGGGGTGGCATGCAGGTCCCGCTGGACCACTCCTGCCTAGCTGCACGGGCAGAGGAGGGACCAAATACCCCATACCGCTAGTGGCTCTCGTGCGATTGGAGCGCTGCACCAGGACGTCCAGATGGATTTTGATCATGGCAATGCTGGCCAGCCCACCCTGCGGGTCAAAGTAGGCAAAGTTGCTGAACTCGGGCAGACGCCACACAGCCTCCTTCGTCCTCAGGTCCACAGAGAAGAGTTGTTCCCCGTCAAATTCATTGACGAACTGGCCGGAGGCGTCGTAAGACTGGTAGAAGGCGGGTCCATAGGAGCCCATGTGGTCAGCTATTTGGGAGAGGTTAGCGTTAGCCAGAGGGAAGAAACTGTCTCCCAGATGCCATCGTTAGGTGGCAAGATGTGTGCGTGTCTGAGCAGGGCTGCTGGGAGATGGAAGAGCGAGAGAAGGAGAGAGGCAGGCACGTGCCTGACGCATTGCAGACCCCAGGGAGACACAGGGCTAGTCTGGTATCCCAGGGGGTGGGAAGAAGAAAGGTTGTCTTAAACTACGCTTGTTGTTAGGTTCCGACCCGTAGTGACCTTATGCCCAACAGAACAAAACACCGCCTGGTTGTGTGCCATCCTCACCATTCTTCCTACCCTGTTGCCCCGAAAAGAAGACTGTGTCTTATATTAATTTTTGCTCCCAAAGATGCACTAGGTCTTATTTACAGGGGATGCCTTATTTTTCCATGAAGAATACGGTACACATTTATTGTTTTATTAAAAGAGACCTCGCACTTCCTGTCTGCTCTGGCTGCGCTGTGGCCAACAGTGAGCTGTGCTGCGGCGCCCGCTGCTAGGGCCCAGAGTCCGGAGTTAGGGTAGCTTCGGGGGGGCCTTATTTTCAGGGAGGTCTTATTTTGGGGGATCCTTATATTTCAGTGAGAGGCAAAACTGGAAGTAGGTCTTAATTTCGGGGATGTCTTACTTTCGGGGAAACAGGGTATGCTTGAGCGCATTGTTGCAACCCTGGTGTCAATCCATCTCCTGAAGACCTTCCTGTTTTGACTGCTCCTCGACCGAGCAAGATGCCCTTCTTCAGGGATGGGTCTCTCTGACATCGTGTTCAAAGAATGTACAGAACAAAGCTATGCTTGGGCTCCCCCAAATTAACTCCTGCTCCAGCTCTGCTACTGGGTCTTATGTGTGAGATGGTGGGTGTGCACATGGAAAAAAGAGCATGTGATTTAGGACAGGAGTGGAAATGACGCTTTGGGTCCGAAACGCTGTAGAGGTGGGCGTGAAGAGAAATGGGCAATGATTAGCAGAGGCAATATTTTAGAGCTTTCACACAGAGACCAACGTATAAAAAAAGGTACAGTCGAAGGTACTGTAAAGAACTCTGGACCGGAAGTCAGCAGCTCAGGCCTCCTGTACCAATTCTTCCGTCCCAGACATTATGACTGAACATGTTTCTCCCCAGAACTGAGACTTGTTTTTCAGGAAATGGGGGCGGGGAGGGTTAGGTTTTAGCGGGTAAGAGTTCTTGGGCTTGCTCTGAGGTTATGTCAGGTCCAAAAGTTGAACAAGCTGCGGCTTGTCACAAGGAACTCACATCTAGAGCAGGATAAAGACGCATGCTCAGTTGACTCTGGACATGGTGACAGACACTGCCATTGACCGGAACTTGAAAGGTCATACCTTAAGTCAAGAAGTGGTCAAGATGGAACTTTGGGTCTCAGAAAGGAGGAAGCAATGGGGTGGAAACTGAACTTGAACAAAGCTCGTAATTGATGCTAGTGTGTGGCTGGACTGTGTGCTAAACCCAGAATGGACTGTGATAGAGTTGTTCATGACTCGGAGTGAGGAAAAGGAAAAATTAATCCTCTAAACTATCTCCTTTGTGTGAGTGGCCCAGCCCCCCCAGCCCCCACCCCAAATCCCTTACCCCCTCCCATCTCCTCGATCAACCCAGTTGCCCTGAGCACTCACCCTGGATGGTCCCTGTCTCTTGAGGGCTCAGGAGGCTTATCATGATGTGGAATCCCAGAGCTAGGCCCCCATTGAAGACCATTTCCCTCTGGTGCTATAAAGTCAGAAGGCTCAGACTGGAAGATAAAGAGGAAGAAAACATCTTTTAGATTAGGGGGAAGACCCTTGCTATTTTCAGCCAATCAGAGAAATTCTCCAAGGCAATGTGTCTGTTGCTAGGTAAAGAAGTAGAGTCGAGAGGCTGAGTGAGAACATGGAAGAATTCATTGGACCCAGGTGGACCAGAGAGGCTTGATCCACGGGAAGTTCAAAAGGAAGTCCTGTTTGCAGGACACGGGAGCAACTTAGACCAACTATTGCTCCGTCCTCCCAAGAGGAAGACTTGGGGGGAGAAAAGACCATTGTAACACTGCCCGGACCCATCCTCTCTGATCTGAATTCATAATGCAGGGGACCCTACTTTACCAATGCATTTAAAAAATCATTTTATTGGGGCCTCATACAGCTCTTATCACAATCCATCCATCCATCCATCCATCCATCCATCCATCCATCCATCCATCCATCGTGTCCTGCACCTCTGTACATGTGTTGCCCTACCTATGCATTTCTGCAGACGCATTTGGAGTTAGAAAAACAGAATCACTTTCACTAAAACACAAACCTTGCCGTTGAGTGGATTCAGACCCACGGTGAGCCTGCAGGCCAGAGTAGAACTGCTCCATAGAGTTTCCAGGACCTGTCTCCTTAGGAGACCAGGAAACTCAGTAGGTTTTGGAGACCCCTGACCTTTAGCAGTCCGATGCTTAACCCATATGCCTGCAGGGCTCCGTGACTTCACTACGAAACTTTGAAAGGGACACATTAGCTGGACAATAGGATAAGCATGTCTTTTAAATCATGATCTTATTTTCTATGAGAAAAGATATGCACTTGCTGGATATGCTCCGTGGGAGGGAGAGAGGCAAGGAGCTCCCGTGGACTCTTCTGAGGAGGGCGGGGGACGGAGGGATCTCCACTTGTCCTTCCAGAGCCACGAGGCCCACCTGGGCCCGCAGGTGAGTCTGTGGGACTGCATCACTCTGGCCTTCCAGCTGCTGGTTGGGCTCTGCCAACGGGAGACACTGGCAAAATGCGGTCTTCTGTCAAGAGCATAAAAGAGCATCGTCTATCCAGGTAAAGAAAGGTAAAAGTAAATATCTTTTGTCGAAAATCACACATGTTTTTTAACCTGGATGGAATCAGTGAAAGCACGTGGCTCTGTGGTTCCCAACTTGGCAGCACCTGAGGAGGAAGTTGTTAAAAACACAGATTCCTGGATCTCATCCTGACCCAATGAATCGACACACAGGAAATTTCCCAGGAGGTGGGCCAGGGAGCCTATGTTTTCAGCAGGCTCCCTAGGTCATTCTGGGGGGCAGCCAATGGTGGACAGTCTGACAAAAGCGGCTCTGGTCCTGTTTCCTCAGTGAAACATTCTGTTGGGAAATGCTGAGCGGCTCAGAGCCCTGCTTTCAAAGCAACTGAATGACAGCTCGTGGTGCATTTGAATGGCGTTATTTGTGGGGAGCACAAACCTTCCCTTCGTTCTTGTCATTTCCATTCTCCAGGGACTACACTAAACTAATGGCCAGCAGCACATCGTGGGTATGTTGGATCTCTCCGGAGATAGTTACACCTGGGTCCTTGACTCCGCGCAAGAAAGAATTCACACCGAAGCCTGGTTGGTGATCCAAGTGAGTCTTATGAGAGTTAGAAGAAGTTTCAGGTTTACACGGCACCCATAGGACTCCTCCCGACCATGCAGCCTGGTGGAAATTGCTCAGTGTCATGTAGACCAAGTTCTCCTTCCCTGCCACTCTATGTTGGATCTCTCCCTCCACCCCCTCGACTCTCGGCTCCTGCCTTTTCAAGGATTCCACAGGGAGGCATGGTGGACGACCCCTGATCGACCCCATTGGCTGAATTGAATTCACCTGGCCCAGGTGGGCCAATCCAGGTTCAACACCCACCCATGCCCACTGGCGGGAAACCTGAGCCTCTCAGCATGTGCAGTGCGCTGCTCTGTTCTGGTGCTTGGCTCTCTGGGCATGAGTTAACGGACATCCCCATCCCTGCGCTAATCTGCCTAACAGGTACTCCGTGGAAGCTCGTGAAGAAATGTGGACCGTGCTTCAGTCCTGCCCCGATAGGTTACGCCAGATCTTTGTCTCTGCTCTTTTACGTGTGGAAAGGTTGAAGCCCCGAGACAACGGGTAACCGATTGGTAAAGCATGGAATGTTCGTGAGTAAAGAACGCCCCTTCTTTGTTTAGAAGCAATGGGTTTGGGGGGTGTCTTCTTATTGTTGTTTAGTTGTTGTCAAGTTGCCTCTGACTCCTGGTAACCCCATCTGTGAAGGCAAACAATGCTCCGCAGGGTTTGCCTGTGGCTGTGACCTGTCAGAAGCCCCTCAGCCGGTCTCTTTTCCACGACACTTCTGAGTGGGTTCAAAGCCCCCCCTCTTGGCTAGTAGTGGAGTGCTTAACTGTCTGTGTCACCAGGGATTCCACATGTCAGAATAGAGGAGGACTTGAAAACATGCATCCTCTGTGTTCTTAACTTCTCATTCAATTGCACTATAATCCAATAACCTCGTCAAGGTGACACGCCGTCTTTGAAATGTTTTGAGACTTGTGTTCTGGCTTGGAATGTGATCGATTGTTTGTAAAAGTTGCATACGTAGTATCATTGTTGGGTGCAGAACTTGATCAATGTTAATTAGAGCAAGCGTGTTGATTTCCTTATCCTAATCTAGTTCTCCCTATTTTGGGACTGACCTTATGGTGCTGTTGGGTAAGCATTGGGCTGCAAACCACAAGGTCAGTGGTTCAAACCCACCAGCCATTCAGTGGCAGAAAGATGAATTTGTCTGTTGCCATAAAGATTTACAGCTTCGGAAGCCCTGTACAGGGTGGCGGTGAGTCGGAATCAGCTGAATGACAGTGGGTTATTTTTTTTTAAATAAATGACTGGGAGTCCTGGTTGCCCTATCTGGTCAGCATGAGACTGCAAGGTCTGCAGTTCAAACATACCAGCTGCTGCTCTAGAGGAAAATGAGGTCATCGGCCCCTGAAAAGTTTTGTAGCCTCAGAAACCCTGTGGGTTGCTTTGAGTCAGAATCAACTGAGCAGCAGTAGGGTATAAATAACAGCGATATAGTTACATTTCTCACTATGATTTCTATTTTCCAATGTTTCTACTTTTTAAATCAATTTTGCCCACTATAGGTCTACCGCATTAAGTGCTTACTTTGGGGAATGATTTTAAACTCGTGTTGTTGAGGCCATTCCGATGCATAGCACCCCGAGAGGCGGAGTAGAGCTGCCTCCTGGGGTTTCCAAGACTGGAATCAGGGAAGCAGGCTGTTGGATCTGCCCCCACCCCCACCCCGCCAGGAGAGGCTCATGGATTCACACCGTCAGGCTTTGGGTTAATAGCCAAGAGCTCAGCCTTGTGTGACCAGGGCCCTAGGTAATGAGTATCATCTTGGATGACTGACCATTTCCCCAGTGGGCACTCACAGTCACCAGTCCCAATAATGCTTCCTGTCCTAAAGTCTGTTGTGTCAAAGTTCTTTTGGTGTTTGCTTGACCTACTTTGTCTCTATCTCTATATTTTTAAATAGGGGCTCATACAACTCTTATCACAGTCCATACACACATCAATTGTGTAAAGCACATTTGTACATTCATTGCCCTCATCATTCTCAAAACATTTGCTCTCCACCTAAGCCCCTGACATCAGCTACTCATTTTTTCCCTCCCTCTCCGCTCCTCCCTCCCTCATTTTTCATATCTTGCCCTGTCCGATGTCTCCCTTCACCCACTTTTCTGTTGTCCGTCCCCCAGGGAGGAGGTCACATGCAGATCCTTGTAATTGGTTCCCCCTTTCGAACCCACTCTCCCACTACCCTCCCAGTATCGCCACTCTGTTGCACCCCCTCAGTGTTTTACCTCGGTGTGGCCGGATTAGATAGGGTGCAATTCCCATACTGTGTCTCCGGTGTTGTCCCCTGTAGGGCTATGGGTCAGTGAGGGGCATCATGTCTCCTAGTGGGGCCGGCCATGTGGTCCTCTCTGTCGACTGGCTGCTCTAAGTCTTGGGAACATCGTCCTCATGGCCTGGTGGGCCAAGATGTGCTCCACTCTCTCCTTCTCCCCCTTCTTCTGTTCCCATGTGCTCTAATCAGATATGTCCCTCTTCCGGAGCTGCAGATTCAATGCTGTCCCCTGAAATAAATTCTTCTGGAGGGAGTTGCTTTGTCTCTTACTCTTGCTGTGCACTGATGCTTTGGGTGTGCCTCCTAAATGTCTTAAAGATTTTGGTTTTGATTCGTTCTGGCAGTCTCTGTCTTCTAGTGATTCAGTGATGCTTCAAGGCAGGTACTAGTTAAAAGTGAGCAAACTTGCTTCTCCAACAGACAAATGCTGAAACCTCAGTGGCTTAACCGAACAGGTTCATTTGTCCCCTCTGTGCAGGAAAAGACGGGTTTGGCCCATGGCTGTAGCTCTTCATCCACACAGGGCCTCATGCACACCGGCTTCATCTGGCATCTCCACCATCACTTCACTTTCAGCGTTGGAAAAGGCATGCCTGTTCTTCGGGGCTTTGGATCAACAGCAACAATTGATCTTGTGGTAGTTACATAATTTCAAGGCAACTTGATGAATAGAGTGAAGGGGCGGGGCTTAGCCTGTCAATCAGGTCACGGCCTGATGATGCCTCCTGGTGGGCATGACCTTCTCATGAGGGAGGATTCTGGGAACTACCTCTCTTTCTCCCTGGGGGTGGGTCTCGGTCTCTCTCTCTCTCTCTCTCTCTCTCTCTCTCTCTGCCTTGGTCTTCACGCTGATGGAAGCCAGATCCTTGGAGATGTATCCACTGCCATTGGATCCACAAAACTTTGCACCCACCACCCTGTGCTCTTCCTGTATTAGGTATCATTGCATGTGCTAAGTCTAAAGAGGAATTTATAGACTCGTTTCAGACATATGGGCTAATATTGGATTTACGGACTTGATCTGGACTGAGCTGAGATGTCTTCTCAATATACAATTGCTCTTTGAGATACAGCTCTCTGTTACACACATATGAGTGTCTCTGGATTTGTTTCTCCAGTTAACCCAGTCTAACATGTCTCCATTCTATTGGCAGAAATTAGATGGGACCAAACCTAAGTGCAAGCCAGCTGGAAAATTGTAGTTTAGCTGTATGGTGTCAGAAAATGTAATGCTTTTGTAAGACCATACCACATTTATTGTGAATATCGCTGTATTTGGACTGCTAGTTCCTTATTTTTCCCCAATATTTCTGTTTTCTTTGTAGTCTTTTTCAGTTTTATAAATATGTGATCCCTATTTTCCTCTAACAAGTCAAGGCCTCTAGCACGCTCTCAAATCCAATGGTTTCCATTCTTCCTCCTTCTCCAACTTGTTTGATCAACCCATTCCTTACATAATTTTTGTATGTTCTGGGTATTTTCCTCCTGTTTTGATTACTTCCTCCAAAAATGTGCTGCCTGTGGGCATTTGTGTGGCAAATCTTCTGAAATTTGGTATGCTTGAGAGTATTTTGTTATACCATCATTTTTTTCAGATCATAAAACATTTATTTTAATCTTTTTAAAAAAATATTTTATTAGGGACTCATACAACTCTTATCACAATCCATACATACATCAATTGAGTAAAGCACATCCGTACATTCTTTGTCCTCATCATTTTCAAAGCATTTGCTCTCCACTTAAGCCCTTTGCATCAGGTCCTCTTTTTCCCGCCTCCCTCGCTGCTCCCCCCTCCTTCATATACCATCATTTTTTTATACCATCATTTTTTAATAACATTCAGTTTTGTATTAAATTCTAAGTTCAAAGTACCTTCCTGTTTTAGTCTGGGTTGACTAGAGAAATACATCCAGGGAGACTCATGTATATAAGAAAGGTCATTATATAAAAGAGTAATTGTATATTAATAAAACATCCCAGCCTAGTCCAGGTCAAGTCCAGAAGTCCAATATTAGCCCACATGTCTGATACCAATCTATAAATTCTCTTCAGACTCATGCAACGCATGCCATGACACTAAATGCAGGAAGATCACCAATCAGTGCATGGAAAGTCTTGTGGATCCAGTGGCGGTGGAAGCATCTCAGCTCTGGCGAGGGCCTCCATGTGACTCCTCCAGCTCCAGGGCTCTGCCTCTATCTGTGTAGCTCCATGTGACTTGTCAACAGGAATGTCTTGCAGGGAAACAAAGCAGAGCGTCTGGGTCTGTGCTCCAGTGAGCTCCAAATGAGGTCATCAAGCTGCGACCTGATTGACAGGCTGCACTCCACCCCTTCAATCTTAATTGTCTCAGTTGACACCAGATTATGCAACTACCATGCACACCCCTTTAATAGCTTAAGGAGCTCATCTCAATGTCATTTTGCATCTCGTGTTGCCGTATAGGAACCCTGGTGGCACAGTGGGTTAGGCATCTGGCTGCTAATGGAAAGGTCTGAGGTTCAAATTCAACCACAGCTCCAAAGGAAAAAGATGAGACTGTTTCTGCAAAGATCTACAGCCTCGCAAACTCTATGGGGCAGTTCTGTGCCCTACGGGTCATTGTGAATGGGAATCAACTCAGTGAGAGTGGATTGGGTGCAAAAACGCAGTTAAGAAATCTAATATCAGTCTCATGTAGAATTTTCTCATTATCTTTGATTTTTTTTAAAATTTTACTATATTGTGTTGAGAGTAGGATTTTTCTTCTCTCTCCCTGGGGGGCATAATGAGTTTTCTCCATCCCTTAATATGGGAAATTTGTTTTCCAAATTATTTTTTCCTTTCTATTTTTAGTTTTTTCTCTTTTTATTTATTTATTTTTACTGGGGAGGAAGACCTAGTTTTCTCTCTTTATGGAAAGTGCACTTCTATCCTCCATCTTTGTTGGTCATGGATTTTCTATTTCTTTTCATGTTTTCTTCTGGGAGAGTTCCTTAGCGTGATCCTCTAATGAACTAATTTGTTTTCTCTTATATTTTTCCCATAATACAGTTTTTTTATTTCTACTACAATATATTTCTTACACTTGCAATTTCTATTTAGATATTTAATAATTGGATAAGTTGTTTTTGTTCACATTATAATAACTCCTCTTAGTATGTCTTTCAAGTTCATTGTAAATGTCTGGTCTGTATTTTCTAACACTTCTTTCAAGGACGCATATTGTCCTTTTTCTTTAAAGTGAGCCGTCCTCCTGAAAAAGCTTAGTGTTTGGGGTCTCTGAATAGCTATCTGTACCAACTCCCTTAATTTGAAGAGCTAGAACTTCAGGAGCTCTAGGGTAAAAACAAAAGCAAAGCACTGGCGTTACCGCCCATTGCACGCTTCAACTTCTTTCTATCGTTGTAAAAATATAGCCAACATTCATCAACATCTTCCACGTGTCCAAGTCGGTGCCACCAATTAAACCAATCAGATTGTGACTTATTGCTCTTTTGATATCACCTTACCAAGCAACCCTTCAGGTCAAGACTTTGCCTTCAAAACACTTGAAGCATTCAGCATTTGAAACACAGGGGGCATTTGGAGAAGCCAATCTTCCTGCATATTGATCAACCAGCCTTGAGGTTGGTCGATGGAGTAGTAAAACATTGAGTGACTAATCCAGCTAGCTTCCCATTGGTTGTTCTCATCTGCTCCCCACTCCAGCAGGAACTTGGCCTTGATATTTTATCCCTTGCCCTGCAAAGCTGTACCAGCAATTGTCTTCTTCTTCTTTTTCTTTCTTTCTCTCTCTCTCTCTCTCTTGGGTCCAGAAAGAGGCAGACAAGGATTGTTCAAATCCAACACTGGCCTTAATCATACTTCTGAAAGTCACAGCTTTCAACCCGCCCCTATTAGTGCAAAACACTTTAATTCTCAAAAGGGTCTACTACTTTCCATCTAGAGTTTCTTCAGGGTTTATTTTTCAGTGTGAGAACCAATCATGCAAGCTAATTCATTCTGGCTGGAAGCATGCCTCTCCATTGTTTTCTTGTAAAAAATATATGTATAGACGACAGTCCCTCTTAATTAGAAAAGTCTTATGAGAGAAGGGATCAGAGTTCATCTGATCTTCGTTATACAATTTCCCTCCTCTCTCTGAAGCCTAGCCTAGCCTAGCATAATATTAAATAAATGCTTGTCAAATGAACACATGATCACAAACAAGTCTATAAAGGGAGTGCCTGTGGTTCTCGGGCGAGGCACCCAACGTTGAGGACAAGTGCCCGGGACAGGTGACCATCCACGAAAACCAGACTAAAGTGTCTACTGCTCAGAAGTAGCACACAGTCAATTACTCGACATTGTCAGAAGCACTGACTTTGAGGTGCAAGGAGTTGTGTCGATCATCTTCCCTGGTGCACGGTAAAGCGAGGGAAGTGTTAGAGATGTAAATTGTTAGATAGCATTGGAATCCCTGCTACGTCCTGTGTACTGAGTGCTACACCGGAACTCACAGAGGAGCAGGACACAGTCCATCCATCCCTAGGGCCTGTGTTCTCTGATGTAACCACCAGCATGGAGAGTCCAAACTGAGACTTGGTAAGAAAAAAAATAATACAAACTCTCTTACTGCTCATTTTGTATTCGTGGTTAGCTTGATCTTTTTTTTTTATTGACCTTTTTTTAAAACATTTTATTAGGGACTCATACAACTCTTATCACAATCCATATACATCATCTGTACATGCTTTGCCCTCATCATTTTCAAAGCATTTGCTCTCCAACTTAAGCCCTTTGCATCAGGTCATCTTTTTTCCCCTCCCTCCCCACTCCCCCTTCCCTCATGAGCCCTTGATAATATATAAATTATTATTTTGTCATATCTTGCCCTATCCGGTATCTCCCTTCACCCCCTTTTCTGTTGTCTGTCCCCCAGGGAGGAGGTCACATGTAGATCCTTGTAATCGGTTCCCCCTTTCCAACCCACTCACCCTCTACTCTCCCAGTATCACCCCTCACACCCCTGGTCCTGAAGGTATCATCCACCCTGGATGTGCCTCCAGCTCCTGTATGCACCAGTGTACAACCTCTGCTCTATCCAGACTTGCCAAGTAGAATTCGGATCATGGTAGTCGGGGGCGGAAGGAGGGAGCATTTAGGAACTGGAGGAAAGCTGTATTTTTCATCGGTGCTACATCGCACCCTGACTGACTCATCTCCTCCCTAGATCGTTTTTAACGTATAAAGATGAAGGTCCTGGAATTAATTTCACCAATTTCCTTGTATTTTGAAGATGTGGCCACCAGATCATTTTTTATCATGTCATTCCTGGCGCGTGTCTACCAGAACGCTCTGGACAACGGCTTCCTGCTGGTGACCAGAGGGCCATTCCCTTATGCCTAGATTCTTCCAGGGAAGCAGCCCACTCCCCAGAGGCCATGCTTTCTTTCCTGTGGCTCCCTGGATCAGAGGACAAGCTCACTTTTCCATTTCCTGGTTTGGGCTTCGAAGTCAACGTTTTGTACATGTTTTTTTAAAAAAAATAACTTTATTGTGAATTGGGTGAAGGTTTATGGACCTGATCATCAGGTTTACATTCAACAACTCAATAAGGTGACTCATGGAGACCCCACGTATCACAGAGTACAGTGTTTCCTTGACTGTAACTTTATCAAAGCAGAGTACCATTCTTCTGAAGTGCCTCTGGGTGGTCTTGAACTGTCAGCCTTTAGCAGCTGAACTAAGCATTTGCACTACCCAGGACCTCCGTAACCAGCCAGGAACAAGGCACCTTCTGAAACTCGTCTGGACTGTGTGCAGGTAGGTCCATACAACCACAAAGAATCTGTGCTTTCTAGTGCCTTGTGACCGTAGTAGTGTGAGGATCAAGGGAGGGGACAAAAGAGGAGGATTCTGATGTTTTTAAGATCCAAAAGTTAGAATTTGCACTAAGGAATCAACATGAGCAAATGGCAGGTTGCAGGACAGTTGTACAACATTTTCGTCGTAGCTTCGTTTACGTGTGATGAGCCCTACACTCCCGTTCCCCCACTTCTGCACGGAGGTAGCATGACATCGTATGTCTGAAGAAGATCTTTTTTTTTTTTTTTTTTAGTAAGGGGAAGTTCTTTATTTTGTCATCTATTGTGTGGATATATTTCTTTTTTTTTTAACAATTTATTGGGGCTCATACAATTCTTTTCACAGTTCATACATATACATACATCAATTGTATAAAGCACATCTGTACAGTCTTTGCCCTAATCATTTTTTTCTCTTTTCTTCTTTTACATTTTATTAGGGACTCATACAACTCTTACCACAATCCATACATATACATACATCAATTGTATAAAGCACATCCATACATTCCCTGCCCCAATCATTCTCAAGGCATTTGCTCTCCACTTAAGCCCCTTGCATCAGGTCCTCTTTCCCCCCCCTCCCTCCCCATTCCCCCCTCCCTCATATGCCCTTGGTAATTTATACCTCGTTGTTTTGTCATATCTTGCCCTATCCGGAGTCTCCCTTCCCCCCTTCTCTGCTGTCCCTCTCCCAGGGAAGAGGTCACATGTGGATCCTTGTAATCAGTTCCCCCTTTCCAACCCACTCACCCTCCACTCTCCCAGCATCGTCCCTCACGCCCTTGGTCCTGAAGGTATCATCCACCCTGGATTCCCTGTACCTCCAACCCTCATATGCACCAGTGTACAGCCTCTGTCCTATCCAGGCCTGCAAGGTAGAATTCGGATCATGGTAGTTGGGGGAGGAAGATCTTAAGTAAGTGGCTCTTCCCTGACAAGCCTCCTCAGGCAGCAATGCGTGTCCTCGCCGCATCACGAGAACGCTAGTCAAGAGATGGTCTCTTCCTCCGCTGGCCTCAGTATTTTACGCAAGCGATTCCGAGGACGTGGGAAAGGTGTTCTCCAAAGAGGAGGCATCAGACGCTCCAACAATTCTCCTGCTACTGCCTTCTGGGGTGGGTCTCCTCAAGTCCCGGAGGAGCCACCTCCATCATTAAAACCACCTCAGTCACTAACTGATGACACTGATTGGCGTGCTGGGGACTGCGGCGGGGAGCGAAAATGGACAACCACTGCACGACAAGAAATAGCAGAGCTTTTAAATAAAGGGTGTGATTGGCATGCAGCTCACACGCCACACAGTTGAAGAGTCCGGTCGCTGGAAGACCTGTGCAAACCCCACCACAAGCCATTTCAGAGCGCCGGCTTCCTTGTCCTCCTTGCCGTCCCGCCTCTCCCGCCATGCCCCCTCCACACTCATCCCTAACCTGGTCTCTTTCTCTGTAGATTTACTCATCTGGGTTTCATCCCATACCCAGAACATGATACAACGTACACACACACCAATGACAGGGCAAAACAGAGAAAAGCCACAGGAGAAAGGAAAGCAGAACATATTAAAAACAGAAATAACTTTAACATGCATCCAAAGATTGATCAGCTGTTGAGGTGTCACATTTTAACCGAACTACATCGACCATAACTGACCTTACAACGCTGTCTGTCTGACAGCAAAGCTGTCCCCTGTCCTGGGCAGAAGGGACTCACCAAAACTTGATCTGTGTGATTCACACTCACTCATGGAGTCCATGCCGACTCACAGTGACCCTAGAGGACAGGGTAGAACTGCCCCTGTGGGTTTCCAAGACTGTAATTCTTCACAGGAGTAGAAAACCTCCTCTCTCCCCCTCGGAGCATCTAGAGCAGCGGTTCTCAACCTGTGGGTCGCGACCCCTTTGGGGATGACCGATCCGTTCACAGGGGTCGCCCGAGTTTACAAAATGACAGTTAGGAAGTTGCAAGGGAAATCACGTTATGGTTGGTGGCTCAGCACCACATGAGGAACTGTCTGAAAGGGTCACGGCGTGAGGAAGGTTGAGAACCGCTGCTCTAGTGATTTCAAGTTGCTGACCCGACAGGTAGCAGCCGAGCATGTCGCCACTGGGTCACCAGGGCTCTACTCCATGTGAGGACCCTATAAATGGATCTGGGGCATCCACTGGCGTCCACCAAAAAAACTCACTGGCACCGCGTTGATTCCAATTCATCGCGACCCTGTATGACAGGACAGAGCTGCCTCTCTGGGTGCCCGAGGCTTTAACTCTTCATGGCAGTAGAAAGCCTCATCTTCCACCACCCTCTGCACACTGGTGGCCAGAGCTATGCTTTATACATCACCAGAAGTCCCACTGCTCTCCGCCATCGCAGACATACCACAAGTGGGTGACTTTCACACATCAATGTATTTTCTCGCCCTTTACGAGGCTCGAAGTCCACACTCAGGATGCCAGCTTTAGGAAAAGACTTTGTCTCTGCGTTGGCCCCGGGGGGGAGGCTCTTTCCTCCGTTCAACGTCGGGGGCCTGGTGTCTCTTGGCGGATCCCACGTGTCCTTCTGTGTGTCCTCCCTTGGATCTAGGAGGTTCTCAGGACAGGATCCCTGGGTCCAAAGAGGTGCTTCACTCCTGGCTCTTTCTTCATAACGACAGAAAGTTCCTCTGATCTCGGTTCTGGATCCCAAATGAATCTCTTCTAGATGTCCCGGGGGCGGGGTGGGTGGGGGGAGTCCTTTAATCATACAGGCAGATGTGCGGCTTCCCTGTGGGCTTAGCTGACGTCTCACTTAGACGTCTGCTGGTTATTCGACCACCTGTGAGACTTGTTAGCTATCTGACATTCTTCGTTCTGATAGGCAGGCTCCATCTGATTTGCCCACTGCACTGTGCTAGTGCACCTCTGTCTTCAGAGAGCGCTGCATGAGAGTACCCATTGAGCAGGGTTCCGTCATCAAAGTGGACTGTCCTTAAACTGGGTTTGTGATTAAGGACAAGCCTCAAATCCATTCTTATATCTAAGATGGATTATATATATATATGAGAATGTCTACTTACAGGCAGATTATCGTCTTCTTTGAGCTTTGCCAATAAATGCCCAGAGCCTTAGAGCTGATTTGCATATGGTTTCACTCCCACCAAGCTACCACACATCCTTTTTACGTTCTTAGTAAGCGATCTAATCCCCTTGATGGGTTACAAGCACCTTCCAGTTGCATGGACTTGCGCAATCATTTGGTGGAAGTGATAGACTATGGCTGGAAGCCATATTAAAAATCACGGCACTACATCTTTGTAATGTGTCAAATTACAGAGAATATAGACTCCTCCTCTAGGTTTATATTCATCAGACACCACCGCCCCTCCCCCCAGGGCCCCTTTGCTTGTAAGCCATACAAAGAGAAACATCCTCAATGCTAAAAGGCCAGAGCAATAGGTATAGCACGCTTTGCCAACATAAACCTGCTTTTATAATCTGATGGTCATGGGCTTTATGTTCCGTATTAAAGTATCTTCCAGGTCAAGAGAGAGGACATGTTGGAGCATAGTTTTCTTCTTTTTAAAAGGGACAAAACACGTGCACTGAGGGCTCAGCTGCTCTCCGACACACCGTCGACCTGGCCTTCGATCAACGCCTTGGCTTGCCCAGTTCTTGGCATTTTCCCTGGTCAGTTTCCATGAGCTGCTGTGATTCTTCCCCACGGGGTCCTCCCAAGTGACGCCCAGTGTCTGTGGGCCTTCTTATCCCCTTTCAAAGAGTGTGGAGCGACCAGTATGCACGTGGGTGTCACTGATGCAGAAGTAAGTAGAGGGGGTCTGGAGAGGGAAGGGAGTCGCAGAGGTAGTCCACGAAGAAGTGAGAGAAGAGAAACCATAGACACGGAGAATCATGTCCACACACAGCCAAGTGATTACCATGCAATGTGTCATGTGATCCTCATAACCCATGGAGGGGGACACCATTTTATTTTATTTTTTAAATCATTTTGTTTGGGGCTCATACAACTCTTATCACAATCCATGCATCCATCCATTGTGTCAAGCACGTTTGTACATTTGTTGCCATCATCCTTCTCAAAACATTTGCTTTCTACTTGAGCCCTTGGCATCAGCTCCTCATTTCCCCCCTCCCTCTCCCAACCTCTTTCCCTCACAAAGCCTTGATAATTTATTAATTTTTTTCATGTCTAATGCTGACTGATGTCTCCATTTACCCACTTTTCTGTTCTCCATCCCCCAGAGAGGAGGTTATATGTAAATCCTTGTGATCCGTTTCTCCTTTCTACCCCACCTTCCCCTTATCCTGGTATCACTACTCTCATCATTGGTCCTGAGGGGTTTATCTGTCCTGGATTCCCTGTGTTTCCAGCTCTTATTTGTACCAGTGTGCATCTCTGGCCTAGCTGGATTTGTAAAGTAGAAGGGGGGGGGGGGGAAGAGGCAATTAAGAACTAGAGGAAAGTTGTATGCTTCATCATTGCTACACTGCACCTTGACTGGCTCGTCTCCTCCCCGCGACCCTTCTGTACGAGGATGTCCAGTTGCCCACAGATGAGCTTTGGGTCTGGGTCTCCACTCCACACTCCCCCTCATTCACAATTATACGATTTTTTGTTCTTTGAAGCCTGTTACCTGATCCCTTTGACACCTCGTGATCGCACAGGCTGGTGTGCTTCTTACATGTGGGCTTTGTTGCTTCTCAGCTATATGGCTGCTTGTTCACCTTCAAGCCTTTAAGACCCCAGGTGCTCTCTATCTTTTTATAGCCGGGCACCATCATCATTTATTATTAATTTTTTAAGACGTGGAAACAGGGCATTAAAGAAATCGTTTGGCTATCATATGGCAAAGCCACAAATAAAACTGATATCTAACTGACTCCAAAAGTGGTTGGAGTTGTACCCCTTCCGTTACCCCAGCTGGTAGAATGTATAGAAAGACGTGGCTCTTATCCAGCAAAGACACCATGGGCCCTGATCAGTATTCTTTTTCTTTATCTGTGAGACACATGGCTCCCTTGCTTTGTGTAGCGATTCCAACTGTCTCATTGGAGGTGACTAGGGCCGTGTGTTTAGCTGTCCGAAGGAGAGGGGCCATGGGGATACAAACCGTTTTAAAAATCTAGATTAATGTTTAGTCCCAGAGCTCAGAAACTCTGAGCACTAAATATCCCGAGCCAGATTCACCCACAGCCTTCCCCAGCCATTCCTGTCCCCACTTCCTCATAGGACCAACTCGGGAAGTACCCAGGGCAGAGTGGACAGTCTCTGGAGTTTACCTCTAGAAAGACCAGAAACTGCAGTGTCCAGGACAGATTTTTCTAGGGAACTGATGATATAAGGAGAGCAGACATAGACCTGGGAGTCACACACACACACACACACACACACCCATCAGACACATCTCGCTCCGACATGTACAGCTTCGCATTGAGCTCTGCGGGTTCTCAGGAAGAATGCAGTACAAGCAGGCTTCTCAGAGGGGGCCTGAGCACAGACACTGGCTAGTGAGGAGTGAGATCGTCCCCATGCTTCAAAATGTCAACACTGATTATTCTGCATATGCCGTTGTCCTGGACTGGGTGCGGCATGACATGGCGGGGTCCTTGGGTGCAGTCACCCCTGGGTATCAGCACAGCCAGAGGAAAGCTGGGACCGGAGCTTTAAAATGGACTTGGGGCTGGGTTCTCCCCGGGTTCTCCCCGATGCTCTCGTCTGTGATGGAAAGATGTCACCTGCTGGAGAGTCAACAGTGGGTTCAAGACTTCAGGTTTAACGTTCCATCCCCAATCCCTTTACCTCCTTTTGCCATTCCTCACACCCCGCCAGGGAGAACGTGGTCTTCCCTGCGAATGCTGCTTCCCCCAGAAGCAGTGAGGTATCAAAGGACCCCCCCACCCAAGGGAAATAACTTCTCCCTAACTCTCCTACACTACAACAGCACACAGCCCTGGGCCTCTGGGAACAGTATAACCCAACTGTGGGGTGAACAGAGCGGAAGGAGGTAGCAGTAGGGACACATTGCATAAAATTTTTCTTTTTCTTTCCCTCCTTTTCTTTTTCTTTTTTTAATTTTTTTTGTTTTTTTTTTCTTTTTTTAATTAACTACTTTTATTGGGGGCTCTTACATCTCTTATCACAATCCGCACATTCATCTATTGTGTCAAGCACATTTGCACATATGCTGCCATCTTCATTTTAAAAAATTTCTTGTTTTATTTATTTATTTTAAAAATAATTTTATTAGGGGCTCATACAACTCTTATCACAATCCATACACACATACATTGTGTCAAGCATATTTGTACATTTGTTGTTGCCATCATTATTCTCAGAACATTTGCTCTCCATGTAAGCCCTGGCATCAGCTCCTCATTTTCCCCCCTCCCTTCCCGCTCCCCCTCCCTCATGAACCCTTGATGATTTATAAATTATTATTTTGTCATAGCTTACACTGCCCAACATCTCCTTTCACCCACTTTTCTGGTTTCTGTCCCCCAAGGAGGAGGTTATATATAGATCCTTGTGATTGTTTTCTCCTTTGTACTCCACCTTCTTTTGTTCTATGATGCCTGATATCTCATCCCTTTGACACCTCACTTGTTTACCTTAAGACCCTAGGCGCTATATTTTTTTATAGTTGGGCACCATCGGCTACCTTCACCACATTTGCTTATGCACCCACTTGTCTTCAGCAATCATATCAGGGAGGTAAGCACACAATGATATGTTTTTTTGTTCTTTGATGCTTGATACCTCATCCCTTTGACACCTAGTGATCACACATGCTTCTTCCATGTAGGCGTGGTTCCTTCTGAGCTAGATGGCCACTTATTTACCTTCAAGTCTTTAAGACCCTAGATGCTATATCTTTTGATAGCCGGGCACCCTCAGCTTTCTTTACCACATTTGCTTATGCACCTGCCTCATCTTCAGCGATTGTGTTGAGAAGATGAGCATCATGGAATGCCAGTTTAATACAAGAAAGTATTCTTATATTGAGGGAGTACTTGAGTGGAGGCCCAATGTCCATCTGCTACCTTAATACTAAACCTATAGATATATGCACATAAATCTATTTCCCCATCCTCATTATAAATATATGTACATGCCTTTATTTAGACATCAATAAATGTCCTTTGCCTCCTAGCTCTTTCCTCTGTTTCCTTTTACTTACCTCTTGTCCCTCTATCATGCTCAGCCTTCATTTGGATTTCAGTAATTGCTCTTGGTTACATTACCCTTGACCATGCCCTACCAGGCCTCCTACACCCTCCTCACCACCGATTTAGATCACACCATTTCCTCCCCCTTCCTCCCCACCCACATAACACTTTTCTATCATGAGGTTCTGATCATCATCTAACAGGTCCAGGGGCTAGTTGTATTAATTGGTACCTTGTGAATATTTCATTCTATCATTCCTTTGCTGCTCTATGAAATGCTTGCTCCCTTCACTCATGTGGTACCTTATTCTCCTACCTCTCTGCTGCTTTGAAGTGTCTTGGATCATCTCTCTTTTTGTGATCTTTACAGTTAGTCTAGGAGAGGCTAGCTAAAGTAGCAAACCGCCCCAAACTCTGGTTTCCGCTTATGCTCCGTGTCAATGTGCGTCAGTCGGGGGGTTATGGTCATCGTAGTTTCTCAGAGGACCAGCCTGAGAAGCGTCATCGGGACATTTGCTACCAAAGCTCCTCGGCCGAGAGAAGGTGGTGCAGTCATTTGACACGCGCCCCTGGCACCATTCATGATTGCTCTGAAGCAACGCCTGCCACCTCTCACGTTGCACATCTAGGACTGCCTCTTAATAAGATACCCACTTACACAAGGGACACTTCCTGAGAACATCTACACACCAGGAACTATGCTAGGCATTGTGGGTACAAGGAGCCTCTAACTCCTGCAGTTTACAAATAAGCTGCTGTCCTAGAGAGGACTTGTGGGTTGCCACCGTGTTTCCTCGAAAGTAAGACATCCCCCCAAATAAGACATACTGTTTTGCCTCTCGCTGAAATATAAGGCACCCCCGAAAATAAGACCTCCTTGAAAATAAGGCCCCCCGAAGCTATCGTAACTCTGGACTGTAGTGGTGGCAGAGCAGCCGAAGCAGACAAGAAGTGCAAGGTCTCTTTTAATAAAACAATAAACAATAAATGTGTTCCGTATTCTTCTTCATGGAAAAATAAGACATCCCCTGAAAATAAGACCTGGCGCATCTTTGGGAGCAAAAATTAATATAAGGCACTGTCTTATTTTCAGGGAAACGGGGTAGTAATTTTCCATTTCTTGGCCAGAGTAGCGGTTAGATAGGTATTTGACTGTACGTGGTTGTTTTGCGCTTTTCTTGTACACGTCCTCGATTTTACATAAAATGATTTTAAAAGGTAAAGAGGTGATTTGTAGCAAAAATACATAAATAGGAATATTAAAAGTATTATGTATTCATTGAACATTAATGTTTGTGTTATATTAATATTAAAATCTAGGAATGCTAGATATTCAATTTAAGTAGGAATATTAAATTTTGGTAATAATTAAAAATACAATTAAAGAACAGAATAGATGAGATACCTGATGGAACTTTTGCAACTGAAGAATAAGTAAAAGCAAGAAAAGCTTACTAAAGTGCTTTCCAATGGGCAACGTAACCGATTGACACGGAAAGTGTCGCAGGAAATCTAAGAGACCTGAAGGGTAGGACTAGAGGCCCTAGCTTCACTGGATACCTGGAGAGCAGAGAAACTAATAGAAGATGAAATGTCTGGGGGAAAGTAAGAGCTTTCTAAGGTTTAAAGAAGATTAAGTAATTTTGTTTTCAATAGCACATGGAGTAACAAGAAGACCTTTTAAAAAAACAAATACATACCTACTTTATAATGTATACCGCCATGCCACCTGGACTCCTTACTTTATCAAGGAATGGCAAGGATTTCTAAGACAAAGAATGAATTCTAAAAATGTCTAGAGAGGGAGAGAGAATGGTTCACCCTTTACAGTAACACAAGCAGCGCCCCCTATAGACGAGGAGGAACTAGATAGACGTCATTGTTATTAGCAGCAGCGTATAATGCCAGAAGGGAGTGGGGTGTAGACTGTCCAGGACCACAGAGGCGACATAACCCCCCACGTTTATTGCCCAGGGATCATCTTTAAATCTTAAATTAAAAAATATATATCTCCTGAAATCTTTCAATCAATCGTTTAGCTTAATTAGTACAGAGGATCTTGAGCATTTGGGGGGTTTAAGAATCATTTGTATAGGATCAGATTAACAACAGGAACTGCAAAGTCAGGTAGGAAGTTTGGAAGGCAGTGAGTTTCTGCTACACGCGGAGGAACAATTCAGAAATAGAGGGAACCAGAGAATATAGCCAACCAGATTAAATAAATGGTACATGTAGAAGTAGCTGAAGCAGTGGGCCATTTTGGTGTGTATGTTTTCAACAGTAAAAAAGGCTAATGAGATGTTTTTGTCATCGAACTAAAGGAACAGAGCTTTTCCATCCTAAATGTTATACCCTGACAAATAAACAGTTTAATAAAATAGGTATTCTCCAACATTCCAGACCTCTGATAGTTAGCTACTCACAGTATCATTTAAAATGCCTTCAGAAGAAGAACCCACATAAAATCTGAAGTGGCTGAATAGGAGGTAGCAAAAATAAGAAAGGTAGTTGGCCAAAGTTTATTGCTAACTACTTTCTTTTAAGAAAAAACAATTTTTAAAAAGAAAGCTAGCGTGTGTTTTAAACAAACCCAAACCAAAAAATGTGGAGTACACCGACACGGAAGTGGTAGTTGGGAATGCTGATCATTCACTCCCTGCCATCAAGTGGATATGTCAACTCAAACTGGCCCTAGAGGGCAGGGTAGAACTGCTCCTGTGAGTTTCCAAGACTGTAGCTCTTTACGGGAGTGGAAAGCCTGTCCTTTCTCCTGAGGAGCAGCTGGGGGCTCTGAGCTGCTGACCTTGTGGATCTCAGTCCAAAGTGTAACCACTACACCACCAAGGCTCCTTGGTGGTGCTGATAGGAAGGGACAGAAAAGTAATGTGAAGAATTTATCATTGGGGGTAGACGCAGGAATAGTATAAGAATTGGTCCTTTTTTGTTGTTTTTAAGTCCACAGAATAGCATGATTAAGGAAATTAAATTAAGATAAAATATTTTATGAGTAAAGTGGGTGAAGGCAGATGTCGGACAGTATAATGCATGACAAAATAATAGTAATTTATAAATTATCAAGGGTTCATGAGGGATGGAGGGTAGGGAGGGAGAGGAAAAAATGAGGAATTGACACCAAGGGCTCAAGTAGAAAGCAAATGTTTTGAGAATGATTATGGTAACAAATGTGCTTGACACAATGGATGGATGGATGGCTTGTGATAAGAGTTGTATGATTCCCCAATAAAATAATTTTTTTAATATTATGGACAAAATAAATTGACCTAGTAAATAGGAAACAAGAAATGAGAAAAACAAAAAAATTAAAATATTTTAATTGCATGTCAATAAACTTAATTATCTGCAATAAATTGAACAGGTTAATAAAAACAATGAAAAAGAAAAGTCTCAGATTGTAAAATAAAAGGATATCTAAAAGTTGAAAATTAAGTCATGAAAAAGACATTTCAGACAGACAAAATAAAAAATAACTGACATAGCAAATGTAATATTCTATTTAGAAATTAAAGGGGGGAAACAGAGAGAGTAAGAAAATGTAATTCTTTTTTTTTTTTAATTTTAACAATTTATTGGGGCTCATACAATTCTTTTCACAGTTCATATATATACATACATCAATTGTATAAAGCACATCTGTACAGTCTTTGCCCTAATCATTTTTTTCTCTTTTCTTCTTTTACATTTTATTAGGGACTCATACAACTCTTACCACAATCCATACATATACATACATCAATTGT
The DNA here is from genome assembly GCF_050624435.1 of Tenrec ecaudatus. NCBI lineage: Eukaryota > Metazoa > Chordata > Mammalia > Afrosoricida > Tenrecidae > Tenrec > Tenrec ecaudatus. The sequence continues at coordinate 164,014,027 of NC_134536.1, forward strand.
ATAAAGCACATCCATACATTCCCTGCCCCAATCATTCTCAAGGCATTTGCTCTCCACTTAAGCCCCTTGCATCAGGTCCTCTTTTTTTTCCCCTCCTCCCTCCCCCTTCCCCCCTCCCTCATATGCCCTTGGTAATTTATACATCATTGTTTTGTCATATCTTGCCCTATCCGGAGTCTCCCTTCCCCCCTTCTCTGCTGTCCCTCTCCCAGGGAAGAGGTCACATGTGGATCCTTGTAATCAGTTCCCCCTTTCCAACCCACTCACCCTCCACTCTCCCAGCATCGTCCCTCACACCCTTAGTCCTGAAGGTATCATCCACCCTGGATTCCCTGTACCTCCAACCCTCGTATGCACCAGTGTAATTCTTAAGCTGATGGTGCCTGGCTATCAAAAGAGATAGAGTCTGGGGTCTTAAAGGCTTGAAGATAAACAAGCAGCCATCTAGCTCAGAAGTAACAAAGCCCACATGGAAGGACACACCAGCCTGTGTGATCACGTGGTCCCGAAGGGATCAGTTATCAGGCATCAAAGAACAAAAAATCATATCATTGGCTGCACACCTCCATGATATGATCGCCGAGGACAAACAGGTGCATAAGCAATTGTGGCAAAGAAAGCTGATGGTGCCCGGCTATCAAAAGAGATAGTGTCTGGGGTCTTAAAGTCTTGAAGGTGAACAAGCGGCCATCTAGCTCAGAAGCAACAAAGCCCACATGGAAGAAGCACACCAACCTGTGCGATCACGAGGTGCCAAAGGGATCAGGTATAAGGCATCATCAAAAAAAAAATACCATGGTGAATGAAGGGGGAAGTGCAGTGTGGAGACCCAAAGCCCATTTGTTGGCCACTGGAGATCCCCTCACAGATGGGTCTAGGGGAGGAGATGGGTCAGTCAGGGTGCGATGTAGCACCGATGAAGAATACAGCTTTCCCCCAGATCCTGGATGCTTCCTCCCCACCAACTACCATGATCCGAATTCTGCCTTGCAAGACTGGATAGAGCAGAGGCTGTACACTGGTGCATATAGGAGCTGGAGGCACAGGGAATCCAGGGTGGATGATACCTTCAGGAACAGGGATGTGAGAGACGATATTGGGAGAGTAGAGGGTGAGTGGGTTGGAAAGGGGGAACCGATTACAAGGATCTATATGTGACCTCCTCCCTGGGGGACGGACAACAGAGAAGGGGGTGAGGGAGACTCCAGATAGGGCAAGATATGACAAAATAATAATCTATAAATTATCAAGGGCTCATGAGGGAGGGGGGACCGGGGAGGGAGGGGAAAAAAAAGAGGACCTGATGCAAAGGGCTTAAGTGGAGAGCAAATGCTTTGAAAATGATGAGAGCAAAGAATGTACAGATGTGCTTTATACAATTGATGTATGTATAAGTATGGGTTGTGATAAGAGTTGTATGAACCCCTAATAAAATGTTTTTAAAAATAATGATGGGATTTATATCTTTTTTAAAAAATGTAATTCTCATGAACCCAGATAGCCCTAAAAATAAAAACTGAAAGCAACAAGTGATAGAAATCTGCAGAGGAAGAATTGGTGCTAAGGTTTTAACTGTAGATGTGAATATAGTTTCCAAAATTAAGAACAGAAGCACAGATATTGAGATCTATGGATCACAAGAGTCATCTATTGTGCATGGGTTTGCCATGGATTGAGGGGCTACCTGATTGTCCTTAACAACAACAAACAGCATTAACAATCTAAATGATACAATCAAAAATCGCCCACAATTAGTTCTATGTGAAAGACATTTCTGACCACAATGCAATTGAATACTAAATCGATTAAAAGTATCGATAAACATTTCATGTATATAGAACATGAAACTAAAGCACCATGGGGTTAAAAATATAAATTCTAGAAGACAGTACAGAATGATAAATCAATCAATTAGCTAATTAATTAATTAAAGTACATTAAAAAGTCGTGCCTCAAAGAAACTGTTAAGTCCTCAATAAATGTGGTACAGGGGAAAAAAGATGGTGAAAAGGTGTGCTGAAAATTTAAAGAAAGAGGATAGAAATGGAGAGTAGAAAAATTAAATAAGAAAACACAAATAATAAAAATAAGGGCAGAACATTTTATGACTGTCGCTGTAGGTGCTGCTAGTCAGTCCCAGTCGCAGTTACCCGATGTATAACAGAGTGGGACGCTGTACCCGATGTCCGACAGAGTGGGACGCTGCCCGCCCCGCTCCACCTTCACACTGACAGGTTGAATTCCCTGTTGCAGCCACCTCACTGAGGCTCTTCCGCCTTTGTACTGACCCACCCCTCTGCCCAGCGCCACGTCGCCCTCCAGAAATTTGTCATCCCCCCATAACATGCCCAGAGTGCGTGAGATGAAGTATCCCCATTTTTACTTCTGATGAATATTCTGGTTATGATTTCCCCAAGGCAGATTTGTACATTCTGGCGGTTCATGGTATAATCACTATCCTTTGCCAATGCCAGAATTCAAAGACACCAACTCTTCCTAGGCTTCCATTTATATTGTTGGGAAAGGTGTTTGCAATGAAGAAGTCGTTGGTCTTGCAAAATTTCATCATGTGATCTCAGCTTTGTTTCTATCACCAAGACCCTCTCTCCCAACTATCAATTCTTCTTTATTGCTTCCAACGTCCACATTGCAATCATCAGTAATTATCAATGCATTGTAACTGCATGTCTGATCAATTTCAGACTGATGAAAATTTCAGCGGATGAAACTTCTTCATCACTGGCTTTAGTGGTTGGGGGATAAATGTGAATAATAGTATTAATTGGCCTTCTTTGTAGTCATACCGATAATATTCTATCACAGTGTTGTACTTCAGGATAGTTCTTTTGAAGATGACGGGGACCCCATTGTTCTTAAATATGTCATTCCCTGCACAGGAAGCCATAGTTTGCCTTACTTGAAACGGCTGAGGCAGACTAGTAAAAGAAACACCGTTTTTGTCAGCTGCTAAGTAACTTGCCCCTTCCTCCCTTCCATCTCAGAAAGTCGACTGCTGGTTGACCCACCCGTCTCCCTCCCCTTATGGGAAAATCTCTGCTGGTGATTTATTTTAGCATGCCCTCCCAAGTTCCCATGGACACTATGTTTATTTCTGATGATTCTTCAATAGATCGTTTGTTCTGATTCAATATTGTTCCCTTTGATGTTGTAATGCTAACGGTGTAGTTAATCTTGTTGTATCCAGGGTGATGTAGTCAAATTCGGCATTGTTTCTTTTACGATAAGGAATGTATCTTGTACTGCTTGCTTGCTCTTCTTGAAGTGACCAGAATGTTACAATCAATGCTGTGCGCTGTAATGCTCCCTAACCCTGAAGAATAGTAACACTAATGTTGCTTTCTGCTGCTGTTCACGCTTGCTTAAGTCTTAGACAAAGGATAAATGAGTTTTTCCTCTGAAAAAGATGGACTGAGCTGTGGCCTCAGGACTGTAATCAAAGAATCTCTTAGATTCTAGCAGTCTGGTTAGATTCTGTCCAGAGATTCTGCCTCTGCCCGGCAGCTGCTCCTGGACGTCTGGGACCTCCAGGGGAGGTGGCCGGTTTCACCAGTGCCGGGACTCCTACCTTCCTTCCCAGTTGAGCAGCTGCCGGGGGACGCTGAAATGTTGGGATTCGGCCTGAGTCTTCTGTTCCTCCGGAGGTAAGTTTCACTGTGGGAGCGGTCTTCTGGTTGACTTGGGAAAGGGACAGGACGTGGGCTGAACTCTTCCCAGCTCCTCCTCACCAGGATGCTGGCTGAGGAGTCTGGTATCTTGTTCAGCTGGCCGCTTGTCTTTTCAGGCCGTCACTTAAAGTCTGGTGCCTTGAATTGGAAACTGGTTTATGAGCTTGTCGAAATGAAGACAAGTTCAGTGACTTGTTAGGTCGGCAGCTTGTCTTTCAGACACTTACTGAGTCTGGTACTCAGGTTTGGCCAGCCATGACTGTTTGTCTCTATGTGTAACTTGGTCAGGCTAATTATTGTCCTCTTTGTGAGTGTATTTACGTTTCTTTCCTTTTTAAAAATAATTTTATTAGGGGCTCATACAACTCTTATCACAATCCTGTCTTTATGTCTCTCCTGCATATTTTATATATATATATATAATTTCCCTTTCCTCCCTCCTGGTGACTGGGCTGCTGGTTGTTAGCCTCGCAGCCACAGACCTGGTCGACTGGACATCTGGACAAACATTTTTGGGGGTTGTTATTTTTGTGCTTTCTACTGGCAGTTGGCTAAAAGTAAATGAATTTTAATCAGGACCAAGCGTTTTTTGTTTTATAAATTTAAAACCTTTGTGTGGTATTTTTTTAAAAGAACATAGAGTAGTTTTATCCACAAACCTGGGGTGTGGACAGACCGAATGAATATTAATCTAATCTGCCAGGGCCCTTGGCAAAAGTTTAAGCCTTTGTTTTTATTGTAAAAATAAATAACAGTTTTAAACAGCTTATACAGAAAAAGTCTGGTTCGGTTTTCAGTTCTCCTGGTTTAATTCTTTTGTACTGTTCTTTTGATGTTGCCTGGGAAGATATTTTGCCTTTCTAAAGTTTTATCTGCTCTGCAGTGTGGTTAAAATAGAAGACCTGTTGAGCTCTGTGTGTTTGTTGAGGACTTGAAGCAGTTTCACCCAGACGTTTGGGAACCAGGATGTTTTTGAATGGGTAATTAACCTTTGCTTCCACTGAAGTGTAAGTTGAACTCGTAAAAGGAGTTTTTCTTTACTTTGTTTATTGTTTTTTTTTTCTGGCAACTGTTTGTATTTTCTCACTTTCAGAAGGGAATTAATGGTTTTTAATTAATATATTTAAATATATTATATATATATGTAGATGTGTGTTTGCATCTAATTAAAACTCTAAACTGCCCGTCAGGGGAGCACCTGAGTGGTTTTACTTTCAATGAAACGCCCCTCACAATTGTTCGCATTGTCCTGAGAGGGTTAAAAATCAGCTCAATAACTACCCTTTAAAGTGTTTGTCTCAAAGCCCACAGGGAAGAAGCACACCAGCCTGTGTGATCACGAGGTGCCAAAGGGATCAGTTATCAGGCATCAAAGAAAGATAAATCATATCATTGTGTGCTTGCCTACATGATAAGATCGCTGAAGATAAATGGGTGCATGAGCAAATGTGGTGAAGAAAGCTGATGGTGTAAGGGGATCTCCAGTGGCCTACAGATAGGCTTTGGGTCTCCACTCTGCACTCCCCCCCCTCATTCACTATGATAACATTTTCTGTTCTGATGATGCCTGATACCTGATCCCTTCGACACCTCATGATCACACAGGCTGGTGTGCTTCTTCCATGTGGGCTTTGTTGCTACCCTGCTAGATAGCCGCTTGTTTACCTTCAAGCCTTTAAGACTCCAGACGCTATCTCTTTTGATAGCCGGGCACCATCAGCTTTCTTTGCCCTGGCAGCATAGTGGTTATGTGTTGAGTGGCTATCCTCCAGGTCCAAAGTTCAAAACCACCAGCCGGTCCAAAGGCTTTCTGCATCTCATAAAGAGTTACAAACTCATAAAGAGTTACAGTTCCAAAGGGGAAACCAATCACAGTGATCAACATCTAACCCTTCCCAGGGGGATGGACAATAGAAAAGTGGGTGAAGGGAGACAATGGTTGGTGTAAGACATAACAAAATAATAATAATTCATCAATTATCAAAGGTTCATGAGGGAAGGAGGGTGGAGAGGGGAAAATGAGGAGCTGATATCAAGGGTTCAAGTAGAAAGAAAATGTTTTGAAAATAACAATGGCAACAAATGTACAAATGTGCTTGACACAATGGATGGGTGGATGGATGGATTGTGATAAGAGCTGTACGGGCTCCCAATAAAATGATTTTTTAAAAAGAGTGACAGTCTCAGACACCCACAGGAAGCAGTCCTACCCTCTCCTACAGGTTCTTGATGAGTCAGAATTGACTTGATGGCAGTGAGCAGATTTGTATCTGCATTGCGAGATAATGGTCATGTTTTCTGTCATCTGTCGAGTTGTGAGATACATTGGATCTGGAATTTTTATTGGTGATACGTTTTTGAATTCCAGAGACTAGTTGGCAATTTTTTTTAATTTTAACAATTTATTAGGGGCTCATACAATTCTTATTACAGTTCATACATATACATACATCAATTGTATAAAGCACATCTGTACAGTCTTTGCCCTAATCATTTTTGTCTCCTCTTTTCTTTTTTTACATTTTATTAGGGACTCTAGTTGGCAAATTTAAAGACTGTCAACAAAACCTGGGACACCCATGAGGTTCCGGGTAGCCAGCCATTTCAGAGTAATTATCTGCCCACTCTATGTATGTGAACACAAGTCTTCACTGAGACTTAGTCTAGATGTCCTGCACAGTTAGGAAGAAAGGAGTAACTAGCCTTAAGTTATTCAAGCATAGTGAGTAAGACTGATGTGGGAAAAACATCTGTTTCCCCCATGTGACCCTTGTCACGAGATTCAGGCTCATGTAGCAAGGCATACCCACTGAATTTTAGCGATTCTACATCTTTTGGCTCATGCGTGTTCTCATGAAATGCACATTTCATATTTACTGTTCCAACATAGCATGGTCAACATCACTGAGCGCTGACCCAACAGAATGCTCACATTACAGAACAATGGCACTGACATCGCATGCAAGTAAAGCTGCTGACGCTCATCCAACAGTTGTTGCAGCAGTACAGGCACGGGAGCCGCCAGGGGTCCAGGCCACATTCAGAAGAGGATGTGGAACAAGGGACATCATTGCTGATGTCAAATGGATCTTGGCTGAAATGGGAGAACACCAGAAAGGTGTTACTTGTGTTTCATTGCCTCTGCCAAGGTATTCAGCTGTGGGGATCAGAAATGAGGAAGGCTTTGAGAAGAATGGGAATTCCGGAGCACTGCATGGTGCTCATGTGGAAATTGTACAAGGACCAAGAGGTGGTTGTGCTGACGGAAGCAGGGAATCCTTCTGTCAGTAGGGAGAGGTATGTGTCAGGGTTCACCCACCAACCGTATTTATTCAGTCTGTGCGCTGAGCAAATCATCAGAGAAGCTAGATTATATGAAGGAGAATTGGGCATCAGGATTAGAGGGTGGTTTGTTAGCAACCTGTAACGTGCAGATGGCACAGCCGTGGTTGTTGACAGCGAAGAAGACGTGGAGCACTGGCAGGGGAAGGTCAAGGAGGCAGCCTTCAGTGTGGATGACAACTCATTGCAGAGAAGACCCAACCCCTCGCAGCTGGACCAGCAGGTGGCATCATGAAAAATGGAGGGGAAATGGGCATTGTCAAGGATTTAATCTTGCTTGGATCCACAACCAATGCTCATGGAAATCACAGTCGCAAGACCAAAAGCCATGTTTCCATGGATAAATCTGCCGCGCACACCTCTTTAATGAAAAGCACGGATATTACTCTGAGTACCAAGATGCACTTGACTCGAGCCACGGTCTTTTCTTTTATTCCATTTTATTGGCATAGAATTCACATACCATGCAACTGAATAGTTCAAGCACACGAAGAAGGCTTGTACAATCATCACCCCAGTCCGTTTTAGATACACCGTGGTATTTTCAGTCGTGCGATGCATGTCCAAGTTGGACGCTTCCTAAGGAAGACCGGAGAGGAATCCATGCATTTGAATTGTGATGATGCTGGAGAAGACATGGACAGCAATACGGAGGGCCGAAAGGACAAACAAATCTGTCTTGGAAGGAGGTGGCCAGAGCGTTCCTGCAAGGCGAGGATGGAGAGACTTTGTCTTACACACTTCCGGCATGTTGGAAGGAGAGAGGACGCCGTGCTTGGTAAAGGAGAGGGCAGCAAAGAGAAGAAGGCTCCTCAGGAGGCGGAGCTACTCCGTGGCAGATCAGTGGGCTCCGGCATGGGAACACGGGTGAGGATGGCAGTACTTCGTGCTGCTGTGTGCATGGAGTTCTTGTGGATCAGAACCGAGAGGATGGCATCTAACTCCACGTAGCCTTGTCCTCAGATGCGGGGCGTTCCTGTTTTTCACTCCGCCCAGTCTTTCCAAGAGCTGCCCACGCAGCGTCCTCACCAGGCTGTGTCAATGGCCGTGGAGCATCCTGTGGTGCACATCGACATCTCTGCCAGAGACGATCACACGGATTGATTGCTGGAAACTCTCCGGTTTCCCAAAGATTATTGCGCCCAGAGTCACTCCCAATCTGCCCCCATACGTACCTTAGCAAATCCGTTGAGCTGTCTCCCACGTTGTAGAAATGCTGGGTCAGGTGACAGGACTTTCTTCTTGGGAAGGGTTGGAAAAGACACCAGCGATTGTTTAGTTAAGTCTCCTATGAATTGAGTAAAACCAACTGTGGACCAGGTAGGAAATCTGATCTATTCAAGAACACATGACCGGCTATCAGAACAATGTATATGGATGGAAAGTGACAGATGTGGGGACAATTTTCCAATTATCTTTATGTCAGTAGTAACCAAGAGTACTGGACTGATTTGTTGATTAATTGAGAGAAAGCAACAAAAAGACAGGTAGGAAGAGAGAAACGAGGGGGCAGGAGGGACACAGAGAACGTGATATAAATAATGTTTTATTTGGGTCACATTCTAAGACCCAGAGAGAGAGTTGCCCTGGGTCAGAACTCCCTCTCTGGTTGGAGGACAGGAGTGTTTCCCTAAGGTCTGTTACTGGCTGCCCTACTGGACTGAGGAGAGAGGCCCAGAGGAAATGATCACTCAACTCAGGGCCCCTTGTTGGCAGGTGGTCCCAGGAGTGTGGGCATCAGGGCATCGCCTGGCCAGCCAGCTCTGACCCCTTACTCTCCACAGAGCTTTACGTGTGCCGAGGAGATGCGAATGCTGACTTCTTCTTGGAGCGCAACATTTACAACAGAGAAGAGTACATCCAATTTCACAGCCACGTGGGGCTGCTTCAGGCTGTGACTGAGCTGGCCCAGCCAGCGGTCAAGAACCGGAACATCCGAAAGAAGTTCCTGGAGCTGAGGCCACATGCCGTGGACTTGGCGTGCATACACAACCAGAGCTGGACAAGGGGTTCACCTGAATCGCAGGGGTGAGGGTCTCGACTCTGGGAGTCTGGGCTCAGGCAGCAGAGGAAAACAGTCTCTGCCCGGCCTCTGAGCCTCAGCACGTCCAAGGTTGCGTGCTTTGAGATGAAAAAAGGGTCCAGACCGCTTGGGAAAGAGTCTTGCTATAATTTGCAGGTGGGGATGGTATGTGGGGCATGAGGAGGCATTTAGGATGAATGAGGAGGCCATCGAGCAACCTCATTGCTTCTTTTTAAAGCAGACAGCCATCTGATCCAAGGAATGCTGTTGCCTGACTATTCTGTTTGCAAACAGACACATGGAAGGGCTGTGCAGACATAAGTCCAATAACTGCATAGCTTATTGGATGCTTGCTGTCCAGATAACATGAGGGGCCCTAGTGGCCCAGTGGTTAAGCTCTCGGTTGCTGACGCAAAGGTCTGGGGTTCAAACCCTATGGTCAACGGGCCGGTCTACTCCCATAAAGACTACAGCCTTGTCAGGGTGCGATGTAGCAACGATGAAGCATACAACTTTCCTCTAGCTCCTAAATGCTTCCTCCTCCCCCACTATCATAATCCCAATTGTACCTTACAAATCTGGCTAGACCAGAGGATGTGCACTGGTACAGATAGCAACTGGAAACACAGGGAATCCAGGGCGGATGATCCCTTCAGGACCAGTGGTGTGAGTGGCAATACTGGGAGGGTAGAGGAAGGGTGGGTTGGAAAGGGAGAACCAATTACAAGGCTCTACATGTGACCTCCTCCTTGGGGGACGGGCAACAGAAAAGTGGGTAAAGGGAGATGTTGGACAGTGCAATATATGACAAAATAATAATAATTTATAAATTATCAAGGGTTCATGAGGGAGGGTGGAGCGGTGAGGAAGGGGGGAAATGAGGAGCTGATGTCAGGGGCTTAAGTGGAGAGCAGATGTTTTGAGAATGATGAGGGCAATGAATGTACAAATGCGCTTTACACAATTGATCTATGTATGGATTGTGATAAGAGTTGTATGAGCCCCTAAAAAAATGATTAAAAAACACTGTTAAAAATAAATAAAGGGGTGGGGGTAGACTACAGCCTTAAAACCCTATGAGACAGTTTTACACTGTCCTGTCGGGTCACTGTGAGTCAGTACTCACTCAACAGCAATGGGTCAGCAGTATACAAGTGTCTGTCATTCTGCTCTGTCCACCTGTATATCTATCACGTGTTTATTTATCTATCTGGCATCCCACCACGTCACAAATGGTTAATGGCTGCGCTACTACTCACTGAAGTGCTGCCAGGTCGAGCCCACGCAGAAGTGCCGCCTAAGTAAGGCCTGGCAATCTGCGTCCAAAAGACCTCAATCCCCAGCAATAACAGCAAAGTTCAACAAGACGGAAAACCGCCAATGCTGTCCAAATAATACTTAGAAGCCCTGGTGGCACCATGGTTAAGCACTCAGCTGGTCACTGAAAGGTCTGAGGTTCAAAGCCACTGGCGAGAGGAAGATGTGGCAGCCCGCTCTCCTAGAGATTCCAGGCTTCAAGCCTTTACAGGGCTGTTCTACTCTGCCCCACAGGGTCACCGTGAGACTGAACTGACTCGGTCACAACCAAGGAATATTCTTGGTTTGTAAGTTAAAGGTTTCTGGTAAAAATGCCATGGAGTGCTGACTTTGACCTTGACCTTGTCCTGGCCATTTTGGTTCTTTGTGACGTAGGACAGGTCCTTCTTGGAACAAACCCTGTTTGGCTTACCCCATCCCCTGGCTTCTCTCTCCAAACACGTGCCCGGGTGCCCTTTGCGTCCTCAACATCTAGAAATCAACTCCGCAAAGTAGATCGCGAGCCCACTGGTGAGCTCCCTCGGCTGTGGCGACCAGGTTCTTTGCTCACTCCTAGTCCCGCCCAAGATGAACATCTCCCCCTCCAAGATGGGCACCTTGCAGCACCACAGCCTCCTTGTCTGCCACATCACAGGTTTCTATCCAAGCACCATTCAAGCCTGCTGGCTCCGAAACCACCAGGAGGAAACCGCTGAGGTTCTATCCACAGAACTCATTCATAATGAAGACTGGCCCTTCCAGATGCTGGTGATGCTGGAAATCGTCCCCCAACAGGGGGACATCTATGTCTGCCACGTGGACCACTCCAGTCTGGACAGTCCTGTCACCATGGAATGGAGTGAGTGACTCCCTGATGCCACCCCCACTCCCACCCCGGTTGCCTTACAGGCTTCAGAGCAGGGTCCCCTCACAGTGTGTCCTGTCACTACATATTGGGCAACACCTGTCCTGTGGCTTTCCAAGCAGCCCCCGTGGCTGAGGTCCGAAGGTAAAAGCAGGAGAGAGCTGTTGGTTCTGGTGGGTGTTGATCCCTCACCCGGGACCCTGAGGAAGCTCTCCCTGTCAGAAAATTGATGAAGGCACTAACCTTCCCCACAACCCCAGCCCTCACCCGCCAGCCCTCAGTCATGAGAACCAGCGGCTCCCTTCAGCCTGCGAGTCTGAGTCTAACGGGCTCATCTGCAAGGCAGCTGCTGTTATCAGCACTTACATCCTTGGGAAGGTGTGGCCCTGAGGCCCATGCCGCTGGGGTGTTTTGTCACACCTGCTCCTCCCCACTGGGTCACACCTGGTGTTGGTCTCTCCCTTTTCTCTCCACAGTCAGCAGATCTCAGATAAGGTGGTGGGGGGGGGGGGCTCATCACTGACCATGGGTCGGTTTCCCCAGAGGCCCAGTCTGATTCTGCACAGAGCAAGATGCTGACCAGAGTTGGGGGCTTTGTGTTGGGGCTCATCTTTCTTATAGTGAGCTTCCTTCTCCATCGTGTCAGAAGCCAGCGAGGTAGGAAACCTTTGGACAGGGCGCTCTTCTGTGCCTTTGCTCCGTCTCACTAACCTCTTCTCTTGTGACGAAGAAGCTGAGGTAGCAAAGCAAAGCCTCGGAGCCCAAGGGCCACTGAAACCGGATTCTGGTCAGGCACAGACGGCCCTGGGGGGACGAAGCTGTCCAGGCTGAACTCATGGCCCAGCAGATACCTGAGATTCCTGGTCCCCGGTCTGCAGGGTGCTTTCCTAAGCCGGTGGTAGGCTCATCAGAAGCATATCTGAGTTATAGCAAGCACGGCCCTTGTCCTGAGCACTGCTTGAAGGTGAGGTGCCATCGACCAGTTTCTACGAATGTGCTTCTTCAAGCATGATCGACACAGAATCTTAGCAAGCTGGGGAGAGGGCGACACAGATGAGGTTCCCTGCCCTCAGCGCAAGTCCAAGGAGGCACCAGAGAAGACTCAGAATGACACCCGAAGGCCCACAAACAGGCCTGAGTGAGGCGGCAGGACAAGAGCGGAGGAAGGCATCCCTGCTGATTGCCTCCCTGCTGGCACGTCTGGTCCTCTGATTCCTTGAGTCTTCCCCACCCCCCACTACCATGACCCCAGTGCCGGCTTCTCAATTCAGACTAGACCGGAACATGTACACAGGTACAGAAAGAGATGGGAACTCACGGCACACAGAATCCAGGAACACGAGTGGCAACTGTGATACCAGAAGTAGAAGGGGAAGAGGGGGAGAGGAGGGGAGAAAGGGGGAACCGATCGCAATGATCAACGTACAACCATACAGGGGGAAGGACAACAGGAAACATGGGGGAAGGAGCCAGCGGTCCGGGTGAGAGATGACAATAATAACAATGTACAATCTATCGGGGCTATGAGGGTGGGAGGGAAGGGAAGGGGGGGAAAGAGCTGACACCAAGGGCTCAGTAGAAAGTAAATGTCTACAAGAGAATGAGGGCAACGTATGTACAAACGCGCCTGATTCAATTGATGTGTGGATTCGGATAAGAGTTGTACGAGCCCCCAGTAAAAAAAAAATTTAATGGGTGGGTGGGGTGGGAGGGGGTGTTAAGCCAGGATGAACTTTACAGAGTACTCCTAGGTACTTGAATTGGGTGGGGCGGGAGGCACAATTTAGAGATCATCCCATGGCTCCTAGCCCCGGGCGGAGCTCCTGCAAAGGTGCACACCCAGTGCTCGCCACAGGCGCGGGTTCCACAGATACGCTCCCGGGGGTCCTGTCTACAAACTGAGGCCTGGGTGATTCCCAGGCACCTAGAGACAGGATGCTGTGTGTGTGATTTGCTACTCCTTCCCGCTCAATCTTGAAACGCTCCTTTTTCCTTTCAATTCAGAAAGCAAGGGCTTCAACCAATACGTGGTAATCTCCTCTCTTCATCCTTGGTGGGAATATCAGTCATTTATTGCGCCATAATTTGGGGGGGGGGCATTTATTAAATCTCGGTGTTATAAAAAGAGGATTCCTGGTGGCATAGTGGGTATGTGTTGGGCTGCTAACCACAAGGTCAGCAGTTCGAAACCTCCAGCTGCTCCGTAGGAGAAAGATGAAGCTTTCTACTCCCGTGAAGAGTGGTGGGCTCAGAGACCCGCAGTTCTCCCTAGAGGGTGTCTATGAGTAGGAATTCCACTTGATTGCAGTGAGTGTGAATTTTGCTCCAAAGTCAAGGATAGCCCAAAAAATCTCCTCCATTTTCCACCAGGCCAACACTCAACCTCTTGTCGATAGACAGAGAGAGAGAGAGAGAGATATAAAGATATAGCATAGATATATATATCTAGGAGAGCAAATGTTTTGAGAATGATGAGGGCAATGAATGTACGAATGTGCTTTACACAACTGATGTATTATGGACTGTGATAAGAGTTGTATGAGCCCCTAATAAAATGATATAAAAAAGAAATATAATACATATAAGGGAAATGTGAACTCTAAGCGTGGTATTTCTTTTTCGTCTCTGCAAGGCTCCTGCAGTGACCTTGAAGAGCACAGGTCCCATGGAGCAAGTATTTCTCATACTTCTGTTTCCAGCAACCTGACTGAACTGCGCCCCTGACACTAGCTTTTTCAGTTTCTATGGTTTTTTTTCTTTTTTACAGATGTATTGACACATCGTCTGCATATCCTATAATGCAAGAGTTCAATCATATCAAGAAGGATCATACAGTCATTACCACAATCAATTTTAGAGCATGTTCTCTTTTTTTTTGAATGGTTAAATTGCTTTTAAAATGAGTTGTGTAATCACAATCAGTTCCTGTGCTCCCTCACCATCATGCATTGTTTGCTCCCCCAAACCACTCACCCTCCCTGTCTCTGACCCCCGCCTCTACCTCCCCTATAAAGCCTTGCATCAGTTATTATCTCTATCCCTCTTCTCCTTCTGTGCTTCACACACTGGGAAACCCAACAGAAACAATCAAGAACATAAATAAAATTAAGTGGTAAGTATAAAATAATAATATAAAGATTAAAATACAGATAATCAGTAAGACAGAAAAGACCACCCTCGGTATTTTAAAAGCCAGAGAAGAAATTTTTGTCATGGATAAAATAAGAAATACTTGCACCTAGACCAATTTCTAGTTGGGCCAAGAGGGAGGTCAACTGACCAAGTAGCAAGTTCAATCCAGCATAATCAAGTTTAGGATGAGATCTGTCTGATAATAAAGCTGCTGGAGACCCTGGCCTGTGGCTAGAGGGGATCAGGCAGAGGCTTAATCCCACCAGATGCTCTGCAGGTGGGTTTGGGGCCCCCACTGTCCTCCACAGTGGTGTTCACAATGTAGGCTCTGCTACTTTTCCCTGGGTCATATTTGACAATAACATATTTGCTATTGTCATCTTCGGATCACACAAGCTGATGTGCTTCTTCCTTGTGGACTTAGTTGACTCCCTGCTTAGATGGCTGCTTGTTTGAATACAACCCTTCAAGACACTATTCTGATGGATAGCCGGGCACCACCTGCTCTCTTCATCACACTTTGCCGTAGCACCCTTATCTTTAGTGATCATTTCATGAAGGTGAGCATCAAGCAGGGTCCTGTTGGCAGAACTAACTGTTCTTGGATTGGGGCTGGAGTTAAGCGGGAGCCCAGAATCCATCTGCTTGTCCGTGGGGCTGGCATGACTCAGGTTTACTTTCGCGTTCGTATGATGGCGAAATCGAAACCCCATCGGACCAGCTACACCAGCAATAGCAACCAACCAACCAGCAAACAAACAAGCAAAACGAAGGCAGTAAAACAAAGCCCCATAGAAGCAGAGGAGTCAAACCACGCTCCCTGTGACATCAGCAATGATACCCCTTGTTCTGTGTTTCTTCTGAATCCAGCGTGGAGTTCTGTCAACGTTACTTGCGTGTGATATTAATGACATCGTTACATGAGCTCCACCTTCTGTTTAGTCCCTCTTCTTTGGCACGGGTATAAATAAGGATTTCTTCCAGTCCGATGGCCAGGTAGCTGTCTTCCACGTTTCTTGGCACAGATTCACAAGGGCCCCCACCAGTACATCGGTTAGTGAAATAGCTTCATTGGTGCCCATCAATTCATAGAGCCTTGTTTTTGGCTAGTGACTTAAGTGCAGTTTGGACTTCCTTTTCCAATTCCATCGATTCCTGATCATATGCCACCTATTGAAACGGTTATATGGTGCCAGTTCTTTTTGGTACAGAGACTCAGTGTATTCCTCCCATCTCCTCTTGGAGCTTCCCGTATCACTAGAGTTTTGCCCAAAGAATCCTTTAATATGGAAACTAGAGGCTGATTTTTTTTTTTTTTACTTCAGGTCTTTCAGGTTGAACTATGCTGAGCTTGGTCATTTTTTCCCCTTTGTTGTTGTTTCCCAACTCTAGGATTTTGCACATTTCATTATACTGTTTTACTTTATCTTTGGGAACTGCCCTTTGAAATTTTCTGTTCAGCTCTTGTTTTGTTTTTTTAATAATTTCCCTCATTCTCATCAGCTCCTCGACATTCTAGAGAAGTTTCAAAGTCTCTTCTGACATCCACTGCGGTCTTTTCTTTCTTTTCCTGTCTCTTCTGGACCTTTTGCTTTCCCGTGGCTAATGTGCCTCGGGTCATCCCACAGCTCGCCTGCTCGTCCGCCCTGGGTGCTCAGTGTATCAAGTGCATTGCTGAGAGAAAAGCAGGTGGAGACACTCATGATCCCGGTTCGGCTCTGGTGGGCTTGTTTGTGTTCTCTTCCATTTCTACTTCAGCTTCTGTCTGAGCACCGGATGCTCTATTTCCCAGGTCATCTCTGCTATTCTGCTCCAGTCACCCACCAGCTGTTTGGGCGGATGATACTGAGAATCTCTCCCGACAGGTGCAGTCGGTTTGATTCCTGTGTAGTCCAGCCGGTGAGGTCCAGATGCATAGTCACCACGTGGGTTATTGAAGAAAGGTCTTAGCAATAAAGAAGTCATTGAAAATTCTATCAGAAAAGTGGGCGAAGGGAGACGTCAGACAGTGCAAGATATGACAAAATAACAATTTATAAATTATCAAGGGTTCATGAGGGAAGGGGGAACAGGGAGGGAGGGGAAAATGAGGAGCTGATGCCAGGGGCTTAAGTGGAGGGCAAATGTTTTGAGAATGATGAGGGCAGTGAATGTACAAATGTGCTTCACACAATTGACGCATGCATGGATTGTGATAAGAGTTGTATGAGCCCCTAATAAAATGTTTTTTTTTAAAGTGTAGGGGTGGAGTCTAGCTTGTCAATCTTGATATGACCAATGAGGTCTCTGTGTGGACATGGCCTTTTCCTGAAGATTCTGGGAATTCTGGTATCCCCCCTTGGAAGCAGGAGACTCTCTCTGCTCACTCCCTTGGAGACTCTACTTTCAAGGCTCAGTCCCTGAAAGATATTTCTGAGGAGAAGCCACATGGAGCTACCCTGAGGCAGACAGAGTTTTGGAGATGAAGGACCCGCCAGGCTGAGATGCTCACAACACCACTGGATCCACAAGACTTCCCACCCACTGGCCTGTGATCTTCCTGCATTTAGTGTCATTGCATGTGTTCTGTGAGTATGAAGAAGACTTTATAGATTTTTATTGGACATATGGCTAATATCAGGTTTATGGACTTGATCTGGACTGGGCTGGGATGTTTTCTCAATATTCAATTGCTCTTGTATATAAAGCTCTTTTTTTTTAAATAATTTATTGGGGCTCATACAATTCTTATCACAGTTCATACATATACATACATCAATTGTATAAAGCACATCTGTACAGTCTTTGCCCTAATCATTTTTTCTCCTCTTTTCTTTTTTTACATTTTATTAGGGACTCATACAACTCTTATCACAATGCATACATATACATACATCAATTGTATAAAGGACATCCATACATTCCCTGCCCCAATCATTCTCAAGGCATTTGCTCTCCACTTAAGCCCCTTGCATCAGGTCCTCTTTTTTTTTTTCCCCTCCCTCCTCTTTCCCCCCTCCCTCATGTGCCCTTGGTAATTTATACATCGTTATTTTGTCATATCTTGCCCTATCAAAGCTCTTTCTTATACACACAAAAAAAGAAAATAAAATTCTATCGCGCCAACCCCAGCTTCGTTTCCAACACCCAACCTATATTTTCCAACTGTGGATCCTTCCTTTTTGTTTCCAACTTTCGAATACCAGTCACCAATAATGATCAATATATCATGGTTTCATGTTTGGTCATATTTTTCATACTGAAATTTTTGATAAAATTAAAAAATGTCTTCATTGTTGGTTTTAGTGGTTGGTGTGTAAATTTGAAAAATAGTTGAATTAACTGGGCTTCTTTGTAAGAATGTATGTATTATCCTATCACAGACACCACTGGACCTCAAGATAGGTCGTGGCATGTCCTTTTGGATGATGAATGTGACGTCATTCTTCTTGAATGCATCGTTCCAGGCATAATCGCCCATATGATTGTATGATTTAAAATGGCCAATACCAGTCCACTTTCACTCACGAATGCCTATAGTATTGATCTTTATGGGTTCCGTTTCGTTCCCGATGACTCCCAATTGTCCTAGATTTGTACCTTGCGCGTTCTAATTCCAGTTTTTAACGCAGGTTTGCAGCTGTTTCTTTTCATTTTGAGTCGGGTCCCTCAACAAGCGAACATTTCGACAGCGCTGCCCGTCGTGGGGTCCAGGCTGACTCTGGGCTGAGCCAGCAGCTTTTCCCTGGTGGTATTTTGAGAGGCTTCCAGCCTGAGGGGCTCCTCTGAGGGCTTTACAAGGGACAACGCCCTGGTGCTCTTTGTAAGCTGTTCAATGGCTCGTCGCTCAGACGTGGACCACCTAGTCCTTCTTCATAGTCTTCCTTCTCTGGAAGCTCCGCTGAAGCCCGTTCACCTTGGGTGGCCCTGCTGGTGCTACCGTTGGCACAGCTTCCACCATCACATCAACACCCAAGCCACCACAGAATGAAAAACGGACAGGCGAGTCGGGGTATATGTTGATGTGCCCTAGGAAGATTCGTACCTCACCCAAAGCCCATCTGCAGACGATTGGACATCTCCCGACAGAGGGGTCACAAGGAAGGGACAATTGAACCAGGGTCGCACCGATAGAACACACAACATTCCTCTAGTTCCTGAATGCTTCCTCCCCCCACTCCCATGACCCAGTTCTAACTTACAAATCCGGCTAGACCGGAGGACACACAGTGGTACAGATAAGAGCTCTCAGCACATGGGATTCAGGACAGATAAACTCTCAGGAACAGTAGTGGGAGTAACGATAACATGAGGGTTGGGGAATGGTGGGGATGGGGAGAAAGGGGAACCCATTACAAGGTTGGATATGTAGCCTCCCCAGGGGAGGGGGATGAATAACAGAAATGTGGGTGAAGGGAGACAACAGACAGTGTAAGATATTAAATAATAATAATAATCTATAATTGATCAAGGATTCATAAGGGCGGGAGGGTTGGAGAGGGAGGGAAAAAAGAGAAGCTGATACCAAGGGCTGAAGTAGAAAGAAAATGTTTTGGAAATGTTGATTGTGTACGAGGGTACTTAATACAATTGACTGATAGATTGTTATAAGATTTGCAAGAGCTGCCCCCAATAAAATGATTAATAAAATAATACTCATGCATCCTAATTTTCTGGAAACATGGGTTATTACAGAAGACATGTGACTACAGAGATATTAATTATTATCCTAAAATAATTGTTACAAATGCTTTATTAACCATCATGATGAAATTGGTTATTTGTTTATTGATCTATTATGAATAAATCCTTTTACCAGGCCTCTCACTGCTCTTTTTTTTGCAAATTTTAAAAAATCATTTTATTAGGGGATCATACAACTCTATCACAATCCATACATACATCAATTGTGTAAAGCACATTTGTACATTCATTATCCTCATCATTCTCAAAATATTTGCTCTCCACCTAAGCCCCTGGCATCAGCTCCTCATTTTTCCCTTTCCTCCCTGATTCCCCCCTCCCTCATGAACCCTTGATAATTTATAAATTGTTATTTTGTCATATCTTGCATTGTCCGACGTCTCCCTTCACCCACTTTTCTGTTGTCCGTCCCCCAGGAAGGAGGTTATATGTAGATCCTTGTAATTGGTTCCCCCTTTCCACCTCACCCTCCCTCCACCTTCCCAGTATCGCCACTCACACCCCTGGTCCTGAAGGGATCATTGTCCTGGATTCCCTCTGTTTCCAGTTGCTATCTGTACCAGTGTACATCCTCTGGTCTAGCCAGTCTTGCAAGGTAGAATTGGGATCATGATAGTGGCGGGGTTGGGGGGGGGGGGGAAGGGAGGAAGCATTTAGAAACTAGAGGAAAGCTACATTTTTCATCATTGCTACATCACACCCTGACTGGCTAGTCTCCTCCCCGAGACCCTTCTGTAAGGGGATGTCCAGTTGCCTACAAATGGGCTTTGGGTCTCTACTCCTCACTCGCCCCCTCATTCACAATGATATGATTTTTTTGTTCTGATGATGCCTGATACCTGATCCCTTCCGACACCTCGTGATCTAACAGGCTGGTGTGCTTCTTCCATGTGGGCTTTGTTGCCTCTGGGCTAGAAGGCCGCTTGTTTACCAAGAATTAGAACTTACTTGATGAACTTAACAACACCTCCATCTAGTGGCCAACGGTGGAACCTGACCTTGGGAATAAAAAATTTGAGGTGATGGGCGAACGGTTTGGAAACAGTCCCGCCTGCTTATCACCAGGGTCCGGTCTGAGAAGAAGCCAAGGACACAAAGGGAGTGAGTCAAAGTAACACGGGCCAGCAGGCAGGCGCTGCTGTGGGTCGCCCATGCCCGTCACAGCGGTCCTGGTGACACACGGGCTGCTGCTCTGTTGCTGAGCAAAACCTAATTGCACTTATCAAGGGTTTACCATAAGAAATATACTAAGATCAGAGGGTCTACAGAAGTCAGTACAGGGAATTTGCGCATCAGAGAATGTCCAGGGCAGCGTTGTTGAGAAGTCTCGGGATGGAATGTTGGCTAGCCTGTGTGAAGCAACAGAGCAGCCTCTGGGCCACGTGGGGCCACTGAGCACCTGAAAGACCAGCAGCTAGTCCACCTCACTCACCGACACGGAGGCGAGGCTGACTCATAGCGACACTGTAGGACAGAACAAAACTGCCCCCGTGGGTCTCCAAGACCAACTCTTAGCACCCCAGCGTGAAAAGAAACTAGCGTGGCCAGAGAAGATGGCGATAAAGTGTCCAGTCCTGGCCCTCTGGATTTGGGGAGATCAGACCCCAAATCATAACAGACCCAGACTCTAGTGACTAAATTTACAAAAGCGGCTGAGACGGTTTCAAGTCCAATTCAAGCAGATTGTTTCTCCAACCACAGATATGATCTTGGCACGCCATCAGTCAACTCCTGCTGTTTAAAAGTACCAGGAACCAAGCCAAAGGGGAAACCAAGACAAACGCTTGTTGTGTGAGTCAGGGCAGACTAGAGAAACAAATTCACAGGCACGCATATGTGTATAAGAAAAAGCTTTGTATACAAGGGCAACTGAACATTGAGAAAACATCCCAGCCCAGTCCAGATCAAGTCCATAAGTCCAGTATTAGCCCATAGGTCCAATACCAATCTATAAAGTCCTCTGCAGACTCAGAAACACATGCAATGATGCTGAATGCAGGAAGATCACAGTCCAGTGGGTGGGAAGTCTTGTGGATCCAGTGGTGGTGTGAGCATCTCAGTGCTGGGCACTAGCGGAGCTGCGTGTGTCTTTTCAGCTACAACATCTTCCACGTCTAAGGAGGAAGACAGGAGTTCCCAGAATCCTCAGGAGAAGGCCATGTCCACGCAGAGGGCTCATTGACTATAGCCTGATCGAGAGCTAGACTCCACCCCTTCACTCTTTTTTTTAAATCATTTTATTAGGGGCTCATACAACTCTTACCACAATCCATACATACATCAATTGTGTAAAACACACTTGTACATTCATTGCCCTAATTCTCAAAACATTTGCTCCCCACTTAAGCCCTTGGCATCAGCTCCTCATTTCCCCCCTCCCTCCCCCACCTTTTCACTCTTAATCCTCACATTGACAGCGGAACATGTAACCACCATGCATGTGAACTCTGAGAACACCTCCCTCTCAGTCGATGCAGAAATAAGCACTTCCCCAGCACCCACTTGGATTGGTTCTTTCTGAGTTTGGAGAGCTTTCCCCAACAGATGAAGGCAGCTAGCTGCTGTCCCGTCCATTTTGTCACGTGGAGACCCTGCGTACTACCAACTGCCCAGCCTCGTGCCATCCGTACATCATTGCTGGGCTTTGAGCCCACCTGTGGCAGCCACTGTGTCACTGCATCTCACCAAGGACCTTCCTCTTGGTTGCTGCCGAGATCCCCGCAGCCCAGGACAGAGAGCCCCCAGCTGAAGACCCTGTGAACAAAGCACACCATTTACAAATTCCAGAAACGCTGAGTACAGGATCAAAGCCACTTTTATTTAGGAAAACATAATCGAATAGGAAGCACTGTTTTAAATATCCGAGTCATCGGAGGAGCCAGGGTCCGAGGAGGCAGGCCGTGAGACCACCAAATGGAGATTCCGAGGACCTGAAAGTTTCTAGAATAATTCCACCTCCTCCTGACCTGGGTTATTCGAGTTTGCTTCTCTGCAATTCATTGAATGGGCTTTTCCGCAGTTCTGGGAATGCGGGTCACACACACACACACAGCGTCTGGAGTGTCGTGTGGCCCTGGTGCTCATTAGTCAAGAGCAGGCATGATTATGTCCGTTCATCTGGTCCATCAGCCACCAAAGCTGACAGGCAGGGCCGAGGCATGTCAGACCGTTCAATGGGTCGGCCGATACAACATTTATCCATTTGGAGGTCATCGCAGATGATTTCAGAAAGAACCTCATGCAGACGGATGCGCAGTCGGAACTCGGTCACACAATCCAGTCTGATTACCCTTTCTAAAATTTCCCATGCTGCAGCTGCATCTGCTGGGCACGAGATGTGATATTTTCAAAGTAGCTGCAATTAAACGGCCCTTTAAAGACGCAGCCAAGCGGTATTGGGGAATTGAAGGGTCTGTTTAGATTGTTGGTAGTCATAACTCAAAGAAAGGGTCACAACTCCATCCCACAGCAGACACCTCTTGGGGTGTCTCAATAATACCATTTTATCTGGAAATAGTGACACACACACCCCAGCATACTACCCTGGCCCCAGGCCCTCTTCTGGGTACCCAGTCACAGAAAATCGGTTCACATGGAAACAGCAGATCCATTCCAGGCCTACCTGATTGTGGCTCCAGGAATCTGAACTGGGGGACCCAGAGGCACCGAGGTGGAAAGGAGCTCCACAGAGGGGTGCTCGTTGGGATGGTGCTGCGGGGACAGAGTCCACGAACCCCTGCTGCTGGGCCACCCACAATACCCTCTTTCTTCTCTACTGAGCCAGCCTCTCCTGCAATCCCCCAATCTCGTTTATAATCAATTCCCTTTGGAGTTTCCATGATTCAGAATCAGATCCTACCTTATGGTTGGGAACAAAAAAAAGAAACCTAAGTACGGGGTGGTGGCGGGGGTGGGGGGTGGGGGGGGAGTTGCTAGCAGCAGGAGTAGAAATGCAAAGAGGAAGCAGCATGCCCCACCCCCCAGAGCGGCCCCAATCACCAAAGACAGGAGATGGAGCCAAGAGAGCCTGGTTAGTGTCCCTCCCTTCTCTTCCCAGTGCAGAGTCTGACCCTCCCTTACAGAGCAGAGCCGATGCCCATCTTCCGGCAGGAAGCTTGTGGTCATGTCGTGGAACAACCCAGTTAGAAGCAGCAACCGCGGACAACCTAAATAAAGGTGGAGCTCTTGTTAGGAAAACAGAGTCCTCCCACCAGCTAATACCTGTGTCCCTTTCACCCCTAGGTTCCATCTCTGAAGAAACCTCCCCAAACCTAGACCACCTGCCACCCTGGACCTCCCTGTCTGAAACGCTCTGGCCCCGGGCCTCAGGGAAATGCCCGTTTTCCCTCTCCCTAACCTGGCACGTCTCTTAAATACATGTGTTGCTTGTGGCCCTTTCTTTGTTTCTGTGCCTTTTTGGTTCTGAAAAAGCACCCCCGCCCCTGCCAGACGTTAATAAGAATAAACAAAAACAGCCCCACTGCCGTGGACTCAGTGCCGATTCGTAGCAATCCTATAAGGCAGGTAGAGCTGCCCCTGTGGGTTTCCAAGACTGTAGCTCTTTTCAGGAGTGGAAAGCCTCCTCGTTCTCTCAATGAAAGTAACCACAACTGGAAAGTGCCAAGTTAGAATAGCTCTTTATTCTCATCGGTAATGTAAGCATGAGGAGACCTGACCCAGCACCATAGCCTGGACCCTGGGGGCGCACGAACCCAACAAAGAAATACATCGCCTGTGACTTAGCTCCCTTCTCGGTGGAGATTGAGCTCTCCATAGATAAAACGTGGGCCTAGAACACACCTTTTCATGAAGCTCAGGCCCCTGGGAATGCCACTAGATCCAACGGTACTTCAACGGTTCACTTTAATGGATGGAAAAGCCATCCACTTCTTGGAAGTCCAAAGACCTCTGCCCTGGACATTTCAAATCCCAAACCAAACCCTGGTCGCCGAGACAGCTCCAGCGCAGGGCGGCCCTGTGCTCGACAGGACTTTCAGTGGCTGGTTTTCCAAAACGAGCTCACCAGTCCTGACTCCTGAGCAGCAGCTCAGCGCTGGCCTATTGGAGGGAGGAGGAGCCACCCCCGATGGGCTAGCACCTTGCAGTTAGCAGCCAAGTGCATCCATTAACCGCTGACTCCACCGCCCGCGGACTCCTGTCAGCCTGGAAACTGGTGTTGCTGATGGAGAGACCAGAGCAAGGACACAGAAATGGACTGAGCTGCTTCCTGAAGGGAGGAAGGGTGGTGGGCCGGTGGCTGTCGCTGAGGAGAGAACTGATATCATTCTATCAGCCTAGTTGTTCAGGGGTGAGCCTATAGAGAACACAACTACAAATGTTCCTGATCTCCATTCAAGGTCTGGGCTTCCTTACTGAGAGGGCCATCTGCTGGAACAGGGCTAAGGCCACCCTGAAGATGAGAGGGGAGGTAACAGAGGCCGACGGAAGCAGCCGTGGGGGCTTCTACTCACTCCCGGAGGTCTGAGCGGAGAACCAGCCAGGGTGCCCACACCCTGCACACAGAAAGCGGGGCCTGCAAGTAGGGGGAACAGGGCACTGGCACCCCTGCTGACCACAACAGGCCTGAAGAACGGGGGCTGCGCCCCACAAAACCGGGTCACCACCCCTCCAATACCTACTGCGTGCAACACCTACCCCCTCCCCGGCTCCTCCCCACCCACATCAGCCCTGCTCCATTCAAACATTACAAGTCCCAGCATGCAACACAGCCCAGGCGGGGAGAAAGCAGAGGCCGTCAGCCCAGGCTCTCTGGGCTTTGGAGTGCCCAGGGTTGAATGACATAAATCACAAACCAAATCGGACCAGTTACGGTTGAGTCTGTTCTGACTCACGAGGAACCCCTGGGTTTTCAGTGGTTGGCTTTTCTGAAGTAGATCACCAGGCCTTTGCTCCGAGGCACCTTTGGGTGGACTCAAACTTTAATGTTTCCGTTGGCAGCTGAACGTTCAACTGTTTGCACCACTCAAGAAACTTGGGGGCTGGCGGGGTGGGGGGGGCGTAGTTCCATAATTTGTAAGCTTCCTTTTACCCATAAATCACAGATGCCAAAAATATCAGACCATGCAGAGGAGTTGCCCTGAGGGTGTGCCGACAGAAGGCTTCCTCCCCTCGGCCTTCTCTCTGTATTCTCACTGCCCTTCCCGTGCCCACACTGCCCGCCCTGGTCCTCCAAACCTGCTGTTGGCCTGGAGCCTCCCTCCAGCGCCTCAAATGCCCTCCTCCAGCCTGGGCAGCGCCCGCTGGCCCACAATCCTACACTATCACTTTCCTTTGCTAAAGCCATCCGCCACTGCCCCTGACTTACGGGGGAGTGGGGGGGTCAGTTAAACTCAAGACTTGAGAACTCAGCCCCTCCCACAAGACTGTGGGTTCTGTGGGCTCCTCAAAGTGGCTCCCCAACCAACGCCTCTGCCGCTCTCTTTTTACCTCCTCCCCACCCCATCCAGAAGCCTCCGCTGCCCAGAAGCCTCTGAAACCACAGGCCTGAATGTCAGGGCGCCTGCACTGCCCACACCCAACCCACTCCACCCTGCAGCCTCCACTGCCGTGGAGCGATGCCCTTAAACACTTTCCCACCTTGCCTCAGCGCCCGCCCAGGCCTGGGGGAGGGGAGGAAGAAGGCCCCAAGGCAAGGGGAGGGACTTGGCCCTGGCATCTGCTGGGGCAGCTTGGCACAGAATCGCTGGTAAAACGGCTGTGTAGAGAGGGTTGGCACTTTGGTCAAAGAGGCTTTTGTGGATTGGCCTGGGGAGCCCACCGCCGTGTGTAAATGTTGTGTGAGTGGCAGCGTGGCCTTGTCTCCATGGAGAAAAGCCCAGAGCTCCTGGCCAAAGGTGACCTGTAGGGGACACTCTCTTTTGTGCGCTGGAAGTGACCTCTGTGGGTGCAACGCAGAGGGCTCTCTGCTCGGAGGAGGCTTCCCCCTGGCCAGGCCAGGTTGGAAGTGGGTGCGGATGGAAGTGTCCATCCAGGTCTGACCTTCTCTGGCGCTGTGGCCCCCGTGGGGGACGAGGCCGGTGTGTGCAGGGAGTGTGTCTGCGGCCCCGAGACTTGGACATGGGAAAGATAAAGTGGGTGATCCCAGATACCCCATCCACCCACCACTGCCCCCCCCCACCATAGACAAGACCTCAGCAGGGGCTGCCTCCATTCCACCTCCTTCTGGGTTGGGAGAATGGGAATTTAGTGGGTGATGAAGGAAGAATAGCAATCGGGGATCTGAGGGGCTGACAGCACGGTGGGTTAAGCGTTGGGCTATGAACCGTCAGCCCTAGGTTTGGGGTTCAAAACCACTAGCCATTCAGTGGAAGAAAGAAGCTTGGAAACTCTGAGGAGCCGTCTGCTCCCTTTGGGGGTCGCCCTAAGGAGGAATCCAGTGGATGGCCGCGGATGGGGTTTGGAAGGATGGAGCATTCCGCTGGCCGGTTGGCAGGTCCTGCGAGTCCGTTGGCGCGTGGGCAGCAGAGGTGGGGGGATGCTCTCAGGCACGCCTGAGGCTTTCCCTGCATTATCCCACCCCCACCGCACCCTGCCCAGGCAGTGCAGGACCGCAAGGCATCCGTTTCCAGGGGCACTGAGGGAGGAGATGCTCGGGAGGCCGCCATCAGGGATGCCAGCAGTAGTCATGGGAGAAAAGGAGAGGCTGGGTCAAGGGTGCAAGCAACCAGCAATCCAGCAAGGAAAGGGGCATCCCAGGTGGAGTGGGGCTCTAGGCCCCCCGAGGCTTCATTTGCTCCCTGGGACTTAGTGAGAAGGTGAAGCCCCAGAAGTGGAAGAGGCCAACCCTAGGTAGGAGGGGCCCAACCAGACACCTGACCTTGACCCTGACCTTGGCCCTTGAAGCAGGGAGTTGCTGGACAGGCTGGATGAGGAGCCGCTTGGGAAGGAGAGGGGTGAGGCTGACCCAGAGCGGAGAGGAGGGGAAGGCACACAGGGCACACGAGCTGGAGCCTCCACGATGAGGCCTGGCATGCTCCCAGGGTCGGGGGTCAGGCCTCAGCCTTGGCTCTCTGTTCAAGACATCCCAAACCCAAGAGGTGTGGCAACGAGCTAAAGGCTGTGTTGGAAGTGCGCCTCAGTCTCTTCATCTACACGGAGTTGAGACCACTTAAGGCTCCTTCTAAGGAGACTGGGAGGCCCCCATGGTTGAGTTGGGTTGCTACCTTCCAGATCAGTGGTTCAAAACCCCAGCTGCTTCTGGAAAGAAAGATGAGGCTTTTTGTTCTCTTAAAGATCCCCAGGGGATAGATCTATTGAGGGATAGTTCTACCCTGCCCTGTAGGGCGCCTGTGAGTTGGAATTGACTCCAGGGCAGGGAGGCAGTGGAGTCCTTGAAGGATCCTTCCAGCCCTGCCAGTCCTAAAGGTCTGGGATGGGGGAGGTTGAGGTAGACCCATCCTCACCCAGAGACCATCCCCCAGCTGATGTCAGACAGAGCCCTGGACCATAGGAACCCTGAGCCCCAATGTCCTAGGAGGCCAGGTTTGTCACTGGCGTCTGTAATCCTGTACTTGATGCTCAGGTCTCTAGATTCTAATCACCTAGTTAGAGCTCAGCTGGGGAGGAGGAGCAACATAGGCCACACACACACACACACACACACTCACACACACACACACACTCACACACATATACTTACACACACACACACACACACTCACACACATACACTCACACACATACACTCACACACACACACTCACACACACACACTCACACACACACACACTCTCACACACATACACTCACTCACACACACACTCACATACACTCACACACACACACTCACACTCACACACACACACACACACACACACACACACACACACACACCAGGAGGACGCCATCACATGATTTACCTGTCAGTCCAAATGGATATTAGTCATAGGGCTACATAGTGTCCTGGAGCACCCCCCCTTCTCCACCCCCCATCCATAGGCCAGGCAGTAACCCTTTAATTGCAGACTCCGGGGAAATGAGAAGTGTCCAGGGGAGGGACTGGCCTTGGACGGCCAGAATGCCAATGGGATACTGTGGGAGGGGCTCCTCTAGGTCGCCGCAAGTGACCAGTTCCCACAGAAGAACTTGGATCGTTCCAACAACCTGCTAACTATGTACCCTGACCGGTCCCTTCACCACTGATTCCTTCCCCGGAGGTGGGGGGTGGGGGGTCCATGCCAGACGCAGACCAATAAAAGACAGCAGGTACTCTGGCCCAGGAAGCAAGCTCTGGGCAGGTAGAGATGAAAGAGCCCCACACTGGGGAGAGAGAGTCAGAGGCCTGAGGCAAAGGAGGCCATATATTCCAAGGTTCACAGTGGGTGCTACAGGTGCTGTGGTCAGGGGGGTGAGCTCAGCCCAGACACACCCACACAGTCACTGAGGAAGGCCCTGAGGCATGGATGGAGTGCCAGGGACTCACCCCTGGACAGCCTTGTCTCCAGCATCCGCTGCTGTTTATTGGCATTTCTCTTATCTTTTTTTTGTTTGTTACTTCATTTTCCGCTCTTTAAATAATTAATATAATTCATTTTAAATACAAAATACACAGTGTCCTTTCTCTTCTCTTCCACGTGTTTGGCGAGGTTGGGAAGTGAGTTTTAAATAAGGGTCTCAGCTCTCTGACAAGTCATAAGCACCAGATGGGGGGGCCAAGAGCCCCAGTGCCACCCCTGATGCCCACCCCAGGGGTCCCAAGTCCCACTTCACCCTTCCCCGGGGCGGCCCCTGCCAGGGGGGCTCTCAGTGCCCGGCCCACAGCCTCTTAGATGGTGAGAGGCTCTCTTGGGCGGTGGCACGTGGCTGATGCTATGGGATTCCAGGTGGGCCTGGTTCCGATGGGCAGGGTCAGGTAGACAAGGTCCTAGCCCATGAAGCAGACGGGTCCCAGCAGCACCCCTCCCCGCCGTGCGGGTGCCCCCAGGTCTGAGAAGGAGGCATCCAGCACCGGCAGTTGGTCCAGGACAGGTGTCCGCACCTCCAGCACTGTCCGACCTTGCTGCACCTAGACAAGAAGGAGAGGGGAGGAAGCTTGAGTGTGATGGAGGCGTAAGGATCCCCAACTTCAAGTTCACTACTCCCTTTGAGCACTCTGACATTTAGGGTTCCCTTAGTCCCTGTCTCCCGTACAGACTTGCTAAGTTTCTTCTTAAAACACCTTCCTAAGGGTAGGATTGGGAAAGGTCGGCGTTTGTACGCATGTGTCTGTCTGGCCGTGGGTTTATCTTATCCATGGTTTTTGTGGGTGGTCAGGTGGATGTGCGTCCATATGCTTGTGGGCACACCTATATGGTGACAGTCCGGATGTGTGTGTGTGGCTGTGTGACTATATCCAGCAGGCTCTGGGGACATGTGGAGATTTGACTCTGTGGGTATGCAGCCTGTGTGTACATGTGTCTGCAAGCCGGCAAGACCCGCCCTCTGCGATTCTTGTGTGTGGACCCACGCCTGGATCCCACCAGACATCATGTGGCTTTCGTCCCCACAGTCTGCATTCTATACTCTCTATCCTGCCCAACTCCACACAGCCAGACCAGCGGGTGACAGCCTCACAAACGGAGAAAAGATGGGAGGTGCCAAGGATTTCCTCCTGCTTGGGTTCACAAACGAGGCCCCAGGATGCAGCAGTCAGGAGATCAGAGGACCCTTTGCACTGGGCACACCTGCCGCACACGACCTCTTGCAAAGAGGTCGCTCTGAACACTCAGGTGGTGGCCTGACCCAAGCCCTGGTCTCTTCAATGGCCTCATCCATCTGTGGATGTTGGACCTTGCCTAAGACCGAAGAAGAATCGATGTGCTTGAATTATGTGCTGGCGAAGAATATGGAACAAAAGAACAAAAAAAGAAAGATTCTGTCTTGGAAGCAGTATGGCCAGAATGCTTCTTAGAACCAAGAATGGTGAGGTTTTGTCTCGGGTACTTTGGACATGTTGTTGGGTGAGACCGGTCCCTGGAGAAGGACATCGTGCTTGGTAGTCGAGGGGCAGGGAAAAAGAGGAGCTGCCACAAGATGGATTGACGCAGTGGCTGCAACAGTGGGTTCAGGCATGACAAGACTAGAGAGGCTGTCGCAGGATCAGGCGGGGTTTCATTCCGCCGCACACAGGGTCACGGGGAGTCTGGACAGACTGGACAGCACCTAACAGACTGGATAGCACCTAACTACAGCGACCGCCAGCTACACTCCTCCCCTGCTTCTGGGGCCTCTGCCCCTCACCTTCCTCACCGTCTGGGGCTCAGCCCCACAGGCTCACCAGCCAACCCTTCCTGCTTCTCACCTGACAACCGTCTCTGAATTCCTTGACGTAGGGACTGGTCTCTGGGCTCAGCTCATCCTCATTGGCCCCACGGAGCTTCAGGGGACCATTCCTGGGCCCCCGAGAGCAGGGGTAGGACACGTCCTGATGGGCCCAGACGCTGAGCAGACGCAGGAAGGTGAGCTGGACCACACCCACCAGGGAGCCCTCCGAGTCCACGTAGGAGAACTGGCAGGAGAGAGGGGGGCAAGGTCAAGGGAGACAGAGGCCTGCAGAGGAGCCGGAGCACTGGGGCCAAGGACAGGCAACGAGGGGATTTAGAAAGTTGCCAAGGGAAGGAGACAGCATTGTCTCAGGCCAGGACAGCAGGCTGTGCAGGGGCGAAGGGCACGGAGCTTGCTTGGGTCTCATAGCCCGGCCACCACTCACCCCAAGGGGGCCACGTGCTGGGAGGCAGGGGAAGGGGCGGTCAGGGGGTAGCTCTCACCTGTGTGACATCATCCCTGGGCGTCACGCAGGTTTCTCCTCCTGCCGTAAAGTTGCAGAAAACCCGGAAGGCATCTCGAGCACACCCTTGGTTGGGGTCAACCCAGTACTCTCCTGATGGGGGACGAAGAGGAAGCCTCTGGGTCCCCAGGTCCCACAGCCTCACTTCCTTCCCCAAGGCTGCCCCACCATGTTCTCAATCACCCAGCCCTTCGACTCTCCCCCCACACCCCGCCCTCACAGACCCTAGATTCTTCCTTTCCAACCACAGTTTCCCCATGGCCTGACCCCCCCCCCCACCTGCCCTGTCTCTGCCGGGTTCTCTGACACTCACCCAGCCCCACCAGGAGCACAGGCGCCGTGGATCAGGGGGGAGGAGCACATGCCTGTTCTCATTGCATGCCAGGTGTGGCTTGCTGTGGGCAAGCCTGAGTTCCCTTGTCTTGGCATTCCATTTCCCATGACCTTTTTGAAGCCCCTCGGCCTGCCTATAGACTGGGCTGCTGTTGGGCTGGTGCCCCATGGTTTGCCCATACGAAGTGCTACGAAGTCGCTCCCCGCACACAGTGCCCCCACCCACGGGGTTTCCCAGGCTGCGATCCTCCTGGAGGCAGAGCGCCCGCGGAGCCACTGGTGGCTTCTACTAAGAAGTTACCATCCTCCTGGTTCTCAGTCAAGCCCTATCATTGTGCCCAAACCATGTCACTTGTGCAAAGATCGCAATCCTTCCGCTGTGCCAAGGCCCTCAGCCCCGACCCGGGCCCCAACACCTTCCCCACGACTCTGCAGCACCCTCTCGGGTGGTTCAGTGCCCAGACCACTGTTCAGATTTGACTGGTATTTCCTCTGGCGTGCCGCTGAGGCTGGCACTGACCATCAGGCAGCTCGGGGTGGCACAGCTTCAAGTCCTGGCAGGTGCGGGCAGGGCTGTCCTGGGTCCCCGTGGGCCGCCTCATCTGCTCGATTTCATCCTTCAAGGAGTCGAGGGAGCCGAAGATCTCCTCTAGTCCCCCAGGGCTGCCCGGGGCGCCCCCGGTTGGCACGGCCTGGTCCTCCTGCATCAGGCGGCTTCCATCCACTGAGCGCCGAGTCTTCTTGGGCATCTGGATGGGCAGGGGCTGGATGACCTCGCCCGGCGGGCCCTGCAGGGAGGGACAGGTGGCCAAGGCAGAGAGGATGTCAGGGGGAGGTTCCCAGAAGCAAAGAAACACAGCGAGGAAGCCCACCCAAACTTGTCACTCACCGGGTGTCCTGGTGGGCCCTGGACGCCCTTCTCTCCCTTGGGTCCCCCGGGGCCCTGTCGAGGAAGTAAGTGAGGTCACAGAGGAGTCAGGAGGTCAAGGGTGGGCTCAAGGTCACACCAAGGTCCAGCCAGTCATCGGTAGGGAGTGAGAACCCCACCGGAGAGAATTTGTTTGCCCTGGAGAGGCAGTCGGGGGTCAAAGGTCAAAACTGACTTGGGTCACTCACTGTGGCTCCTTTGGCTCCTTTGGGGCCAGCAGGTCCCTGTGAATGAGGAACAAGGAGGACATGGTCACCGCAGCGTCAGGACAGGGCTCGGAGGAAGGAAAGGCGAGCGATGGGTCCACGGCGCTGTGGTGACTTCGGGAATGGCAGAATTTGGGCAGGGGACGGGTGCTGGGACCATCCCCACGGCTCTGACAGTGGGGCAGGGAGTCCTCGGGGCGTGAGGCCACCCACGGGTGGGCACTGCCTGCTAGACCAGCACTTGCCATCGAGGTTGCCAGCGGATTAGAGACAGGTGTGATGGGGTGTAGAAAAACAGATAGGGTACTCACAGGGAGGCCGGGGGGCCCTCCAGGACCAATGGGGCCCGATGCTCCTGGGATACCCTAGGAAAAGGAGGGCCGGCTTCACCTCGTGTCCCCCCCACTCTCCCCACCTCAGAGTCTCCACCTCCACCTCCTCCCCATTCCCAACGTGAGTCCCCCAACCCTCCTCCAGCCCCCAGCTCACCGTCTCTCCCTTCTGTCCATGGGCGCCCTGAGGGCCAGGAAGCCCCCTGTCACCCTTCTCGCCCTGCTCGCCGGGAGGTCCGATCAGTCCAATGAGACCCGGGTGACCCTGGAGAAGAGGACAGGAGGTCAGGGGGTGCAGCGGGAAGACACTGGGGATGCAGGGGCCTCAGGGCCTCAGAAGCCACAGAGAAAGGTGCAGGGCCTGGGGAGAGGAGGCTGTGAATCTGGATCCTGGGTCTTGGGGCCAGAGCCCTGAAGCAGAAGGGTGGGGTTCTCAGACCCCCCAGAGCTTCCAGTAGTGTGGGGGATGGGAGAGACCCCTGACCACACATCGTACCCACCTTCTCGCCCTTGGCTCCACCGTCTCCTCGGAGGCCAGGAAGCCCAGGTGGTCCCTGTGGGGAGAGAGGACGTCACTCTCTCCAGGGGCTGACCAGTTTCTCACCCCACCATGCCCTACTTGCCCAAGCTGCATCCCACTGCCTCCCCGGGCTCCCAGTACCCCCCAAGCAGGGGTCACTCACCACGGGGCCTGGAGGCCCAGCTTGGCCCGTGGTCCCAGGGCGGCCTTGCTGACCCTGTAGGTTCGAGGGGCCCGCAAGGGTCAGGAGCAGTGTCCTTCATCCTTTCCACACACCCCCACCACTTCACCCCCACGCCTCCATGACTCACCACTGATCCTGGAAGTCCCCTCAGACCATCAGGGCCAGGCTTTCCGGCAGGGCCTGCAGGACCCACAGGGCCCGTCTTCCCTGGGGCACCCACAGCTCCAGGGTCCCCCTGAAACACACACAAGGACTGTGTCCTAAAGGGCCGAGGAGGCGGGTTGGTTGGGACACAGGGGTACAAGGCAGCAGGTAAGCCAGGCCACAGCCCCAGGATCCCCTGGGGCCAGCACAAGAACGGGGACACCATGGTCCCACAGGGACTCAACATGGGTGGGGGGCATGAGGAACTCCTCCAGAGTCGGGAGGGGGGAGGTCTGAGGAGCAAGAGCAAAGGGATGTCCGTGTGTCGAGGGCAGGCAACCTTCCCTTACCTTGGCTCCCTTTCCTCCTTGCCGCCCCTCAGGCCCCTGTGTGCCGGCAGGGCCCTGAGAACAGAGGAAATGGCAGAGATGAGACAGTGCACTGTTGCCTCGGAGCCCATCCTGAGTGACGGGAACCTTGAACGTCCAAGTAGGGCTGTGCTCCCCAGCGGGCACAGTGGCTGAGTCAGACAAGATCTCCAGGCCTTTCCTCCGAGCTCCTGCTATGGTGGACTTAAGCCAGCCACTAGCCTTTCCATCAGCAGCCAGAAGGCTTCTTCACATCACTCAGGGGCGCCAGTGAGGGGGCCAGGCTCCACTGCTTCCTCCCGGCCTGTCCTTCTGGGGACACGTGTACACACACACACACACACACACACACACACACACACACCCTTACACATGCTCAGGCATACACCAGGGGCTGGTTCACAGAGGGTAAGGTTGTCCAAACAGAAAATTCTCTACATTTGGGAAAGAGCCACCACCAGGTGCCCCATCGCCTGTCTCAGCAGCCACTCAGCAAACACCAGCCCTGGCAAGTGCCTGCATTCCAACACCCGGGAACAAAGTTCCCCAAAGATCGCAGCACACTCTGAGACGCACACACACATCCACCCCAAGGACAACCCAGAAGGCAGCTCCCTGCCCATCCCACCGCCCTTGCCCCCTCCACCCACCCCAACAAGGGGGCTGCTTCCCCTGCTTACCCGCTTCCCTAGTGGTCCAGGAGGTCCGTTCTCCCCAGTGGGGCCAGGGGATCCCTAAGGAGGGAAAATAGCAAGGCTGAGTGCTTTCCATCCAGCCAAGGGTGCCCCCAAGAATGGGGCAGAGGCTTGGGATAAGGAGTCTGAAGAACTGGGTCCTTTTTGGGGTGGGGGGGAGAGGGGAAGGAAAGTGGTGCATCACTTACAGGCTGTCCTGGCTCTCCATCTTCCCCGCGGTCACCTTTGTGACCATCTTGACCCTGCAGGGATGATGTAAGGTAAGTCAGGTGGATCTGGGTACAGCTGGCCTCTCCCAACCAACTGTGCCTTCTCCCATCCTAGGACCTCCCTGCTGTGCCCACAACTCCCACACCACTGACCCTCCATAGGCCCCTCCCCTCCCAGGATAAGACTCACCCGAGGGCCACCTTCTCCAGGGGGGCCGGGGTCACCAGGGAAACCAACAGGACCCTAACTCAAAAGAACAGAGGTCAGGCCCACAGCCCCCCAAGACCGCCCAAAGCCAGCACAGGCCCTGAGGGCCACATTCTCCCTCTCAACAGGCAGCAAGGGGCCCCTGCACCTCCGTGTACCCCCTTTCTCCACCTCGTGTGCCCCCTGCTCCAAATGCTTCTAGGGTACTGACTAGGGGCGTCTCTCAGGTTCTCTCTGGGTCCTGGATACTGACTAGGGGTGTCTCTCACTTTCCCTCTCACACTCTGGGTCCTGGGCCCCCATGTCCCTTCTAGGAAATTTCATCTCCAGAACATCCCCTCTAGGCCCCGCCTCCCTCAGCCAGGTCTGGGTCCCTAACACTCCCAAGCGGTTACACTGCACACACCTGCATCCCCAGCTCTCCCATTCCCAAACTCACAGGGTTTCCTTTGGGACCGTCATCGCCTGTGGGGCCTTTAGGCCCCGGTGGCCCCGCCTCCCCAGGCTGTCCAGATTCTCCTTTCTCCCCACGGTCCCCGCGTGGGCCCTAGAGGAGCCATGGAGGTACAGAGGGGCATGTGGAAGTCTTAAACGTCAGGGAGGCTCCCCTGTTACCAGGACATCCTCAGCCTCCTTCCACCACACCCCTCCCTCCGTCACCATAAGAAGCCCACAGAAGCGGAAGCATGCGGGGGTTCCCCTGGCCCCTGTTCCCTTCGGAGACAGGGTGGTGGAGCTCCCGCAGGCCCAGACCTCAGAAGGAATGGCTGGGAGCAGACACCCCTGGGCGCAAAGGATCATGGGCTTGGGCACGGTCACTCACCTTGACACCAGGCTCCCCCTGGACCCCTGGAGATCCGGACTCTCCTGGCTCCCCCTGAAAGGAGACTGAGGTCAAAAATGACTTTCCTCCAAAAATCGACCCCAAGGTTCCCTCCTATCTCATCTTATTCTGCCTCACCAAGCCAAAAGGGGTGCAAGCCCAACCCTCATCACGCCCCAAATACAAAACTTCTCCGTTCACCCCTTTCACAATTACCTTCTCTCCAGGGGGGCCCAGGTTCCCAACACCTCCTGGAGGACCTTGCGGACCCTGGAAGAGGAACAGGGGTCACTGCCGACAGCATCAAGGCCGGGAAGAGGCCCCGAGGTCCGTCAGGAAAGTCAGTGAGCTCGGGAGGGGTCTGCTCCAAGCTCGGCCACTTCTCTGAGGCCAAGCTGGAGCCTGTGGGCCGGGGAAAGGAGGGGTGGCGTTGACCACAGGACTTGAAGGGCAAAGAGGACTCACGTCCGCTCCGTTGGGTCCAGCGGGGCCTCGAGGTCCTGGGGGGCCAGGCGGTCCCTGGGGAGGAACAGATAGATACATCAGAGATGGGGAAGGAAACCGAGAGAAAGGGGGGGTGGCCCAGGGTGAGGGGAAGGGGGCTTGGCAGGAGACCAGCAGGGAGAAAGAGGAGAGGCAGTTGAGCAGGGAGAAAGAGGAGAGGCAGTTGGCAGTCACAAGGGCCAGTGGTCACGGGGGCTGGGGTGGAGCCTGGATGTCAGGGGGTGGTTAGCAGAGTCCTGGGGCCATACTCCATCTGGGCTATACTCACCATGGGGCCCCCATCTCCTGTTTCCCCCTTCTCGCCGGAGGGGCCCGGCAAACCCTGTCCAGGTAAACATAAGGAAGACCCAAGTGAGGCAACACATCCCACCAAGCCCTCTCCCCCACCACCCAGCCCTCCCCAGACCCGCGACAAGGTCTGGGGCAAACATCTGACCCATCTTTCAGTCCCGATCCCCCAGCGCACCTGGAGGCCAATCGGTCCTGGCGGCCCATTAAAGCCTCTTGTTCCTTCGTCACCTTTGGCTCCAAAGTGACCCTGAGGTCCTCGGGCTCCGGGCTCCCCATCTGCTCCCTGAAGGGGGCCAGAGGCAAGGACATAGAGCTCATGGGTCATAGGTCAAGGCTCCTCTATCCACAAACCCCACATCACTGGACACCAAGCCCAGAGTCCCCATTTGTACCCGGCCTCGCCCCTAAGAGCGGAAG
The DNA here is from genome assembly GCF_050624435.1 of Tenrec ecaudatus. NCBI lineage: Eukaryota > Metazoa > Chordata > Mammalia > Afrosoricida > Tenrecidae > Tenrec > Tenrec ecaudatus. The sequence goes on from NC_134536.1 coordinate 164,051,001, forward strand.
AGGAATTGCGGGCAGTCTTAAGCCTGCCAGGGCTGGGCACTCACCGCTGTGCCAGGCTGCCCCACAGAGCCAATGGGCCCAGGAGGTCCCGGAGGGCCCTGGAGGGGAAAGGAGAGTCAGATGGGCAGACAGGGAGGGGAGCGGGCGGGCAGAGGTTCAGGCCGGAGGCGAGAAGGCAGTCTTCAATGTCTTACGTGGTCACCCTTGTTCCCCTTGGCGCCCTTCTGTCCAGGGTCCCCCACCTCACCCTGGAAGAGATGGCATGAGGCAAGATGATGGAGGGGGGCAGAATCGAGAGACGACTGAGACAGGGCTCAGCGTCAGGCCTAGATCAGCAGTCTCATCTAGAAAGATGACTGAGCCCCAGGTGTAGGGGTGCCCTCACCTTGTCTCCATCCTCTCCAGCCACGCCTGGAGGTCCAGCAGGACCGGGCAGTCCCACAGGGCCCTGGACCCCATCACGACCAGTGGGACCCATGGGCCCCTTCTCACCCTATGAAGAGAGAAAGGAGGTCAAGGCCTGGAGCAGCACCCACACCCCACAGGACCCCCTCCGTGGTCCACCACCCCTGGGTGCAGAGAACCCCCTCAATGTCCCTCCCTAGGGGTCCCCTACACTCACCGGGACACCTTTCTCTCCTGCTGCTCCAGGGGGACCCTGTGGTCCTGGGCGTCCTGGGGGACCAATGGGTCCCCCAGATCCTGCTCCACCTCGCTCGCCGGGAGATCCCTGAGGGAAAGATAGAGTCAGACCCTCCGGAAGGAGACCTCAGCCCATCCACACCTGCAGAGCTCCGAGGGCGGTTCCGGGGAGAAGAACCCCAAACTGGATGCATCCTGGCTGATCCCTGGTTCCAGCTTCCCAACCCCATAGACACCACCGAGTCTACATCCAGATGCTGCTCCAGGCCCCTCCTTGTCCAAGCCCCTCCCTCTGGCTCCCAGGGGCCCAGACTCACTGCAGGGCCAGGAGGGCCGGCCGGACCTTCATTCCCCTTCAAACCAGATCCACCCTGTGAAGCAGACATTCCGGCAGCAGGGGTGAGGTGGGAAGGTGGGAAGGGGGTGCCAGAGGCATGCAGGGAAGCAGGATGGCCCGGGGGTGGGGGTGGGGTGGATGGGGAGACACAGGCCAGATGGGTGGAGAAAGTGATACAGGGTGGGGGGGTGGAGGGGCAGGGGAGGCCCCAGCAGTGGGGTCGGGAGTGACACTCACAGCAGTGCCGGGGAGGCCTCTCTCTCCTGGGAATCCCCTCAGACCTGCAGGACCATCCTTCCCTGGGGCCCCAGAGGGACCAGGGTCTCCCTGAAAGGAAACATGGTGAGCCACAGCCCTGTGCCAAACTGGGCAGAGAGCTCCCTGCCCTGCAGACCCCCCGTAGGCCATTCCCTTCAAAAACTCCAACCCCGGTCCCTGTCCCCCCTCTTCCCGGTCTCTCACTGACCTTGGTCCCTTCCTTTCCAGATGTGCCCGGTAGTCCCTGCTCTCCAGGGGGCCCTGGTGGGCCTGGGTGACCTCTCTCCCCCATGGGCCCACTTTCTCCTGCTGCTCCCTGGGAAAAGGGCAGAGAGACCCCAGGCTTGGACCCTTCCCCCCACCCACCCATTGTCTGCCAAAGAAGCCAGACTGGTCATCTTAATACCACACGCAGTCCCATCCATTCACCCACCTCCAGAATCCCTTTATAGCAGCCCCAAGGTTGTGGGGAAATTTCTGGGAGCCCCCCACCCCCGGAACCATCTTCCTTCCCCACTGTGGCATCACTGTGTTTCTGACGAAGACCTTTCTCTTCTCCGAGTTGGGAGGTGAGGAGGGGCAGGCTCAGAACCAGACAAAGCTCAGGATTTGGCCCCAACCCCCAGCCCCCAATATGACTCCATCCCCAGAGCTCCAGGTCAGGCCACCCAGAGGCCGGACTGTGTGATTCAGAGGAGGAAGATGGGCACACAGACAGGTCCCGCCACCTGGATCCATTCTCTCCAAGGGCAGGCGTACCTGAGGTCCCACCACCCCTGGGGGTCCAGGGGGGCCGGTCTTCCCTTGGAAACCCTGAAGGGGGAGAGGAACGAGTGGTCAGTGGAGCCACAGACACAATGGAGGAAAAGCAGGTCCCCACCCCACCCCAGTCCTGGGCGGCAGGCTGCGCCCTGTTGGGTGCTGACCACTCTGCCAGAGGGTCCTCCCGTGGGGTGCACTGACTGAAGATGGACAATCAGGGATCTGACTTACCACTTCTCCTCGCTGGCCCGGGTGTCCCGGCAGGCCATCCTTCCCAGAGGGACCCTGCAAAAGGTTCGGGTGTCAGGTGAACTCCAGGCTGGGGAGGGTAATGGGGGGAAAGGGGCCACAGAACCAAGGTGGGTCAAAGGCCAGAGGTCAGCTTACCGGGGGTCCTTTCGGGCCAGGAAATCCATTGGGACCCTGAGGTCCAGGAAGACCCTAGAGACAGAGATGTTTTGAGTTGCGGGGAGCTAGCCGGGAAACAATGCTTCTTCTCTTGGGGGAGGAACAAGCCAGCCCCACCCGGACTCTCTGGGGACCCTGAGAACAGGGAGGCTACAAGACATACTCACCCTCTCTCCAGCGGGCCCGTGGGGGCCATCGCCACCTGATGTGCCCTGGGGGGGTAGACAGAGTCAGGGAATAAGGAGGCTAGAGGGGTTGAGAGTGAGCTGGGAGGAGGGGCCCAAGTCAGTACCACTGACCTTCGCTCCGGACTTCCCGGTGGCTCCTCGGGGCCCCCGCTGACCCCGTGGGCCCTAGAGAGAGTGGGCAAACTGTCAGAATGACCCATGTGCAACCCCTTTGGACCCTGCTCCCAGCTCCGTCTCCCTGCAGCACTTACCGTGGGGCCACGTTCTCCCCGAGGCCCTGATTTTCCAGATAGGCCCTGGAGAAAAGGAGCAGAGAGCAGTCACCCAGGGCCCGGCCGGGTTCCTCTCCCATGACGTCCCCTTCATGACCCGTCCACCACCCTCCCCACCCCACCCAAGCCCCCCTGTACCTGGCCCCTCCACCACCCTCCCCACCCAAGCTCCCTCTGCCCAACCCGTCCACCACCCTGCCCTCCCAAGCCCCCCTCTACCCAACCCGTCCACCACCCTCCCCTCCCAAGCACCCCTCTACCTCGCCCCTCTACCACCCTGCCCTTCCAAGCCCCCTCTACCCAACCCATCCACCACCCTCCCCTCCCAAGCACCCCTCTACCTCGCCCCTCTACCACCCTGCCCTCCCAAGCCCCCTCTACCCAACCCATCCACCACCCTTCCTCCCTAGCACCCCTCTACCTCGACCCTCCACCACCCTGCCCTCCCAAGCCCCCCTCTACCCAGCCCTCCACCACCCTGCCCTCCCAAGCTCCCCTCTACCCAGCCCCTCCACCACCCTCCCCTCCCAAGCCCCCCTCTACCTGACCCCTCCACCACCCTCCCCTCCCAAGCCCCCCTCTAGCCGGCCCCTCCACCACCCTCCCCTCCCAAGCGCCAGCTTACCCGGGCTCCCTTCTCTCCACTGGCTCCCGGAAACCCAGGAAATCCCAGAGATCCCTGAGGGGGGATGGAGAAGGGGAAAAACTGAGAAGGCAGGAAATCAGGGGCCCAGGAGAGGCAGGGCGGTGGTGTGGGAGTCCTGGGCTCTGCCAAGAACCCATGGCCCCACTGTGCTCTGGGCCTCAGTAGAAGGCGGGCACTGAATGCCCTTTAGGGCCCCCCAGGGAAGGGGAAGGGGAGCAAAGGGACATGGCATCATCACCTTGGGGCCCTGGCGTCCAGGGTAGCCGGGCAGACCGGGAACGCCCAGCTTGCCCTGTGGAGAAGACAGGGGCCGTGAGCACTTGGCCTCTAGGGAGCCGACACACACACACACACACAGACACACACACACACACCAGCAGCAGCAGTACTCCAGCCCCGCCAGCTGCGTGGCCTTCCCCAGGGTAAACTGTGGCCCTCCACTCAAATGCTCAGAGCTCAGCTCCAGATACTTCATCCCACCTTCAGAACCTGCCCTGGTCACCCCGTGCCTCCTGCCCTTCATTCTCTGTGCTTCTTGCTCTGTGGGAGCCTGGGGGCGGTGTCCCCACCTTCTGTTGTCAGCTCCTCGGGCAGCGACCACCTTGATTTCTTATACCCTCCCCTCCACCTTTGGGCGCTCAGAAGGGGCCGTGTCTACAGAAAGCAACGTAGCCCAAGGCCCCTTGACTGACTCACAAGGAGCCCGGGCGGTGTCGGGGTTATACCCTAGGCTGTGATCCGCACGGTCATGGGTCGGAAACCACCAGCAGGAGGGAGACTGGGCTTTGTGCTCCGTCAACAGACCCGGCTCACAGACCCACAGGGCTGGCGATGAGCCAGCAGTGAACTGACTGCCTCCTTGACTCCAGCTTTGACACCCCGAAGCAGCTCCCAGACCTCTCCTGTCGCCCAGACAGGGGTGCCTCATTCCCCATCACCTTCTCGCCAATCAGCCCGGTGGGCCCAGGGTCCCCGTTGGGTCCAGTGCGTCCCTTTGGGCCCTCAGGGCCATCCTCTCCCCTGGAACCAGGAGCTCCAACCTCACCCTGGGCAAGAGAGTGGGGGAGCGAGTGTCAGGGAGTGGGGACGGTGGGCCCCGGCAGCAGAGGTGGGCACGGTGAGAGGACCTGGGAGGGGTGTCCCAGAGGCTCCTGGAGGACAGGAAGGGTGCAGATCCGGGTAAGAGGAGGGTCCCTTCGAGGACAGGAGGCGGCCGTACCCTGCAGAGTGCCTGGGGCTGGGCTGTGTCAGGGGCAGGCTGGTGACTGGGGACTTTGGAGCAAAGGGTCGCGTGGACATGAGTGTGGAGGACAAGTGAAGGGATTTGAACTCACCCTGTCGCCTTTCACGCCCATGTCACCTTTGAACCCAGGAAAGCCATCCTCGCCCTGAGAAAGAAGGGTGATGGAGGGTTGGCAGGTAAAAGGGGAGGTTTCAGGTTGGGGGCAGCATGGAACTGACAGGAGGGAGGGAGGGAGGGAGGGAAATGGGCAGGAATGTTAGGTGGGACCAGGTTTGTGGGAAGACATGTGGGGAGGCACGCTGCTCACCTTTTCACCCTTATGACCTTTCAGACCCCGAATTCCGTCCACGCCCTAGGATATTGAGAGGGTGGGGATCAGAGGGGCTGAGAGACTGAGCCCCGGAGACCTCCCTCTCACTCCCCCGACAGCAATTCTTGATCTTCTCCCTGAGCCTGACGGTTAGTTACCTTGACACCTCGTGGTCCTGGGTACCCTAGAGGACCCTGAGGTCCAGATGGCCCCTGGAAGAAGGAAAAGGGAGCTTTAGCAAAGGAATCTCAGGGGAGGCTGGGGGACAGCACACTGGAGTCTGGACAGGGACTCAGAGCCTGAGGATGGAGAGCTGTGACCAGTCGTGTGACTAAAGAGACCTGGGAATCATGAGGATCCTGAGGCCCCGAGGGCTGTGTGCAGATTCCTTAGGTGGGTGGGAGGAGGCATGGAAAATCTCACCTGGTTTCCTTTGGTTCCAGAAGGACCTTCCTTCCCAGGGTGGCCCTGTGGGTCGAAGAGAGAGTGAGCCCTCTGGCCTCTGGCCTTGTCTACGCTCCCTAACCCTCATTGTCCTGGTGTCATGAACAGGCACCACCAATGACCTCTCAGGGCCCAGAGGTCACACCCTGTCCTGCAGGGTCAAGAGGAACGCGAATCAGAGGAAGGAGGTCACTCACGGGCAGTCCATCTGCGCCAGGCATGCCAGGCAACCCTGGCTTCCCTCGAGGACCCTGCGGGGAGACACGGAGGCTCCGGGTCACGGGAGAGGTCAGCTCCGACCACTCAAGTCCCTGCCAGAAAGGGCCCTCCCTGAGCCCCAACTCTTAACACAGCGTCTGCCCCCACTTCTTGGCACTTACCTTCTCTCCATGGGGGCCAATGGCACCTTGCGGCCCAGGGAGACCCTACACAGCAGGAGAGTGGAGTCAGGCCGGTGACCCTCTCCCCCAGTCAGCCTCCCCATCATGCGAGCCACACTCTGGCCCGCTGCAAAAGCCCAGAGGATCACTGAGTTGGGAAGATGTAGGCAGGGCCACTCGCCTGGGTCCCAGGGGTTCCCTGTTGTCCAGGAGGTCCTGGTTCTCCCTGAGGTCCCTAGAAACAGACAACCAGGCAGGTCAGAGCAAGCCCAGGACAAGGAGCCCAGTCCTAGCAGGGACTATCAAAAGGGCAAAGGAGCAGGCAGCAGGTCAAGTTGGGGACAAAGGAAATGGACCCTTGGCGGGGCCCTTGGGAGTCAAGGGCTGAGGGCACTCACCAAGCTCCCTTTCGGCCCGTGGGGGCCATCCATGCCTCGGACTCCCTGAAACACAGAGGAGGGTGAGCAGGCAGGCGGGGCACTGGCTCCAGGGAGCCCAGCCATTCCAGAGGGTGGGTCCCCCAGTCACATAGCTGTCAGGCCTCAAGTTCGTCCCCAGCCACCACAAACAGCTGGCTCCGACCCGAAGGGTGTGGCCCTGCAGGTCTGTGGGCTTGTGGGTTATCTTTTTGTTTTCCTTCAGAATTTCTGTTGGCTGAGTTCAGGGACCTTGGCACATTGCCCCACATGGGTCCTGGGAGGGCACTTGGGGTTGAAAGTTGAAGGCGGGGTGGGGATGGCTCATAGAGGTCAACCAGCCAATGGAAACTGGTGTGTGTGTGGGCGGGGGGGTGTCAGAATGGACAACAGAGAGTTGGAGAGGTCAGGTGGTAAGGTCAGGATTGGAAGTCATGGAGAGTCACTTACCGGGGGTCCAGGAATACCAGGGGGGCCCTTGGGGCCAAGGAGACCTCGAGGTCCCTGTGTTCAGGGTGGGGGGAAGAGACAGCATGCATGAGAGAAGGTGTCTCTTTATGCCCCTGTCCCTCCCTTGGCATCCCCAAAGCCCCCATCCTACCCGACCTCAGGCCACTCACCGACTCTCCAGGCAGCCCCCGAGGTCCAATCTCTCCATCGTCTCCCTGCAGGAGGAAGGCCGTGTGGAACATTCCTTCCCCTCAGACCTCCCCCAGACATGGCCTCCTCTTTCCACTCACACTTACCCGCTCTCCATCCTCGCCTGGGGGCCCAGCGAGGCCCTGGGTACCAGTCTCTCCCTGGAAAGCAGGGTGGGGTGAGTGGGGGGAATCAAAGGACAGGGAGGGGCCTCAGAGCCCCAACACAGGGGACAAGGACCTTCTTCAGCTGCCAGCTAATTACATTCATCTTCATCCAGCCCCTGCTGGGACCCCACAGATTCCTTCCTTTACCTTGAGACCCTCTACCTCTCCCACCCCCTACAATCCTACAACCTACCCCCCAACCCCCTATTGCCCAGTGCACTCACCCTATGTCCTTTCTCCCCAGGCAGACCTGGGAGTCCGTCAAAACCTCGGTCACCCTGGAGCGGGGAGAGGCAGCCAGAGTGAGGGCCCAGGGAAGTGAGGGGGCTCGGTTATGAAACAAGAAATCAACACAGATGCCCCCATTACCTTCACTCCGGTTTCTCCCGGCATCCCTCGGGCTCCGTCGGCCCCAGCCCGGCCCTGGGAGGAGCCAGAAAAGTGTCAACACAAGCCCAGGTCCAGCCCTCCATGCCCCATCCCTGTCGTCCCCATCCCCGCCCCCTTTCATCCTGCTCCCTGGGCCACTCACTCTCCGGCCGGCTTTTCCAGGAGGTCCTGTGAGGCCCTGGGGTCCTCTCGGGCCCTGGTTGTGGGGGAGAGAGAGGTGGGGGTCAATAGATGCAGATGCAGGGGGCCGCGTTGAGTTAGAGACCAGATGTCATGAGGGTGGTCACCTGAGGCCCCAGGTCTCCAGATTCTCCCTTTAGGCCAGGACTTCCAGGGTGTCCCTGTCAGAAAGACGAGAAGGTGGCCGCATTGAAGGCTACTCTTGACAATGACCTCTCCAGTCCCTCCCCAAACAAAACCATGACACGTCACCCTGACCCCTTTGCAGAAATGTACACACACACACACACACACAATTGCCTACTGCCAAACCCACTCACTCACCAAGGGTCCAGGGCGGCCTGTGTATCCCATGGGGCCAGGGGGGCCCCGGAGCGCCAGCTAGGGGAGCAGGAGACAGCAGGGCTGAGGAAGAGGCTCCTGGGGAGTCCCCAGTCCCAGTACCCTGTCCAAATCACCCACCTGCTCCCTGCTCCCCTTCAACTGCTTCACCTGCTCCGTAGCCTTCCCTCTCTGTCTCAACCTGACCTGGAGCTGCTGATGGTCATCATTCCCACCCATCCCCATCCCTCCAGGCCCCTCTGAGAAGCTTTCCTTCCCACCATGCTCCCCAACATGAGACCCCACTCCCCAACCCTGACTTACCCGAGCCTGCTGCAGGATTGCCTGGGCCTGAGCCTCCTGGGCTGCCACCACAGGGCCTTTGTCCCCGGCACTACTGCCGAAGCGGAACTAGAGGTGGGAAAGGGAGTCAGAGAGAGGCAAGAGGCCCAGGTATCCTTCCAGAAAAATCCATGTGTCCCTCCCAGCCAGAGGCTTCATCTCACATTTCTGCAAGAGCCGTGCCCCCACCCCCATTCTGGAACACCCTTCCTGTCTTCCTGCCACTCTTCCATCGGGTTCTAGAAGACTGCCAAGTTTTCAGAAGACTCAACTCCTGCCCAGTCTCTAGGCCCTCTTCCACAGAGTCTCCCCAAAGCCACCCCACAGCCACGAGGCGAGTCTGATTCATAGGAACCCTGCAGAGGGCTCCCCAGACAGTCCCGTGCAGCAAGTCTCATCCGGTCTTTTCCCAGAGTGGCTGCTGGGCCCAAACTCCTGCCCTTGTGGCTGGTCTCCCAACGCCTAACCAACGAGGCCACCAGGGCCACTCCTGTGACTTTAGATCTCCTAAAATGTTGTTTGCTGCCTGCTTCTAGGTAAGCTAGGGTTGGTTTTAGAAGATTCATAGTTGGTTCTACACGACCAAGCGAGTCCCCCAAACCAGACAGTCCCCAGAGACTCTCCCACAATTCCCGGACACTCTGGTTCTTGATCATGTAACGCCATTCCCCGGGGGGTTTCCCCGTCATCTTCCCCTCAAGCCCCGAAGACAACTCACTGGGAGCATGAGCGAGGTGCCAGGAGGACCGGGGGCCCCATCTGATCCGGGGAGCCCTGCTCGGCCAGGGGGGCCCTGGGGAGAAGAGAGAATGGGAAGGATGCGGTGACACGAGGGAGACGTGATGCTCTTGGCGTTTCTAAAGCTCGCTAAAATAAATAAGCGAAGCGTGGACTCTCCAAGGTCTCTCCTGAACAGGGCCCCTGTGCAGCAAAGCAAGGGTGTGGCACCAGACTGCACACGCACCCCTCCAGCCAACGTCTACCCTCCTCTCTGTCTGGGGGCACCACATCCCCCTCGGCCAATGACCAGCCAACCAACAAGGAATGACTCCGCCTAGTAGTCTCCTGTTGGGTCCTTGAAGCCCCCCTTCAGCCCCTCTGATCAGGACACTCTCTTACCCTCTCGCCAGGGTCTCCAACTGGGCCTGGGTTCCCCTGGATGCCAGGGGGACCAGTCAGTCCCTGAGGAACAAAAGGGAAAGAGGTCAGAGGTGTGTGGAAAAAGGATACGTGGCTGAGAGGGCTCTGGGGAGATCTGGGAGAGAGTTCCAGAATTCAGAGGAGGAGGAGGAAGGAAAGAGGAGATCTGGGTCGATGCGAAGAGGGCCCCGTCGCACATCCGGACTGTCTTTGGGCAAAGAACAGGGACTGAGGGGTCATGGCTGAACTTACTGCAGGGCCTTCTGGGCCAGGTGGCCCCTCCACCAGCATCCCCTGTAGAGTGAAAGATTCAAAGTCAGAGGCTAGAGGGCTAACACCCATTAGTCCCGCCCCTGAGCTTCACTTCCCTGTCTTCCTTCCATTGCCCCAGCTGACTGACAAGCATGACTTACAGGCTCCATCGCAGCAGGTTCCCCTTTCTCTCCCTTTATTCCTCGGGGTCCATGGGCAGCCTGAGGGAGACACACATGTAACCCCCCAGCGGGGCCTGTGAGCAGCCAGAACACCAGGATGGCCCCCATCCCAACTCCCACTTTCCTCCCCAGGGCCTCCCCATATCACCCCAGTCCTACTCACAATTCCAAACATTCACAGAGCCCCCAGGGCTGGCCAGGAGACCTCAGCACACCCTCAATTCCAAATCAGCTCATCTGTTCAGCCCATCTCAGCAAACGCAGCCCTCTTCATCTCCCCAGAGCCTACTTCAGCTATGCCTCCAGACCTTCCTGGATCCCAACCTCCAGACCTTCCTGGATCCCAACCTCCAAACCTTCCTGGATCCCAATCTCCAGACCTTCCTGGATCCCAATCTCCAGACCTTCCTGGATCCCAATCTCCAGACCTTCCTGGATCCCAACCTTCAGACCTTCCTGGATCCCAATCTCCAGACCTTCCTGGATCCCAACCTCCAGACCATCCTGGATCCCAACCTCCAGATCTTCCTGGATCCCAACCTCCAAACCTTCCGGGATCTTCTTTTGGAAACCCTCATTCTGCCCCCCAGACGGCACTGGATCCTGAGAGGCGTTAAAATTCTCACCCTTCCCCCCAGCGTACCACGAAAGACTCTCTCTAAAATGGTGGGCATATTTTTATGGGGGAGTAGTGAGGCTGTGGGGCTGCGAGGGCCATGAGAATCAGATCAATGCAAACCTATGGAAACTTTAACTGCAGGAAGGAAACCCTACCCCCCGCCTCCCCCCCCCCCCGTGCACAGAAAGTCTCCTGTGTAAGAAGTGGCCCACCAATCCCTCAGGTACCTTGATTTCCTCCCCAGTCTGGGCCCTGACCTCGCCCTTGCCCCTCACTCCTACCCCAAGCCCACCTGCTTGCTCCCTCCACCAACCCCCACGCTCCCCATGAAGATACCCAACCCCAAGGGCAGAATCAAGACAAGGGCAGATAGAATGAAGAGCCTTCGACCTCAGTGCCCCCCATGCCCCCCCCACCATCGACCTTCTCCAGAATATGCCCCTCGACCTTCACAAAACAGTAAGGATCAGTGTCCAAACGCTCTCACATTCCACATCAGCCCCGAATATCCCGTAAGTAGCATTCCTTCAAAGGCAGCCGAGGGTCGAGGGTCGCAATGTTAGAGAAGGGGTGTGCGGGAGGGACAGGCAGCCAATGCTACAAAGCAGGCAAAAGATGAAGGGGGGTTGGGAGGGAGAGGAGGGGGAGAACATGAACGACCCCAACCGGCAGGAAGTGGCTGAAGACACACAAGACAAACGAGGGGCGCGGAACAAAGGGAAAACTACTTGGACGCAAGAATGAGGCCAAGGCCAAGCAAAATCAAACCCGGCCAAGCCAGTAAGAAGCCGGACTGCACCAACAGGAAGCGCCTGGACAGACAGGAAGCAGCCAAGAGAAAAAGGATCCCGGAAGTGGATCTCCAACAACATGGGTACAGTACCCAAGAGGAGAAAGAAGTCCCCCCACACGGAGGGAAAGTGGCTCTGGGAAAGGGAATCGCGACGGTGGCCGGCGAGTCTTCCAGAAAACAAAGGCTCAGCCGAGGACACACAAAGGGGCTGCGAGAGCAACCCATGTGGATGAACGGACACACGCACAGGAATTGCCTCGAGGGCATCTTCACACAAGACAGCACGGAAAATAAAACACAGACATAACTGCGGGGTTCGGGGACCCTGTCGGGCACAGTCACAAACCCACGGGTGCCATGGCTGGAAGAGGACGGATAGGGACAGACAGGAACGTGGTGGCTGGGTCAAAGGGCAACACACAGAATCAGATCATTTGGCACAACGATTTCACCCAAAAAAAATGCTGGAGACAGACTGGACATGAGTATCAGGTTAGAGCTGACGGGCCAAACGGTATTTGAAATGGGAGCTGAACTGGGACAGGAAGGCAGTGGCCAAGAAGGATAGGAAGTGAATCACAGGATTTAAAACACATATATGTAATACCGAAACGTCCACAGGAGTCACAGCTGAGGCGAAAAGCAAGGAAAAGCAAGAAGTCGTCTTCTCGGGCGTTCTGTATGGACAGAGAGAGCCAGCCAACCAAAGACAATCGTGGAGGGGACAGGAAGCGACGCTGCAGGTCCTCCCACCAAAAGTCAAGCATGGGTGGGGGCTCCCGGCACTTACGGCTCCTGAGTGGGCTGTCTCCGCGGGGAGGGCGGGGCCGAGCTCAGTCTCCTCCCGGTAATCATGCCCATAGCCATAGGTGTAATCGTAGGGCCCCTGAGGGGCATCTGTGCCACCCTCCCCATATTCCTCTGCCTGGAGCCTGTCAGCTGTGGGGGGCACCTGGAGATCTGTCTGGTCCTTCCCAGTGGGAGAGAAGGGGAGGGAGAGGAGGTAGATGGGGCATTAGGGCTGAGAGGAAACTTTCCAGGGACCCCAAAAGGTGACACCTTCTAACCCCAAAGCCTGTGGGTAAGTGAGCCTGGAGTCCCAAGAAAAGCAGGGCCACATCAGACGGAAATGGGCATCCAAGGTTCAACACGGGGAGGGGGTTCCAAAACCATGGGCCAGTGGGGAAGACGGGAGACGACAAGAAGGGTGGCCGGAGGGCTGGACGCAGACTGGACAGTCCATGGACACAGGAGAGCCAAAAGAGCCCAGGAAACAATAAAGCGACTGGTAGGGAGTCAGAGGGAGGCGGAAAAGTGGCAATGTCTAGCAGAAACTGGTTCCTGAGCATGGAATGAAGGCCAACAGGGCGTGGCCGTTTGACACTGATATGGAGAAGAAGTCACTCGGGGATCAAAGAAGGCTGGGCACAAACACGGACAATTGGGGGGCAGGGAAGTGGTAGCCACACTCAGAGGCAAGCGCATCCACAGGTCTGACGGGACCAGAAGACAGACAGCCGATCACAAATGAACATGACAAACAGAAGAGCCCCCCGGCCAGAGGAGGCGTTCACTCAAGATCACTTGGACCAGGAGAGTGGGTGCTAGACAGCCCTGGCCTCCCGCTGGGCCGAGGGCAGGGGGTGGAGTTACCTCCTCAGGGGATGGAAAAGGGCTTGCTTCCGGCATTCGTCCTTCTTCCACTGGGATGGGGTCCTAACCCCAAGGGGAGGGAAAGGAGCAGAGGAGCATGGGTAGGAAAGAGGAAGGATGGAGCAGTTAGCCTAAGGGAGGCAAAGCAGCATGCCCACCGAGGGCAGCGTTTGTCCCATGCTGGGGGGTGGGGGGAAATCTCAGATCTTGCAACCCCGTAAGAGTGGGACAGTTTAGGGAGAAGGATTCTCCGGGCGTTAGGCGTTTGGGAGCAGAGATCTGGATGCCCCGGCTCTACCTGCCGGTAACCAGTGCCTCTGGTCCTGGAGGGGCCCCGGGCAGCGAGGGGAGCTGCCCGTCGAGCTGGGCGCCGGGAGGGAGGAGGCTGACCCCGTGCTGGGCTGGATCCCCCAACCCTGGAGGGCCTCCGGCCTGCTGAAGGGGGTGCCTGCCGGGCTGATGACCTCTTGGCAGGTGGGGTGGGCTTTCGGGGAGGGGCCCGGCGGCCCCTGGGGGAAGGGGAAGCCTTGTGGTTGGGGCTCCGGGACCGCTGCAGTAGAGAGACATGGGAAGGGGCAGTAAGTGCATAGGCCCCCACCACCACCTATGTAAAAGGGCATCTCTCCCATAGACTGGGGACAGCAGGAAGATGTCACCGTCGACGTTTGTCAGGGATGGTAGATGGAAAGTGAGACATGAAGGGGTCCCTCAAGTTTACCTGATAATCAGGGGTCGTCCCCGGAGTCATCTCATCGTAATAGGGGGGCTCGTAGTCATAGGAGAGCAACTCAGTGGGCTGGGGTTGAGGAAATAGGGAGGGGGGCAGGTAGGAAGGGGGTCGGGTGTTTGGAGGCTCAGCAGGGAAAGGTGGGAAAGAGGGAGGTGAAGAGACAGTGTGGGAGGTAAGAACCAGGTGACATGAAGTTTGAGAACAGGAAGTAGGAGGCAGGCAGGGGGGGGACGGTGACAGAAGAGGTTGGTGGTCAGGAGAAAGATGGGGAGAGGTGGGACATGGGCAACAGGTCTCACATGTGGGGCAGAAGCAGATATGCTTGTGAGAATGGCCCTCCCATCTTCACACCACTGACCCCAAACCACATCGACCATGCTCAGCATCTGCACCCACCCAAACCAGTTTCCCTCCCGCCCCCCCCACCTCCCATGGTAGCCCCTCACTCCGCACCTCTGTGTGCAGAGATCTAGGGGCTGGCTTCCTTGCCCACACTTGGCAGATCCACCACCTTTTAGGGATCCTCTCTACCTGCTACTGCTTGGTCTTAACACCTCAATTTCTTTCTCCCCCTCTGCCTCTCCCCATCTGACTCCCCCAAACGCCCTCCCCAATCCTGGCCCTCCTCTCCTCTCTCCCTGATCACTTAGTTTAAGGAAAGGTTGAGAAACCCCAGGACATAGGTCTAGGGAAAGTGGCTGAGACAACAGCCGTAACGTCTTCATACGGACACTTTCTGCTTCTAAATAAAAATGAACAGATGGCTGGAGGGGAACCAGGAAAGGAGGTGGCTGGGAGAGGACAATGTGATGGGGGAGGGCGCCCACGGGGGCAGGAGGATGGGAGCCCCAGGTGGGGGAGTTCCCCCGGAGAGGGTGTCTGGATGGCTTTCCCTTCGGAGGTACGCTGTGGCTGAGGGCTCTCCTATCTCCCTCCTCACCTGTAGCTGGGGTTCCTGGTTCTGCGGCCTGTGAAGTTTGGATGGTTGCTTCTTTGGAGACCTCTGGGCTCTGTGAGGCTGTTGGTTCTGAGGTCTCTCCCGCGGGGCCCCTTCACACTCCAGTTCCTTCTGCTCACAGGATGCATAGGCAGCTTGAACCCCAGGAGCAAGGACAAGTTCCTGGACGTCACCCTACATGAGGAAAAGGACAGCAACCGGTGGAGGCAGGGAGGACGCCGAGAGGCCGAGCCGTGAAGGATGAGAGGTGGGTTCCGGGTCACACTATAACAATGGGACAAGGCCATTATCCGTTCTCCCAAACGTACAGCTTGTTTCCGTCTTCCCAGGAACCTCCTCATCCACGAGTTCATGGAAGTCGGGCAAGGACCTTTCAGATCCCTTTCTCAGAAGCATTCCACTCAGGGAGGCCCAGGAGGCAATGGCGATGGGCCACTCGCAGCTCCAGAACCAGAGCTAGAGCCCAGGCCTTCCAACCCCAAGGTCAACACAGTGCCCCTTGTAACGGCCCCTTGTGATGACTAGTACAGCTTTTCACAGAGGCCTGCAGCAAAGAATGGCCCAGGCCTAGCTGCCGCCTGGACCTGCCATTGGCAGTGATGGAGAGGATGCTCAGAATCACGGGAGATGAGAGAGGGGACCTTGTTTCTGAATCCCCGTTGGCATGCGTTTTGCCTACACGAGGCCCACCGTGTACTGTGCCTTGTCCTGTGGTGGAGGGAGACTGTGTCGGGCACAGAGACAGACTGGGAGCTGCGTGGAATGACAGAGATCCTCAATGGTCCCTCTGTCATCAGGCCAGTAGATGGTCACAGAATGTTGACTGGCTGGTTGGAGGGTGAGGACCTGCCTGCCTTTGTGGGTGGACAGGTGAGTGAACAGGTGAAAGGGTCAATCGATAGGTGGGCTCCCTAGATGGATTAATTGGTGGGGTGCAAGGTAGCTGAGTGGGTGGATGGGGTGGGAGGCTGGACGGCATGACTGAATGAGTGGCTTCGTGGATGGTCAGTTTAATGAAGCTGTCTACAAGTATTCTGAAGGCAATCGGTGGAAGTTCAGGGGAATGGGAAGCTTGTGCGGTAGGCAGGTGGATAAGAACGAAAATGTACATAGTTGGATAAATGGTGAGTGGTTGTATGAGGAGGTGGAGGAGTGGGCTGAAGGGGTGATTGAGGAAGTGGAAGGATAGGTGGGTGGACAGATGAGTGAAGGGGTAGCTGGGTTGAAGAAGACAGATGGACAGACAGACAGACAGTTCGATGGATGAATTGCAGGAAGGAAGAGTGGCAGATCAGAAAAATGGGTGGATCAGTGGTGAACAGATGAATGGGTGGCGATTGGGTGAGTGCTAGAGAACGCATGCATGAACGCATGGGAGGAAGGGACGCTTAGATAGGTATGTTGATGGTCTAAATGGATGGATGGGCGAGTTGGCATAGCCTGAGCAACAGAATACCTGGCCGTGCACAGACCTGCCATGTAGTGGGCACCTAGTTTTCCTAAAGAGAAAATTGAGCTGGAGACAACAAGAAGTGCAAATATGCACTCAAGAGGGAAGACACAGAGTCACAGGAAGTGAGAGGACGGCGTGCTAGGGTAGAAGGGCATGGACGTAATGCACGAGAGCAGAAGCTGGTTCCCCCCTCTCCTTGCTCAGCTCACCTCAAAGACCTCCTCATCCAGGATCCGCGCACCAAAGATGACCACTCCACTGGTGTCCAGCACGGGGCGGGCACTTCGGGGCAGGGGCCGGGTGACTCGTTTTTTGCAGTCAACAATGACAGTGACGGATTGGCCCTTCACGGCCACAGCCACATGGTGCCACCTGGTCGTGGAGGAAGAGGGGCAAGTGACTGTCTGAAAATCAGTAGGGTCGGGGTAAGGGGGGGGGGGCTTGATGGAAGCGGCGAAACCACTGTTCACAGTAGTTGCCACCACACTTGCTGTCATGTGATGACTGCAGCCGGCCCTGGGTTCATGGCAGCCCCGAGCGCAGCAGACAGAAGACGACCCCGCGGCGGTCACAGATCAGACTGCTGAGCTCTGATCTACAGAGGTCAATTGACCGACTTTTCTCTGTAGACCACCTTGATCTGGAAGCGCTGCTTCCATAGCAACGTGAAAGCCTCCACTGACATGCGATGGCTGCACATGACGTGAGTTGGCCAAACTCGTGGAAAGCAAGGATTCTATTCTGGAACCCCCAGGGCCGGCTAGAAATCGTAACACCAAAACCACGCTCCAGCCATCGAGTCGAGTCCCCTCAACTCAGAGCTGCCCTGTGGGACAGAGCCGACGGGCTCACAAGCTCTTCTGGGCCGTAAATCGTCACAGAAGGAAATGACCAAATCCTTCCCCCTCAAGTACTCACATCGCTTACTGAGTGTGTACAGTGCACCAAGCACCAGGAGATCATTCTGTCGCCTGAAGCTCACAATTCTATCATCAAAGGGGGGCTCTCCGGGAAGTGGGGGACAGCCAGACCAGACTTACTTGCCATCTGCCAGGTTGATACCTCGGAAGACCGGTTGAGCTAGGGGTTGAGGTCGCCCCGTCTGGTCCTCGTACAGGAAGCGGAGAGGTCGGCCGAGCTCCAGGCCCAGCTGCCGGATGCCCTGGGCACTGTAGAGTGTCAGGAACGGAGCCTGGAGGCCAGGCCGGGTCCGGACAACCGCCAGCAGAGAGAAATCTTTGGGGACACCTCCTGGTACCCAAGAGAGACATGCGCAGGTGGAATAAGAAGCCCATGAGAGCCCAAGGCCCCTCCCCTGCTGGCGTCCCGCCAGGATGGATGGCCACCTCCAGCCCTCTCGGCCTATCCTGGGTGACCCCTACCTGGGAAGAGCTGCCGGGTTGGGGCACTGAGCTGGGCGGGGCGGGAAATTCGGTAGGCCACATCAGCTGGACAGATGCCTCTTGTCCTCCGGACCCCATCAGGGAGAGAGGGGAACCTCAAGGCCCGGAGCACATCCACACGGGCGGCACCTGGGAGAATCCAGGAGGGTCAGAGGGAGGGGGCTGCCCTCAGGGGGAGCATCAGAAAGGGGTTACGTGGAGTCACCGTCACCGGAGGGACTGCAGCGTATCACCAGCAGGTCCTCAAGTCCTGTCCTTTCCCTGCCAGTGTCCCCTCCCTTACTCTCTCCTATCTCAGCTTAACCTAGCAACCGGTCTCTTCTACTCTCTCACAGGCACCTAAGTTTATGCGTGGTTACCAGAGGTGGGGGTGGAGTGGAAACTGAGAGGTTAAGGTGACACAACCGTCCCAGGAGGCTGTCTCACTGATAAAAGGTAGCGCTGCAAAACAGATGGTCCTAATTGCTGTCAGTAAATTGGACACCTGTAGAAAGTGTAATTGGCAAACGTTGTGTGATATAGTTACAAAAAAAAAAGACCAGCTGCTGAGGCTGCTAATGTACAAACTCAACGTCTTACGGGATTGGGCTCCTTGGTGTGGAGGCCTGGGGTCATGGTTCATGGACATCTCAGTGAGTTGGCCTCTAACAAGCTCCCTTTCTACCTCCAAGTGCATACTCCCTGGTGTCTGAAAAACTTGTAAGAGGCCCAGCACATGGCCTCCATTCGCGAGGGTCAGGGAGAGGAGGTGGATAGGAGGCTGGGGCCAACTAGCCACAGGACAACCGACTCCCTGCCACGAGTCCAGGATCGGGTGTGGCCAACAACGGTGACTGCACATTTCGGTCAAAGACTCCATAGAAGAATCCTGACCAAGAATTGGGGGTGTGGGGGGAGAACAGAATGTCAAAGGTTCATGAGTTCATGGGGAATGGACGGCCCCTGCAACTATGACCTTGAGATAAGTTTTAAACATACCCCTGAAGTCATCTTAGACCTGAACAAACCCACACCCAAACCCACTGCCTGCCAGTCCGTCCTGACGCAGGGTAGCCCTAGAAGACAGGACAGCTGGCCCGGGGTCTCCGAGGCTGCCAGTCTTTCAGGGGAGAGAGCCTTGTCCTTCTCCCACCGAACAGCTGGGGTGTTGGGTGGGTCACACCTTGTTCCACTGGGCTAACAGTCCAATCCACCACCCACGACGTCACCAGGCTCCTGAAACCTAAAGAGTAGCTTAGCTTGATTAGCCAAGGTCTTCTCCTAAGAACTGTCTGCATGGAATCAACTTGACAATCACCGCCATCGGGTCGGTGCCAGCCCACAGCAGCCCTGTAGGGCAGGGTAGACCGGCCCCTGCTGCTGTTGCTAGGAGTAGAAAGCCCCGTCTTTCTCCTATGGTCGTTTCGAACTGCTGACCTTCCGGGATCGCGGCCCAGGCTGTAACCATTACACCGCGAAGGCTCCCAAACGGGCCAAAGCAATTCAGAAGGTGAGAGAGGAACTTTGGAGGGAGGTGAGTGTGTGTGAATGAGAGAGGAAGGAGTCGTCCTGTGGCCAGCAACCCTGAGCGGGAGGGACACTTCACGTCGGGGGAAACACTTCACTCAATGCTCCCTCCTTTTTCCTTTCTCTGTATCTGTTGGCTTTTCCTCTTCCTTGTCCCTTTTGCTCCCCCATGACCCTCACATTCTGCTCAGTTTTGCTCTTTCTCCTCTCTCACTCCCTCTCCATATCTCTGGGTCTCTGGCCTCTATCCCTCTGCTCCAGCACAAACAACATCTGGACAATCGATCATGCTGGGCACAGGAGGGGCAGGGGCAAAGGGAGGGGGGGTACCAGGGAGGGAACAGGGAGGCAGCCTGTTGGGGAGGTGGGGACACTGATGCTGGCTACGTTGGGGCAGGGGAGGCCAGAAAGAGCTGCCTCAGGAGCCTGTGCCCCCTGCACTGGGAGATGGGCTGTGGGGAGGGGGAGCCTGATGCTGCCACGAGGGGGCTGGAGCAGGGCCAGGGCCCCGAGCCACACATCTGTGGATCTCATCAGCTTCCTTGCCCCAAACCCAGGCTAGCTCCCCACACCTGGAACCTGGACTCTGCCCCACCGCCTACCATCTAATGAATCCAATCCCAGGCCACCAGTCAGTGCACCTGGGACTCAACTTGCTGGGGCTCAAAGTGGAAGGTGCCTGGAAGGCGCCTCTCCCTCACTGGCCCACAGATGCATATCATCAGCTCCAGAGTGTGTGTGTGGGGTGGGGGGGTAGGGGAGGATTCCCAACAAGAGTTCCAGGCAAACTTTCATGGAAGTGTGGGGCAGGGCAGGGGCCAGAGCCGTCGGGAGAGCAGAGCGGGGTGGGGTGGGTGAGGTGGAGCAGGCAGAGAGAAAAAAGGCCCTTTGAGTCCAGGAGCCGGGAAACCACGGTCTTGCCCCCCCACCAGCCCCCACCCAAGCCGGCCCCCGCGTGTGGCGGCTCAGCAAACACCAACACACAAGGGCTGCTTTCAGAGACAGGGAATGAGGGAGACAGAGACACAGAGACTCACAGAGACCCCAGGCCAAGGAGACCTCAGAGGCCCCCACCCTCCACCAAACTCAGAAAAATACAGTTGGGTCCTAGAGACGGATTACCTGAAAGTCCACCCACAGCCTTCCCACCCCAGGCCACTTGCCTCATTTGGTGCCCCACCAAGTCCCTCTGGGGGCCCCATCAGCCCCTCACTACCCCCTCTGGCCCTAAATACCCGTCTACTGTCACTCTTATCAATTCTCTAGGGACCCACTTTCCTATTGAGTCCCAGCTCCACTCCCCCAGTCCCCAAATAAGAGAGTCATCTTGGCCATCCCTGCCTCCCTGGCAGTTGGTCCCCTTCCTGGGCTAAGCAGAAGCACCAGTGTCTAGTCAACCCCCTCCAGTCTCTGAGCCTGGTCTGCATCCCACAGTCCTCTCCTCTTGGAAGTTCTTTCTGTAATCAGACCTAACTCCTCTACGCTTGCTGCCTTTAGGACCATTTCTCTCCAGAGGAAGGAGACAAAGTGAATAGTCAAATTATAGGCAAATCAGCCCCCAGTGTATCCCAAGAGTAGGATCTGCCTAGGATCCAGGTGCTTCCAGGCCCCTCCTCTAGGACGCCAACCCAGTTCTTCTATGAACCCAGTTCTTCTACGGGTCCTGGGGAAATGAAGGTATAGATTGGGGTCATGGACACTGGGGTCCCCAGGGAGCCAGATGGGCCAGTGGGGGAGGGGAGAGGCAGGAATGCAAAGAGTTGGCTCCAGTCTGAGACACCTGATCCGGCCCTGTCCAGCGGCCGTCCTGTTGGCAGCCGGCCTCAGTGCTCCCTAGAGCCAGCCGCGTGGCAGCATCCAGGGCACAGGGAGGGGGGAGGGAGGAGGCGGCATGCCAATAGGACAGTCAGTTGAGTCTTCCCTCCTTCCCCAGCTCTGACCCACAGACAGCCTACTGGCCCCAAGGGTTACACACACACACACACACACACACACACACACACACACCTCATTCATCACCAGGGCCATCTACCATTCCCATCCCCAGCCCAGCACACAAAGATGGACCAGACTGGCCCTGGGCAAGGAACCCTGCTCTGCTCCAGGCTTTCTAGGGTCCCCCACCTTTCCACCTGACCTGTCCACCCCATGCCATCTCAAGGAAGGAACCTGGTATCCTGCCTCACAGCCTGGACCCTTGACCATCAGCCCTGGACATCAGCTGTCCCTTCCCCAGGGACCTGGAGCTGGACCCCAAGAGACCGGCCTGAACCTGGGCTGCTCTTACCTGCCCAGGCTGGGGCTGTGCTCAACCCCAGCACCAGCGAGACGAGCAGGAGGAGGCGGTGGCAGCGGCTGCCCAGCTCCATGGCCCGACGCCCCATGGCTGACAGGAGAGCCAAGCAGGCGGCTTGGACGCAGAGGTCCGGGGAGGTCAGAGGCTATCGGGCCAGCGGCGGCGACGCTCAGCGGCCCAACTCCATGCAGAGGCGCCGTCGGGGCTCCGGCTCAGCTCCCTCCTCGGTGGCCGCCGCTCCTGTGTGTCCCCGGCCACCCCAGCGGCCCAGAGCCCCCACCTCGCCCACGCCCCCGGCCCGGCCCCCAGCGGCAGTCGCCCGCCCACTGCCACCAAGGGGAAACCCCACCCTCCGTCTCCACCTGAGGCTGGAGGGGCGGGGGCGAGCCCTCCCTCCCTCCCTGATCCTGACTGGTCCCCCTGCTCTCGCAGACTCGGCTGACCGCACCCCCAGATTCTTCGGGAATATGGGTCCCTTGTCCCCAGCCTCTACCTCGTCCAGCACCCTGAGGTGCAGTCTCAGCCCCCCTGGTTGGCGACCAGCACCTCTGGGTATCGGTGGTGGGGCGGGACTTGGGACACGGAGGGGGGTGAGAGGCGGCCCGGGGGTCGCCGCCCCCTGTCACCAGGTCTCCGTAATTACATCCCCTTGCCCCGCCCCGGGTAATTACAGAGGCGAGCTTGGGGCTGGGGTATTTATAGACGGGGCTATAGATAGGAGACCCGCAAGGCCACAGCGGGAGGCAGGGGGGCGGGGTGCACTAATGGAGCCTGGGACCGAGGACCAGCCGGTGGACAAGGCTCCGGGTGATGAAAACAGGGGGAGTGGGTAAAGGAGTCCGGGAGCCCCAGGTGGAATGAGACACCGGCACTGTACAGATGAAGGGCAGGTGACGCTAGTTGGGAGGGTCTGGGGAAATAGGGTCACCCAGGGACACGAAGTGGCTTCCAGCCAGTGCACCCACAAGGTGGCCACATTGGGCGTTCTTATGCAGGCCCCCCCGCGCGCCGTTTTTGCCCGGAGCCAGCGGCACCGCTGGAGAGAAGGCTCGAACTCCAGCCCAGGCGCCGCCGCCCGCTGGCAGCGAAGGATGCAGGCTAACAAGGAGCCTTTGAGTATCAGCCTCCACCCCCTTACCCCTCCAGTCAGCCCCGCCCCCAAGCCTGGCACACCCTCCCCCGCCCAATGCGGAGGGGGGGCACCCCCACCCACAAAGCACGCCTTGTCTCCCCACCCTGCGCCTTTCTCAGACCCCAGGGAACCTGCGCCGCAGTCTCCAGGAGCGCATCCGGTGTTCCCTAAGGGGCACCACGGCCACCACCCCAAGCCCTGCACGGCGCTGCCCCCCAAACAGTCACCCAGTCCAGAAAAGCAGCGATTTTAATTTGAAAGCGAGTTTATGTGTGTGAGTGAAGGAGGGAAAGGAAACCCGAAGAGCAGAGCTGCAGGGCAGAAACCATGCAGCCCTGGCGCGCCATCTGCAGACCCGCCACCTCCCCTCCACCAACTCCCCTCCGTTCTTGGGCCAGACTCCTCCGCGTCCCTCCCCGTGCCATCCTACTGGGCAGCCAGTGGGAAGGCCCAGAGGACTACACTCACAGGGACAGTACTCGGCCCTCGTCCTCCACCCAAGGCCATCAAGGCAGGGTCCCAGTTAGATGTGGGGAAGAGGGGCAGCGGAGGGCAAAAGCCAGTGGTCGGAGATCCCCAGGGGCAAACCAACTTAGGGCCCTGCCTTTCCCAAACAGCCGCATCCACCACTGGCATGTCTTAGTCAACCTGGGGAAGTACAGTACTTCTCTGAGACTAACTGCAAGTCTCTGTCTTCAGAGGAAATTAAAAATAGCAGGTTGCCTCCTCCCCCACCTTGCTCCTCAGTCTGACTGAAGCAGGAGGTGAGTGCACCAGGGGCCCCTAGAAAGGAGCCAGCGACAGGCCCCCTCCCCTCTTCCAGAGCGACCCAGCTGCTGGGCTTAGGAAGAGGAAGGCCTGTCAGAGCCCTGCTCCCATGTCCATCTGCTTGGGGGGCCTGCCCCCCATGATCCATCTCTAGGGGAGCTCCCAGTTCCACTTTTCAGACGGGGAAAGACATGAGGCAGGATGTGAATGGGAGCAGGCCAGGGCTTTGCGCTGGGGAGGGAGACCAGTCCAGGCAGGGGATGGGAGCCCACACAGAACCAAGGACAGGAGGCCACTTCGGGGAAGTCCCCAGCCCTGGCAGCACTCTGGAGGCCCCAGTGACTTGGAATCTGAAGCAGACGCTTTGGGGTTAGAGGTAACGGAGCCCCTAAAAGGTCTCTGCTCTGGCCCTGCATTGCTCGTCCCCAGAGGGCCCCGGGGAACTTGGCCCCTTCCCTCCTCCCCTCCCTGTCCCAGGCTGGGAGTCTCTGCTGGATGCGCACCCCTGAGGGTGAGGAGGAGCACCAGTCAGTCGGGGTCCAGGCTCAGGCCAGTTGGTGGGGAGCTTCGAGCATCTCCATAAGGAAGGTGTCGATGGGAGTGTCACCAATGAGCTTGAAGAAAAACAGGTGCTCCAGACACTTGAGGCCAATGGACCGGAGGGCAGGGAGGCGCAGCAGCAGCTTGGCAAACCTGAGGCGGGCAGTGGAAAAGGAGGTGAGCGCTGGGTCCCCTCTCATGGCGCTGCCCAGTCCTGCCCGGGAAGGCCGCAGTGCCCACGGCTCGTCTCACCGTCCCTGCTGCTCAGGGTACTTCTGTTTGCAGTAGGTCTCCAGGGAGGCATACACTTTCTCCCGGAGGACCTCCACCTCACTGGGGTTGGAGAGGCCCTTGGCGTCTGGGATGGCCGGGAAGAGAGAACAAAAAAGGGGGAAGGTGAATCTCTTCAGGGCAGGCATGCAGGCGGGGCACACAGACCTTCCCCCTCGGGCCCCTACTTGCCCTCCACCAGCTGGCTTGCCAAAGGAAGCAGAGCTTCGAGTCATTTAGCCCATTCGGTTTGTGGGATGGAGTTGGAAAGGGAACAGATGCAGACTTAAAGAGATTTCGGGTTGAGGGTCTTACTGAGGGGGAATAGCTTAGGAGTCCTTGGAGAAGAGGAGGCCCCAAGGTTGCTTTGGTCTTGGAAGACAGGGGTGACCCTCCTCTTACCTGGATTGAAGAGAATGATTGCCCTCAGGCAGCCAAGCTCTGTCTTGTCCATCCTCATGTCACGCATTTTGGACACTAGCTCTGTCAGCACCCTGGAGAGGGACCTGCAGGTCACTCAAAGGTCACAGCTCAGCCAGCCTTGGACACGGACCAGCCTATAGCCCCAATCCCTCTACCTACTGGCCAGGCCAGTCCAGCCGAGGGCCACTGACCGATCAAAGATGGCTCCCACTCCTGCAGAGTGGGCAGAGTTGCGGTGCACGTGGAGCCCCGTGGCTAGTAGGATGCCGTCTCGGACGTCGATGGAGCGGTGCGAGAAGGAGGCGATGAGCAGCTCGTTCCACCCTGGGAGCAGGAAGGCAGGGGCGGGAGCAGAGTGGGGAAAGAGGAGGAGGAGGAGTGGCCAGGTCAGTGACCTGGGCTCCCTGGGTATGCAAGGTCAGGTCCCTGGGTTCACTGGCGGTCAGGAGGCCAAGGAGGGGCCAAATGTCAAGGTGACAAAGGGACCCAATGTCACTGACCTGCCCGGAGCAAAATGACCTGGTCATCCAAAGGCAATGAGGAGAAGTGTGGGATCCTCTTCGCCCACTCGACGAGCGTGAACAGCTGCTTGTCAGCGGCCTGGCAGATGTTAGTCACGGGGTCGTTAGGCTGCAGGAGGCAGGAGGGTAAGAGTTATGGAAGGCCTGGAGGTATTTTGACACACCCTCCTTAAACTGCGGTCTTTCTTCAGGTCCCTTCTGAACCAATCCCCATAATTGGGTTTTCTCCTCCAACAAGGATTTTTGGGGGATTTGCCTGTGGTTCTGCCGGTGCGGAGTTTGGGGGACGGAGGGAGCTCCCATGTCCACCTCAGGTGTTTGACACGCCTGGTCTGACATCGCTTCCAACCCCAGGCAGTATTAGGAGGAGGTTGGGGATCCCCTCCCCTGCCCCACCCCCATCAAGGAGAGTGAATCGACCCCATCACTCACGCTGCTGCCGCTACCCCCGGTTCCCCCAGGACCCTCAATGCCCTGGTCACTCTTCTGCTCCACAGCAAGCTCTGCCTCCAGGATCCTGTCCACAGGCATCTCCTCGGGGGCTCCCCCAGGCCCCTCCCCATCCCCATCTTTGTCCTTTCCCCGCTGACGTTCCTCCTGTACCGCTGGGGGATTGGGGGAGGGGGGGAGGGAAAGAAAGTGGACAGTCAGCAGCAAGTCACACAGGGTTCAAAATGCTCTTGAGAAACTTACCAGCATCTCAGAGCCCCGAAGAACTATTTCTAGGAACTGGGGCAGTCACTAGACATGGTAACCTGGGGACAACAGTCTTGAAGCAAGGGTAGACACATGAGTCAAGGAGAAGGGGAGGGGAGGGGAAGGAAACAAGGGCAACAGGGAACTAAGTCTTTAAATGTCCTATTGCATGCTAAGGTATGTGCCAAGCGCGTTTCTAACAGTCACACAACCACCACATACACGCTGTGAACTACTGTTCCCATCTTTCAAGATGGAGTGGGACATGGAGCAGGTCGATTACTAGCCCAAGTTCACGCACGTGTGCTTGGCTGCCGTGCCTTCAGAGATGCGGGCTCTGATCCCCTCCTGGCCCCTCTTCTGCCACGTAGCCCTGGGAAAGCCCCCTTACCCCCCAGCCTTGCGCTGGCCTTCACAAAGCTGAGGTTTGATGGAGACCATCACAAAAGCAGAGGTTCCCAAACTTATTTGCCTACCACCCCATTTTCAGAAACTTCACAAAACTACTCCGTGCCCTTTCCCCTGGCATTTAAAGCCTTCTGTATTATAGCCCATAACGCAGGATAAAGCACAGGGATCGATCTGCCTTGCAGGTGTCCCCCCTCCATCACTCCAGGTGCCCCTAGGGGGCAGTATGGGTCGCTCTGGGAACCAATGCTCTAAAGTCAATTGCCGGCATGTCAATTCTGACTCATGGAGACCCTGCGGGGCAGAGACCCCGCCTCTGTGAGTTTCTGGACTACAACTCTTTACAGGAGTAGAAAGCCTCGCCTTCCTCCCTTGGAGTGGCTGGTGGCTTCAAACTGCTGACCTTGCAGCTGGCAGCCCAATGCATAAACACCACCCCACCAGTCAGTCTCTGTCTCTCTCTCTCTCAGAATTCCTCAGCCAGACTTAAGCAGGTCAGATGGAGGGAAAGCAGCAATGTCGGTAGTGTCAGTGTAGAGACCCAGAGATCAGAGGAGACCAAAGAGAAAGCATCAAGTCAGACTGTTTGGGTTAGAGGAAGGGAGCTAGAGAGGCTCACTGTGGGAAGAGGCATGCTCTCTACCCTGGGAGCCAACTAGGGAGGGGACACAGGAACAGGCCAGAGAGGTCACCAAGAGGCGAACTAGAGGGACTAGCCTTAGGATGCCGGGAGGGGGGGGGGGGGGAGCTGATGAGGACAGTGAGCAATCAAACATCGCCCTCTGGAGGAGAGCGAGCTGTCCAGCCTCTGCAGGGACTGGTGTTCCCAGATCCTCTTCCTCCTCCCTCCTCTCCCAGGGTGGGCTGTAGAGTGTCCACAAGGCTGGGCCCCTGACTGACCTTCCCTCTTCATGCCTGTGGCCAGGCACTTCTGATAGCGGCAGTACTGACAGCGGTTCCGCTGGCGCTTGTCCACCGTGCAGTCCTTGTTGTCCCGGCATGAGTAGGTCAGGTCCTTGCGGATGGTGCGCTTAAAGAAGCCCTTGCAGCCCTCGCAGCTGTACACCCCATAGTGTTTGCCTGCAGCAGAGAGGGAGAGGGAGCCCACACGCCGCCGCTGTCAGACGGGCACTTCCCACCTAGCTTCTCTCTATCAAATCGCTGGCCAACCTCCCCAGGCAAAGCTTATTTTAAGTCCTCCCTGTAAGTGCCAAACAGCCAGGGGACCAGGAGGAGAAGGATGTTCCCCTTTTGTACATACGTGCTGTCTCAGCCCTTTCTTCCCTCTCCTGCCCCGCCCTACCACTTAGTTTCAGGTCCTCCACGCTCACCAGGGCTCCCCCAGCTCACTTTACTCCAGCCTGATCCTAGCACCCCAGAATTCCCACAGCCCACGGGACGTGGCCCCAATTCTATCTTTCCTCCTCTCTGGTCCTCTGAGTCCCGTACCTGAGCTTCTGTCCCCGCAGATTGCACACAGGCGTTTGCCAGCCCCAGGGCCACCTGGAGGGGGTGGACAGTGCAGGCCCCGGACACCTAAGACTGGTGGCTTCACATCTTCTTGGGGGCCAGACCCACCCCCAGGAAGCGATACTGTTGAGTTAATCTGGGATGAGGGAAATAGGGAAGTCACAGGGAGACTCATTGGGAAGGAGACTCTCACAGGTCCCAGGACTCATGCCCTCCCACAGGAGCAGGGGCTGCGTTGCACATTCCCGGGGTCACTCCACGCTACAGTCTATGGCACAATCCAAAAGAATGGGCATAAACAGTGTCCCCTGAAATTGTGCAACACAGTGGCTCTGAGGGGCACGGATCTTGGAAAGCAGATGAGACCATCCTGGAAAGAAAGAGGGGCTCAAGGCGCAAAAATGACTGACAGAAGAAAGGGATTGCAGGATGATTGCCAGGTCCTGTTAGAGGGCCGGGGAAGAAGCATGCACTGAAAGATCAGTCACCTCGGAAGCCCAGGAAGGGGTCTCTCAAGAACCACAGCCTACCCGGAAGAGAGGGCTAGATCAGTGGGCCATAGGCAAGTTCACACAATGATCTGGGGGTCACAAGGAAATGAAAGTGAAGAGGCAGCAGCAAGTCACGACCTCTCACCTGGGGGCTGCTGACAGGCCCGGAGAATCCTGGGGGAGCTGGAGGGGGCAGGCCTGGGGACCCCATGGAAGAGCTGATGACCGGGAAGGGGGAGCCCAGTGGAGGTGGTGGCAGTGGGGGTGGGAGCGGAGCCCCCGTGCTTCCAAGAGATGGGGCTGCCGAAGGGGGCAGGGGTGGCCCAGGAGGAGAAGGGGGAGGGACCCCCTGGGTAAGGGGATTTGGGGAGGAGCTGTCTGGGCTTCGGGAGTCTGAGGAAGGGGTACACACAAGTACAGAGACACACAGAGACAGGAGAGACAAAAAGAGAGAATGAGTCTTCGTTCATCCAACTGGAAGCTTTAATTCTCTAATCCCCTGCTGCACCCCACCCCCTCCACCCTATCCGGCCCATCACTCAGTCCAGAGACACCCTGTTGTCAAACGTTTTAACTCCCGTGGTGGTAGGGGAGGGGGGGGGTGCGGGAGCGGTGACAAAGGAGAGGTGTGTAATTCCAGGTGAGGCAAAACTCCAAGCAAGATATTTGCGTGACTACCGGGTCACGTCAAACCAGACCCGTCTCCGGTGGGTGGGGCAGCACGTGGGGTGCAACAACTAGCCCCTCCGTCCGTCCCTGCTTTGGAGCGCAGGAGCCTGATAGAGCAAGTGAGGGGTGTGGGTGGAAGACAGCCCCCCTCCAAGCACACGGGATCCACCTTCACGTGTCCAGTGCACTCAGGGTTGAAGGGAATCACGTCCTTCCCACGCCAGGGACTTCCGAAGCTCAGGGGCCTCGCGGCCAAGGTTAAGAAGGAGGCAGCTCCCCCTCCCCGCCCCGCCCCGGAGGGAGGGCGCTCAGGCCCTCGCGAGGTGGGGGGGTGCGTGTTTACAAACAAGGGGGCGGGAGCGGCAAGGAGAGCGCGCCGGAGGGTGGGGGGAAGGGGGCTTGCAGGCGACCGAGCGGCCACTCGCCCGCCGGTCCGCCCGCGAGGGCACTCACCCCGCCCGCAGTCGCCCATTCCGTCCCGTCCGGCCTCCCCCGGCTCCGGCTCCGGGGTTTGTTGTTCTCCGGCCGCTGCCGCCGCCGCCGCCGCCGCCGCGGGATCCAGCCAGGGCCGTCGCCGCCGCCACCGGGACGCGACCCCACAATGCATCTCTCTCCGCACCCCCACCGGCCCACACTGCCCCGCGGCGAGCCGCTGGGGGAGGAAGGGCGGGCGGGCGGCCCAAGACATGACGCCCGCTTGGGAGGGGGGGGCGCCGGGGAGGTGCCACGAACTCCCCGAGCCCCCGGCAGCCCCCGAGGGAAAGACTCCGGGCCAGAACCGGGCTGAGTCAGGCGCTGCGCCGAGCTCGGCTCCGAAATGACAGCGCCGCCGTGGCAGCCATCTTGGTACAGACGGGAAGTCTGGCTCCGGCGCCCGCCCCCTCGTCTGGCTGGAAACGGAGGAGGCGGGCTCCTCGGCCCTGCGAGCCCGCCGGGCCCGCCTCGCCTCAGAGAACCTCCGCGCTCGCGCATGCTCGCTAGAGACTGGGGGGCGGGGGGGGCCCTTCGCCGCGCCCGCAGCGCGACCATCTTGGTAAAGGGGTTCGGACGCCGGGAGAGCGGAATTTCCTGCTCTCGCGGGAGCTAAGGAGGAGAGTGCCACGTCCAAGCCGACTGGGAGAAGAGAGGATCCCGGAGCCGGTAAGAATTCCCTTGCTTTTTTCCCCCCACCGTTCTTTCCGGGCCTTTTCCGCCACCTAATGGGTCATAGAGACGAGGGCCCAGAGGGGCCATAATGCGGCGGACCGAAGCCTAGAGCGGCAGCCTCGGGGGCCCTACATCCGTGAAGGGGGGGACAGGATAAAGACAACGAGTCTTGGGAACAATGTGGGTGGGAACCGAATGGAATGGAGGGGCCCTTAGAGGTGGACGGAAGGCCCGACCTGAGTAAAGTGTCAGCTGTGTAGGCGTAGAATTGAGGGACAAGCGAAGTCACCGCCTCTATCCCTCCGGTCAGCATGATGGCCAGAGGCCTGGGGTCTCCCCCCTGGGTGACCGTGGGACTGCTGACCTGGGCGGCCTTGGGGCTGCTGGTGGCCGGACACGAGGGTCACGGCGACCTGCACGACGACCTGCACGAGGACTTCCATGGGCACAGCCACGGGCACCCACATGAGGACTTCCACCATGGACACAGCCATGCCCATGGCCATGGCCACACTCATGAG
Organism: Tenrec ecaudatus; assembly: GCF_050624435.1. Classification (NCBI taxonomy): domain Eukaryota; kingdom Metazoa; phylum Chordata; class Mammalia; order Afrosoricida; family Tenrecidae; genus Tenrec; species Tenrec ecaudatus. The sequence goes on from NC_134536.1 coordinate 164,081,386, forward strand.
AGCATCTGGCATGGACATACCCACGGTCACGATCATGGACATTCACATGAGGATTTGCACCATGGCCATAGCCATGGCCACTCCCATGAGAGCCTCTCCCACAGAGGACATGGACATGACCATGCGCATAGCCATGGAGGCTATGGGGAGTCTGGGGCTCCAGGCATCAAGCAGGACCTGGACACTGTCACTCTTTGGGCCTATGTGAGTCCCCAGGGGATGGGGGCGAGAGGGGCTGGTTCTGAATTGTTCGAAAACCCGCACCATTTGCATCTCGCCTTTCCCTCACCAGGCACTTGGGGCCACAGTGCTGATCTCGGCAGCTCCGTTTTTTGTCCTCTTCCTCATCCCCGTGGAGTCGAACTCCCCTCGGCATCGCTCATTGCTCCAGATCTTGCTCAGTTTTGCTTCTGGGGGACTTCTAGGAGATGCCTTTCTGCACCTCATCCCTCACGCCCTGGGTAAGTGATCCCTGCAGAAGATGGGTTATTCCTGGGGCAGAGGGGGATCTCTCCCCTTCCCATACCCTCTGGTGTTTACCCCCAGGGGCGGTCGTTCTCTCATCTGGCCTTTTCCCTTCTTGCCCCAGAGCCTCATTCCCACCAGCCCCCGGTGGTGCAGCCAGGTGGACATGGACACTCGCACAGTGGTGAGGAAAGGGCAAAGAGGGGGTGGACTTGAGATCATGTTTGGGAACCGTCTGCCCTTCCCAGTCAGCATCTACACTTGGGGAAGAGGAATCGAACCTGTGCATTCCCCTTAACATCATTCCCCTTAACATCCTCAGGCCAGGGCCCCATTCTCTCCGTGGGGCTGTGGGTCCTTGGTGGAATTGTCGCCTTCCTTGTGGTGGAGAAATTTGTAAGACATGTGAAAGGAGGACATGGACACACTCATGGTCACACGCATGGAAGTCATGGACATGGAAGACAAGGTGAGCTGTCTGCCTCAGCATCTTCGTCTGTGGCTGTTAGATGGAAGAGGGCTTTTCACTTGAAAAGATGTCAGGTATGCACATTTCATTGTCTTTTTCCTTCATATCGAGGAAAAAGATATTTCTGCTGTGCCAGATGACTCATTGGAGGTAAATTAGCAGTGTGGCTACTCTAGCCATCGCTGTCAGTCACCTCCACACATTGCAAAAAAAGAGAAAGACAGTATGTCAGGCAGTGTCTGTTTCTCCACTCCTACCAGCCCCTCTCTTCCTTCAGAAGGTCCTTCAAAGGAGAAGCAGAATGCAGAGGGGGAAGAAAAGGATGCCGGGGGGGCACGGAAGAGGAAAGGAGGGAGCACGGGGCCCAAAGATGGGTCGCTGAGACCTCAGAACCCTGAAGAGGAAACAGCAGGCTCAGGTGAGGGTCAAGACTAGCATCAGCCGAAGCAGTGGGCATACTTGAGAAGCAGCGCACATGGAGGATGCAGACGGCTGAGACCCACAGGGGGCCTACTTGTGGAGTGGTCTCTTGGGGGGGGGGGTGAGAAGGGCTGGCCTGGCGATAGTGGCTGCCTCTGCTCTGATGGTCCTCCTCTTCTCCAAGACCTCCGTGTATCAGGATATCTGAATCTGGCTGCTGACCTGGCACACAACTTCACTGATGGCCTGGCGATCGGCGCTTCGTTTCGCGGAGGCCGAGGGCTGGGGGTGCTGACCACGGTGACGGTCCTGCTACACGAAGTGCCCCATGAAGTTGGAGACTTTGCCATCTTGGTCCAGTCTGGCTGCAGCAAAAAGCAGGTTGGTGATGATTTGTACCAAACCTGGTTGCCTGAAATCCTGTGTCCTTGCTCACCCACCCAAAATCCAAGACTGCACAAGTCCTGCTGTCATTAAAAACATCCTCTAGAAATGAAGAAGAGTACATTCTGTTTCTTTGTCCTGTAGCCTAGCATGTCTTCAACTGTAGTCTCTACTCTGAATGGTTTATGTTCACCCCACTCCTTACTCTCACCTGAATCAGAATGAGTGTCTGCTCTAAACTCTTTGTAAGATTTTTCTAGAAAATGCCTACCTAGATGCCCTCCCTTTCCCCCTTAGTTTCCAAAGACACCCACCCTACCCATGTATGCCCATAGCCCCCACCAGCCATAGCTAACACAGTGATACTCCTTTACTCCCGACTAATGTCTCTCTCTTCTGCTCTCCAGGCGATGCGTCTACAGCTGGTGACGGCAGTCGGGGCATTGGTGGGCACCGCCTGTGCCCTTCTAGCTGAAGGAGGGGCAGTGGGCAGTGAAGTGTCAGGCAGTGCAGGTCCTGGCTGGGTGCTGCCATTCACTGCAGGGGGCTTCATCTATGTGGCAACGGTGTCTGTGTTGCCGGAGCTGTTGAGGGAGGCATCCCCACTGCAGTCACTTTTGGAGGTGCTGGGGCTGCTGGGCGGCGTGGTCATGATGGTGCTCATAGCCCACCTCGAGTGAGAGGCGGGATGGATTGCCCCCCACTCCTGCCTCACGGCCCCAGATCCTCACTCCAGGTTGGGGGTCCTGACCAGGAATATCTGCCAGCGGAAAGAGTTGTGGCCTCAGGAAGTGGTGCTTTGGGCGGTGGGGGCCATTGCGGTCTGGCAGTTGAACAGGGGCTATCCAGGTGAGAAGAAGCAGCCTGAAGGACCACACTTTTGGGCACCAACTGACCACACAGTTGGGATTTCAGGGGCCAATGGGGGCTGGGAAGAAAACTGGAAGGGAGTAGGACGATGCCAGCCTACCAGTGTCCCCAATTCCATCTACTCTCAGAGGACCAAGCTGCCACATACAGGCTTCTCCAAGGGCCACCTGCTTCTCTCCCACCTGCTGGAGGCTTCCAGGAAGTTCAGAGCCCTGGACAGAGGACATAGAAGAATCGGGGGTGGGGGGGATGATGAACATCCATTAAACGTCTATGAATCGTGTGCCCTGATCTGGGAGTGATTTAGGAGGGGTGGGTGGGATGGGGGAAGAGTTAGTTGCTAATCTCCTGACCTTATCTTTTTTTTTTAATGTCACTGTTTGGATTGAGGGGTGGGGTGGAGTCCGGAAATAAAGTCCTCCGATCTGATCTACCGTGCCCTATGCAGTCTTTGTCTGTTTTGGGAAGTGGGAGATGTGGGTCCTGGGCCACCCAGGTCCCTAATCTGCAGTGTGTCCGCGCCCCGCTAGTGGCCGCAGACGGCCGAGAGCTGGCGCAGCCTATTGGCTTCGGCTCCGCTCTGGCCACGCCCCCGCGACGCTCGGATTGGCTCGGCGCCGTGGCCTCTGCCTCCTGCAGCCGTTTCGGGATGGCGTCTCAGCTCCGGCTGCGCTCCGCGCTGGCCCTGGTCACAGGTTGAGGGGTGCTCTCCCTTGGGTTGGGGTTCTGGAGTAATGTCAGGGGGGGGCTCGCCCTTGGGCCCCGCGGCGGTTGTGACCGCTGGAACCTTGTGTGAAATAACTCATGTAACAGAAGTCGGGTGACTTCTGACCCCTCCCCACTGGTTGCCCTCTGCCCCCGGCGTGTTCTCGCCCACCCTTTCCCATCTCAGGTGCGGGCAGTGGCATTGGCCGAGCGGTTAGCGTGCGCCTGGCCAGGGAAGGAGCCACCGTGGCCGCCTGCGACCTAGATGCAGCGGCGGCGCAGGAGACGGTGCGGCTGCTGGGCGCCCCCGAGAGCGGAGAGCCAGCGCCGCTCAGGGCCCACGCTGCCTTTCAGACGGATGTGTCTGAGACCGGGGCCGCTAAGCGCCTAATGGAACAAGTGCAGGTGACCCCACGTGACCGCGCCCCTGAAAAAAACGCTGACCCCGCGCCACCGCGCCGCTCCCTGTCGTTCTGTGGGCTTGGGGTGTGTGTAACCTTCCCCTCCCACAGGCTAGCTTTTCTCGGCCGCCATCTGTCGTTGTGTCCTGTGCGGGCATCACCCGGGATGAGTCTCTGCTTCACATGTCTGAGGACGACTGGGACAAAGTCATAGCTGTCAACCTCAAGGTGGTGACCTCGGAACCTGTGACTTCTGGCCTGGAAGAGGGCTATCACTGTAGCTGATCCTTTTTGCCCGGTTACTCCCTTAGGGCACCTTTGTAGTCACGCAGGCTGCAGCCCAAGCCCTGGTGTCCAGCGGTTGTCATGGCTCCATCATCAACATCAGTAGCATCGTAGGAAAGGTCAGACTAAATTAAGGAGGTCAACAGGCTAAATGGGGGGAGAGGAGAGCCCCTCCTGGGAACGGATGACTTATATCAGCTCTCTGACTCACCTATAGGTGGGGAATTATGGACAGACGAACTACACTGCCTCCAAGGCCGGAGTGATCGGACTGACTCAGACAGTAGCACAGGAGCTTGGACGGTTGGCAGGACCCCCAGGGGGGCTTCACGGAGGTTGGGGGAGGGGTACGTCTCTGAGGGAGAAACTCAGTAGCAGTCCTCTCCAGAGTCAGCACCCACTCTCCCTCCACAGCCACGGGATCCGCTGTAACTCTGTCCTCCCAGGGTTCATTGTGACACCCTTGACACACAAAGTGACACAAAAGGTGCGGGACAAGGTAGGACACGATCTCTCGGGGCTCCAAGAGAATGCTGAAGTCACAGTTGCGCCCTCCATGTACACAGGGGTGAAGGACTGGAAAGGGCAGAGGGTGCGGGGAGGCACAGACTGCACTGGGTGGACAAAAGGCTCCACAAAAGGACCTTTCATCCACACGCGGGAGTGTTTCCTTACAGGTGATCAGGATGATCCCGATGGGACGAATAGGGATCCCTGAGGGTGAGCACTGAGTGGGGAAGGGGCCCGAATGAACAAACAAACCCCGAGGTTTGTGGTATCTGTGAGAGGGCCCCACCAAGATTGGTGGTTGGGGCGGGAGACGATGATTGCTTTGGGCCCACGGGGGTCAGCAGGAGTCTGCCTCTCCCCACCACTCCCACAGATGTGGCCGACGTGGTTGCGTTCTTGGCATCGGAGGACAGTGGCTATATCACAGGGGCCTCGATAGAAGTCACTGGTAAGAGGCTGGTGTGGGGAGAGGGAGGGGGACAGAGAAGTGGGGCCTTCAGGAGATGAGAAAACCAGTTGAGGGAATCTGAAGCCAATGGGAGGGGCACTGAGTTTCCCTTCTCCGGGCCAGGGACCAAAGTGGGTGCGCCCAGCCCAGTGGCCCTCCGCCTTTCAACTGCCCAAGTGTTTCTGTTCCTCCCAGGAGGTCTTTTCATGTAACCACTTCAAGGACCCTGGACCCTGCTCACTCCTCCACCACCCTGCCCGCCCCGCTGGGCCTCCTGCCGACGCAGACTCTCCGTTCCCAGGCTACAAAAGGGTAGCAGTGTATGGCTCAGAGAATGCTGAACATGGGAGGCAGGGGTGCTTGTGACCCTAATAAATTCCAAATCCTCTTCCCTGCCACCTCCAGTTCTTCTTGTGTCCAAGTCCTCAGACGGCTCTCCACCGCCCCCTCCTTTCCCTTTCCCCAAGGATTGTTCCCTTTCACTGCCTGGTCTCCCAGGGCAACCCCCGCCACCGGGTGTGAGAGGAGAGAGTGTATGTCACTGTGTATGCCTGACACTCTGGGTTGGTTTTTTTTTTTTTTGAGGGAGGGTCTCTGTCCTACCCCCTACCCCTGGTCCTGCAGTCTCAGTCCCCCACCCCCCTGTCCCAACTCCCTGGGTCCTTCTGGTGCCCAAGGGTGATTTATTCATGGCCCCATCCAGTGTCCAGTCTGGCCTTGGAGGGGGGTCTTGGAACAGGTGGCCCTCCCCCACCCTTCTCCTTTCTCTAAGTCCCCCCCTTCCCCTTTCTCTCCTCTACAATAGCTGCAGCCGGCCTGGGGTCGGGTGGGGGGGATTAGGGGAGGGGGCCAGGATTAGGGGAATGGACTAGCCGATAAAAGAAGCAGGAGGGGAGCAGAAGGGAGGGGGCTGGGAGGAGGAGGAGGAAGGGGAGGGGGTCGGCGCTAATCGACTCTGGAGCCCACATAAGGACTGGCCACGGACAGAAGGAGAGGACAGGGAAGTAGGGGGGAACCTGGGAAGTGGGGGGGAATGGGACCCATTGCTACCCTGTCCAGAGATAGGCCACCCCCAGGGATAACCCGCAGCCCAAGTGTAGGGGCCCCAACTCAGCCTGGCGGGGTGGGGGGGAAGGTGGGTGCTGGAAGGCCAGGAAGGTCTTTCCCTTATGCCCCTCACCCCCAGCCCTCTTTGGGGATCCCTATGCCCCAGGCCTCTGGCCTCTTATTCCTCCTATACCCTTTTCCTTCTCTCAAGAGTCCTGGAAGAGGCTCCACTCACTTCCCACTCCAGACATTCTGCCTCTTAGGCACCCGCCCCCCACCTCCTGCCAGCGCACACCCCTCCCCGATTGGGGGCCCCATCGCGTGTGTGAGTGTGTGTGTGTCCGTCCCTGTTTCCGCGTGGTGTCCCTGTTGCCCCATTGCGCCCCTGCTCCTCCTTCCCCGCCCCGGGCTGCGGCTCCTGATTGTCCAAACGCAATTCTCGAGTCTATGGCTCCGGCCGAGAGTTGAGTCTGGACGTCCCGAGCCGCCGCCCCCAGACCTCGAGGGGAGAGCGGGTCGGAGGGCGTGGGGGGGCGGGGGGAGCGCCAAAGCGAAGGGTGGAGCAAGCGCCCAGGGTGGGAAGGTGGGGACTCTTGGGCGCCTCAGGACCCAGTTGCGCCCCCAGGACTAGAGGGCTGACGCGGCAAAGAAACGTTTTGCAGCTTCCTTCCCCCGACCCCGGAGCCCACGCTGGGATTCATGAGAAAGTGGGAGACGGGTGGGATTCCCCAGGGCGCCAAGGGGACATAGGGGCGGGGGTGGGGTGGAGGGTAGCCCCTTTTCCGAGCCCTCCGTGCGCTCCCGCTCGGGGGTCCTGCGCACCCAGGCCCCGCCCTCCGGGGCGGAGGCCCCAGGGGTGGCGGGGCGGATCAAAGGAGGACAGGCGGCTAAGGTTGGGGGCACATTGCACCACTGTGGGGGGCGGGGGCGGGACCTAGGCCCTCACGTGGCACGGGGCTCCGGGGACCCGGGTTCCTGACTGGAGGCGGACGAGTCTGGTGGGCGGAGAGCCCGGAGCCCACGCCGCGTCCCACCCGCGCCCCGGGGCAGCGGGTGACGTCTCCGCCGCCCAGGTTGGGGGGGGGGAGTGGAGGGGCGGGCGGAAGTGACGTAGGGCCCCAGCGCCCGGGCCATGGCGGCGGCGGCGGCGGGAGCTCCTGTCTGAGCAGGGGCAGCAGCCGGAGCGAATTGGACCCGGGACGCCCGGCCGCGGAGAGGTGCGGCGGCTGCCCGGCACCGGCGGCTGGAGCCGGGTGAGGGCCGGGCCGGCAGGGGACCTGGGGGAGCTTCTGGAGGGGCGGGGTCTGCACGAGGGGCGGCCCCCTAACACCCCCCTTTCCCCTCAGTCTCCCTCTCCTCCTCCTCCTCCTCCTCCACCCCACCCCCGCCCCTCCACGTTCTCCTCCGCAGCGGGACTCTGGTGGGGGATCTGTGTCTGGTCACCATGACGACGCCCGCGAATGCCCAGAATGCCAGCAAAACGTGGGAACTGAGTCTGTACGAGCTGCACCGGACACCGCAGGTGACGGGGATCCTCCCCCACAGTTGGCCCCTTCCTCCCACACCTCCCGCTCCGCGACCCCCCTGGCACAGCCTCTTCTTCAGTCTTTGCTCCTCTCGCCCAACCCTGCCTGGTGTCAGACTTTCTGGCCCTACCTTTAAGTTACCTTAACCTTAAAAAAAAAAAAAAAAACACGGTTACATTTATTCTCATTTCGCCCTCTTAAACAGCCCGGCCAGGGAGGCAGAAGAAGCGCTACAGCCTATGTTCGAAAGATAGTAAGCAGACCCAGAAATGACCTTCCCTCGCCCGACGCCTTAGGTCGGGGCCTCCAAGGCTGGCCTTAGGAGCTTGTTTGTTGCGGGAGGGGGTGGGGTTTGAACAGTTAACAGTGCACTGCTAAGGAAAAACTTAGCGAGTCACGCAAAAGAAAGGCCTGGAGATCCACTGCAGAAGAACCAGCCAGTTCTATCTCCTCTGACATCCATGGGGTTGTCAGGAGTCAAAGTCAATTCCAGAGCTTATGAAAATGGAAGTGTCCCCGACCATACCCCTGAGCATTCTGATCCGGCCTTTGCGTTGCAGTCTCATCCCCCCGGGCTCTGCCCCACACCTCACATCCTCTGATGGCAGAGGCCCGACTCCTGGTGACCGGGCACAGATCCTTTCTGTCCTCTGTCTTCTCTCACTCAGTCACCCCTCTCTTGTCTCTGAATCCCCAAGCAGCCAATAGGAAGTACCCAATGTCTGCCATCTCTCTGAAGGTCTCTAAATTCGTGTATCATAGCCCGCTTGAGTCCACAGCCTCCCCCCCCCCCCGCCCTCCCCCTACCCACTGCCCGCTCTGATGCCTCCAGGAAGCCATCATGGATGGCACAGAGATTGCCGTCTCGCCCCGGTCGCTGCACTCGGAGCTCATGTGCCCCATCTGCCTGGACATGCTAAAGAACACAATGACCACCAAGGAGTGTCTCCACCGATTCTGCTCCGACTGCATCGTCACAGCCCTGAGGAGCGGGTAACTGGAGGGGCCTGTTTGAGCTGGGGTGAACAGGACCAGGGCCCTGTTGCTGGTGCTGGCCCCGCCTGGACCTCACTGCCCAGGTGACTAACCACAGGGGGCCTCCCCTTTCCCAGGAACAAGGAGTGTCCCACCTGTCGCAAGAAGCTGGTATCCAAGCGGTCCCTGCGGCCAGACCCCAACTTCGATGCCCTCATTTCTAAGATCTATCCCAGCCGGGAGGAATACGAGGCCCACCAAGACCGGGTGCTCATCCGCCTGAGCCGCCTGCACAACCAGCAGGCACTGAGCTCCAGCATCGAGGAGGGGCTGCGCATGCAGGCCATGCACAGGTACAGAGCGCGGCGGTGGCACTGGCACTGGTGGGGCCCACCGTGCTGGCCTTGCTGCTGGCTCACGAGGAGGAACCATAAGCAAACCTAGGAGCCTGCCCCAGCCTGCTCCTCAGGCCTGGAAGCCATGGATAGAAAGCCTGCTTCTTGTAAGCACCCGGTACTACAGTTCTTGAGAAGGAGATAGCCTCCTTTCTAGACGTTAGAACAGCAGTGGTCTTGAACTTTCGCTCTCAGTCATACTGCTGGGGAGTACTAAGTTACCACCTTGGCCAGCGTTTCTCAAACTTGAATGTCTTTCCAAATTACCTGAGAGTCTTGCTAAAAACGAAAATCTTGAGTCACTCGGTGTGGACTCAGATCTAAGATTCTGCATTGGAAACCGCCTCCCAGGGCACGATAATGCTACTGCTTCTTGAATCACCCTTTGCTTTGTGAGCTCTGCCGATCTCAAGCAAGTGACTTGGTCTCCCCAGCTATTTATAATAGGGCAAATATAATTAAGGATCAGCTTCACAGGATAAGCTAGAGAGGGCAAAACACTCAGGGCACGCCACCCAGACGATGTATAGTGAAATATTGCATATCCCTGTTCTCAATTCTCTGAAGTTTAAGGTCCTCCGCTGGTATCCCTGAGGTTTCCTAACCTCGCCCACTTTCGTCCACAGGGCCCAGCGTGTGCGGAGGCAGATCCCGGGGTCGGATCAGACCACCACGATGAGTGGGGGGGAAGGAGAGCCTGGCGAAGGAGAAGGGGACGGAGAGGACGTGAGCTCAGACTCCGCTCCCGACTCCACCCCTGGCCCTGCTCCCAAGCGACCCCGCGGAGGGGGCGCAGGGGGGAGCAGTGTAGGGACTGGGGGAGGCTGCACGGGAGGGGTCGGTGGGGGTGCTGGGTCTGAGGACTCTGGCGACCGGGGAGGGACTCTGGGAGGCGGCACCCTGGGGCCCCCAAGCCCTCCCGGGGCCCCCAGCCCCCCGGAGCCCGGAGGAGAAATCGAGCTCGTGTTCCGGCCCCACCCCCTGCTCGTGGAGAAGGGCGAATACTGCCAGACTAGGTGAGGAGCCCCGCCTTTCCCCAGAGCACAAGCCAAAGAAGGCTGAGCCCGGAGGCCCTTCGGGAAGTCTCTCCTCGCAGCCCCCCTTCCTTCCTTACTTCCTTCTCTGAAGCCCCCCATGCCCTTTCCTTCGCAGGTATGTGAAGACCACCGGTAATGCCACCGTCGACCATCTCTCCAAGTACTTGGCGCTGCGCATCGCCCTGGAGCGGAGGCAGCAGCAAGAGGCAGGGGAGCCAGGAGGGCCTGGAGGGGGTGCCCCGGATGCTGGAGGACCTGATGGGGGCGGTGGGGAGGGTGGGGGTGCCGGAGGAGCTGACGGCCCCGAGGAGCCCACCTTGCCCAGCCTGGAGGGCGTCAGCGAGAAGCAGTACACCATCTACATTGCCCCAGGGGGCGGAGCTTTCACGGTGAGCTGGGAGAGGCGTGGCCGCTCTGCACTGCCGCGCTCCCGTCTTGGCCTCTTACTCACCAGCCCTCCTCTCCCCTGTCTCCCTCCGCGTTCTTTTGCTTCACCCCGCCCCTCTTTATTATTGTTCTCTCTCTCTCTCTCTCTCTCTCTCTCTCTCTCTCTCTCTCTCTCTCTCTCTCTCTCTCTCTCTCTCTCTCTCTCTCTCTCTCTCTCTCTCTCTCTCTCTCTCTCTCTCGGGCGGTGGGGGTGCCGATGCCATTTCTCCCCTCCAACGTTCCCCCTCTCCCCTTCCCCAGACGCTGAACGGCTCACTGACCCTGGAGCTCGTGAATGAGAAGTTCTGGAAGGTGTCCCGGCCACTGGAGCTTTGCTACGCCCCCACCAAGGACCCAAAGTGACGCTGCAGAGGGGCACCCAGAGGACAAGGACCACAGGGTGGCCCCCGAGCCCTGGTCTACCACCCCAGCTTCTCTGTCCCCCAGTGACCCCAACCGGCCAACCAGCAGAAGGACACAAATGAGAAGTGGCTTTTATACAAATTATCTATATCAGATTCTTCTATATTGTACAGAATGGGGCATGCGCCCCATCTACTGCGTTTTCTATTGACCCCAGCTTGCCGTCTCAGCAAGAACGCTCCCCGCTGCACCATCGTCCCAAACTCCAAGACAACAAACTTGCTTTGTTTCCTCTTTGAAACCTGCAGTTCTGTGTCTCTGTTGGTCAGGGGTGTGTGTGGAGGGAGGGGAGCCCAGAAACCCTGGAAAGAATGAGCCTTGGAATTGGAAAGAAATGCCAAAGCTTATTCAGAGGGTCTCATTCACTTAAATCAGGAGGCTTGATTTCCCCCACCCCCGCCCCCAAGCAGCTCAGGGAGAGGCAGGCTGAAGGAGTGGAGAGGTGTGTGAAGGTCAGGCTTCCACGCCCACACCAGACAGACCGACACAGACACACTCCCCTGAAGTTTGAATCACACAGGCCACCGAAATGCAGGGTCTCGGTTTTGAAGGACAGTGGCTTCAAAGAGCAAGGTTTCTCTGGAGAGGGTGACAGGGCTGTGATGGGCACTGGGCCTCTTCCCCTGGAGGGGCTGGTCTCTAGCTAGAAAGAAAACGATAGAGGGAGGTGGGAAGAGCTCTGGGCACCCCAAACCCTGGGTCGCCTTCTGAAGCTAGGCGAGCAGGGACAGGGACGACAGCTCCCAGGACGACCTAGCCCCCCTGGGAGTTCCGGGAGAGGGGCAGTGGGGGGGGGGGGCTCCTCACCAGCCTGGAACTGCTCCCACCTCCCCAGCCTCACTTCCGCAGCCTTCGGAACCCCACGCCCACCCTCCGTGCCCACTCCACATTCCTGCGTTTGCTCCAGGGTGAGTCCTGGGGTCAGGGGACAGGCAGACAGGCGACTCCACCCTTGGGAGAGCTGGTTTCTTCCGCCCGGAAAGTACAGCAGGGCCGGGCCGGTGGCCTACCGCCGCCGCTTAGACCCGGAGCTCGGAAACAAACCCCGCCGTCCTCAGCCCTGGGGGAGCCCCTTCCTACCCCTGCCTCCCCATCCCTGGACCCTAAGGCCCCTTCTCTTCTTGCGGGAGGAAGGTGGGCGTTCCTCCCGGAACTTCGTGGAAGAACACAGGGAGGCGTTGCGGGAGAGTGCGGCGGCCTTACCTCCTCTCTTCAGACCCCATGGGCTGTCCCCACCAGCATTCGCTTCCGTTTCCCAGCCTGCGCCCCCACCAACTGTCTCTTACCCTCCGAAGTCCCCAAGCCCGCCCTCTCCTACTGTGTATGGGAGACCCCTTTTCTCCTACCCACACCCAAGAGAAATGACTACTCTTATCATGTGTTTCAATGCCTAAATCACACACACGTTTCTCCCCTGACCTTCCTAGGGGATCTAGTTGCCAAATCCTGCACCCTGTCCGAGCCTATCCGAGTCGTGGGTTAGACTAAATGAGATACAAAGTATACAATAAAGGAACTTGACTGTGTCGTGCTAGTGTAAGATACATGGAGTCCCCATTAGTTACAAGGCAGTGCCTTCCAGGTCCCAGCCAGCGCCCCCAGCGCACGTGCTGTACTTTGGGGAAGCAGGTTGCCAGGCCCCAAGATAGCTAGTAGTGGAGGGCTTAGCCATGGACACCCCCAGGGCCTCGTGAGGCGCTTCCAAAAAAGTGGTTTCCGTTGCTTCACAAACTTTGACGTCCCCTAGTACAGGTTGTGGAGCTAACTGGGCATAGGGGAGAGACGGAGGATGGCCCCAAATGTCAGACTTGGGTTCACGGTTTTTGCCAGCCCAGCGACTGTGTGTAGGCTTGGACCCTTTAGGAGCATGCAAGACGCTGGCAAGAGGTTGCTATGAGGTTTGAGCCCAGTAATGCCAGGAGAGTAAGGCACTCGGCAGGGGAGTGGTGCTTCCAGTATGGGCCCTGCATGAGCACCCCCAAAGCCAAAAGCAAGGAAACAAACCAGCAGACCTCACTGCCACTCAGTTGAATCAGTCTCCTAGGGAGCCTGCAGGACAGAATAGAATTGCCCCTAGTGAGTTTCCCAGGCTGTAACTCATTTGTTTTTTTTTTAAAAAAACAAGTACATGTGTTACCATCATCATTCTCAAAATATTTTTCTTTATTAAAAAATAATTTTGGCAAAGTATGACAAAATAATAATTTATAAATTATCAAGGGTTCATGAGGAAGGGAGGAATGAGGAGGGAGGAGGAAATGAGGAGCTGATGCCAGGGGCTTAGGTGGAGAGCAAATGTTTTGAGAATGATGAGGGCAATGAATGTACAAATTGTACATTGTATGAGTTGGATGAGCCCCTACTAAAATGATTAAAAATCATTTTATTGGGGACTCGTACAGCTCTTATCACAATCCATCCATCCATCCATTGTGTCCAGCACATTTGTACATTTGTTGCCCTCATCATTCTCAAAACATTTGTTTTCTACTTGAGCCCTTGGTATCAGCTCCTCATTTTTCCCTCCCTCATGAACCCTTGATAATTTATAAATTATTATTGTTATTTCATGTCTTACACTGACCAATGTCTACCTTCACCTACTTTTCGGTTGTCTGTCCCAGGGGAGGAGGGTTCGATATGCTAATCATTGTGATCACTCCCTTCTTTCTCCCCTCACCTTACTCTTACCCTCCTGGGAGCACTACTCTCAATATGGGTGCTGAGGGGGTTATAGGTCCTCAGTTCCCTGTGTTTCCAGCTTTTATCCATACCAGAGTACATGCTCTGTTCTAGCCAGATTTGTAAGGTAGAATTGGGGTCATGACAGTGGGAGGGAGGAAGCATTGAAGAATTAGAGGAAAGTTGTATGTTTCAATGGTGCTATACTGCACCCTGACTGGCTCCTCTCTTCCTTGTGACCCTTCTGTAAGGGGATGTCCAGTGGCCTACAAATGGGCTTTAAGTCTCCACTCCCCACTCCCCCTCATTCACAATGATTTGATTATTTGTTATGGGTCTTTGATGCCTAATACCTAATCCCATCGACCCCTCGTGATCACACAGGCTGGTGTGCTTCTTCCATGTGGGATTTATTGCTTCTCAGCTACATGGCCGCTTGTTTAGCTTCAAGCCTTTAAGAACCCAGACCCTATATCTTTGGATAGCCGGGCACCATCAACTTTCTTCACCACATTTGCTTGGGCACCCATTTTCAGACTGTAGTCCTTAACAGGGGTAGAAAGCCTCATCTTTCTCTCCTGGAGCGACAGGTGGTTTTGAACCTTTGACCTTTTGGTGAGCAACCCATTACCACACTGACCCTGGCACGTGTGGGGATCGGGAAATTGGGTGTGCAGCCAGTAATGTGCATGTTCACAGCTCTCCCTGCAGGCGACGCGGTGGGCAAGGAGGAGTGCAGTCACTGTTCCATGAAAAACACCTGGGGCATAGGCTCTATGCACTGGGCTGCTACCGCAAGGTCAGCAGTTCAAAACCACCAGCCTCTCTAAAGTGACCATTTCAGAAACCCGCAGGTGTCTGTCCTATAGGGTCACTGTGAGTCAGAATGGACTTGATGACCTAGAGTTTGGAGTTGGGTTTTGCTCCTGGGGTGAGGGCCAAGTCATCTCATGCAGGAGGGGCGCCAATCTCTCAGGGTGCAGTCACAGCTCTGGGCTGGCAGGACCTCACAGAGGTGACTGGGCTGGGCTGGACTGGATAGAGAGCAAAAAGGAGAAGTCTTCCTGCAGACTAAAGCCTCCCTCTCCATCCCCGACCTCTCCACACCCTCCTCCCTACACACACACACTCCACACACACCCCTTCATGTTACCTTTTTCAGGGTTCTCAGTTTCCAAAACAGCCGAGGATGGTCCCTTCCATCAGGACAGGTCGTCAGCACCCAGCAAGCAGCCTCGTGGTCACAGCTGCAGCTTCAGGAGGGATCCAGGGCGGGTGTGAGGGAGGGAAAGCACACCCACCTAGCCAGCCAGAGCAACCTGGCAATCATGGAGGTGACGCATGTCCCAGCCAGATCCCCTCACCTACCAGATGTCTGAGCGGAGCAACAGAGCCCTGGAGTCCAGGCCCTGGAGACCCCAAAGAAAGGCATCCTCCAGAAGACCCCTGCCCAGGTGAAGACTTCTTCCGAAGATCCCACGCTTACCTGGCAGGCCTCAAGACCCTGATAAACTGATGACTCGATTTGGAGGAAGGACCTTTCCAGAGCCCCAGTCTTCTCTTGTCCCCTTCCCCCCACTAAGTGGCCCTGCATCTGTGCCTGCCGTGGATGCGGGTGGTAGCCACCATGGCAGGCCTATCTGTCACGCTTGGGTGAGAGCCGCTTCCTGCAGCCAGAGGATCTGCCTGGCCCAGGCACCTACCTGTGCAGTAGGTATGCCCTGACTTCAGCCCTGGTGGCGACCGGGATGTGCATTGGCTGTGTGCTCCCATGACGCTGGGTAGGTTTCAGCAGAATTTCCAGGCTAGGAAGAAAGGCCTGGCAAATGTGCTTCGGACATTCAGCCAGTCGAGGCGATGGCACAGGGCTGGGCAGGGTTTCCTTCCGTGTGGAAGGGAGCGCTGTGAGCTGGGGGTGCACCTGAGTCATGCCAGGGCAGCAATCCACAGTGCAGCGGTGGGAGAGAGCTCTTTTGAAATGCAAACCTGCTTTTTCCTGGCAAGGTGGGCGCTTAAGCCCTTGCATGGCTTCTCTCTGATCTTAAGGTTAAAGACCGGCTTCTAAGACCCTACAGCTCTTTCCAGCCTCATCTCTAACCCTACCCTCTCCACGCCCCCCCCCCACTTTCTCCGGTCATGCAGGTCTGCTTCCGCTTGCTCCGGCCACCCCACCATACTTCCTCTCACCGCCCCTTCCTCCCCCGTCCTAGTTACAGCGCCTCCTCTTCATTCTCCAGCTCCCAGCTCACCTTCCGCCTCCTCAGTGCTCCTGCACCCAAGTTCCCCTTTCCCTGGGAGCGCTTGGCACAGGTGCAGCTCTGCATTCTGGGGGGTGATTATTTGAGGACCGCTCAAGAGACATCTCCCAAAGGCTGGCAGGAGGGCACCTGGGCAGTGCAGGATCTGCCGCTCGTGGGGGTGGCACAGCCCACCTGGGGCCAGCCCATGGGCAGAGTTAGGATCACACATCAGAACCCAAAGCAAAGCTCTCCCTGCAGCAGCCGGAGCGCTGAAAGTGCAGCAGCCTCAGGTCCAAAGGCGGAGAAGGAGATTTAGGTAGAGATCGGCGTCCCTGAAAACCAGATGCTTCAGGCAGAGCCCCGGTTTCATCCTAAACCTCGGAATAGTACACACACACACACACACACACACACACTTGTGACCACCGAGGGGACAGGGAGGGGTGGCAGCCCTGAGCACTCTCCCTGACCAATGCAGAAAGGCAGGACAAAGCTGTTTGCCTAGGAAACGGACAGGCAACAGATGAAGCAGAGACACACACAAAGAATACGGAAGGTGGGCTTCCGGAACACAAAACTCCAAAGCACTGCCATCCAGGCGATTCTGACTCCCAGTGTCCCACAGATTTGAAAAGCTACTGTCAATCTTTAGCCTGTCGAAAGGATCAATCCCCCACCAACCCTGTATTTAAACGGCTGGTCTTGTATTGCTCTTAGGACTAGGTCAAACAGAACTTTGCTGATGTGTCACTGTTTCCCAGCTCTCTTTGCTGTAATGTGTTGAGGGAGCCCTCGCGGTTGCACACTGGGCTGCTCACCACAAGGTCGGCAGTTCAAAACCACCAGCAGCTCCTTGGAGAAAGAAGAGGTTTTCCATTTCCCAGAAGTCTCTACAGTCTTGGAAACCCACCGGGACCATTCTCCTCTGTCTTACAGGGTCGTTATGAGCAGGAGTTGACTCAGTGGCAGTCAATGTGGTTTTCCGTGTGGTAGTGTGCTGAATAAAACTTTGCTTCCCTCCATGACACCGGTATTATAATAAAAAAGGGAATGTTTTTCTTACCTTTTGTTCCCTTTTGTTCTAAGGTGATATTTGTTGTTTTAATTTCCCCTTTTTATTTGTGGACGATCACACCTACAAAGACAAAGTATCGACGTGTCCAGCTTCACATCGAAGCAGTAACAGTACCCTAGTAACCCTGCCATCGCATGTGTAGCTCTATCTTCTTCTTTTTCAATTTCTTTTTCTTTCCCATCCAGCCTCCATCCGTACCTGGCAATTCTGCCTCCACCCGCCCCACCCACTCCTACCACACACACACCTTGTCATAGCCTTCAAAGTCATTTCCTTTGCTGTGAAAATCACTTTTCCCTTTTTAATAAGAATGCCATGAAAGAATTATCTTTATGCGCTTGTTTAACTTTCTGAGCATTGTGTCCCCTCTTTAGTCCATCTCATGAGGTGTCTTGGCAGACTTGCCACTGCTTTCTAATGACGTATGATGTCCCATTGTGTGTGTGTACCGCCCTTTGCTCACCCAGACTTCCACAGACAGGGGTTTTGATGGTTTCCGCCTTTTTGCTATGATAGAAATTGCTGCCATGAGCATGGGTGTGTACACATCTGTTGTTGTTTTATTTTACTTTTATTTTTAAAATCATTTTGTTAGGGGCTCATACAACTCTTATCACGATTCATACAATACATCAATTGTGTAAAGCACATCTGTACGTTCATTGCCCTCATCATTCTCAAAACATCTGCTCTCCACTTAAGCCCCTGGCATCAGGTCTCCATTTTTTCCCTTCCCTCCCCGCTCCCTCCTCCCTCATGAGCCCTGGATAATTTATAAATTATTATTTTGTCATATCTTACACTGTCCGACATCTCTCTTCACCCACTTTTATGTTGTCCGTCCCCCAGGGAGGAGGTCACATGTAGATCCTTGTAATCGGTTCCCCCTTTCCAACCCACCCTCCCAGTATCGCCACTCTCACCTCTGGTCCTAGACTCCCTGTGTTTCCACTTCCTATCTGTACGAGTGAACATCCTCTGGTCTAGCTGGGGGAGGAGGAAGCATTTAGGAACTAGAGGAAAGTTGTATGTTTCATCGTTGCTACATCACACCCTGTCTGGCTCATCTCTTCCCCGAGACCCTTCTGTAAGGGGATCTCCAGTGACCTATAAATGGGCTTTGGTTCTCCACTCTGCACTCACCCCCACATTCACCATGATAAGATTTTTTGTTCTGATGATGTCTGATACTTGATCCCTTTGACACCTCGTGATCGCACAGGCTGGTGTGCTTCTTCCATGTGGGCTTTATTGCTTCTGAGCTAGATAGCTGCTTGTTTACCTTCAAGCCTTTAAGACCCCAGATGCTATATCTTTCGATAGCCGGGCGCCATCAGCTTTCTTCACGACATTTGCTTATGCACCCATTTGTCTTCAGCTATCATGTCTGGGAGGAGCACACAATGATATGATATTTTGTTATTTGATGCCTGATAACTGATCCCTTTGGCACCTCATGATCACACAGGCTGGTGTGCTTCTTCCATGTGGGCTTTGTTGCTTCTGAGCTAGATGGCCACTTGTTTACCTTTAAGGCTTTAAGACCCCAGACACTATCTCTTTTGATAGCCGGGCACCATCAACTTTCTTCACCACATTTACTTGTTCACCCGTTTTGGCTTCAGCAGTTGTGTCGGGAAGGTAAGCATCATAGAATGCCAATTTAATAGAACAAAGTATTCTTGCATTGAGGGAGTGCTTGAGTGGAGGCCTAATGTTCATCTGCTACCTTATTACTAAACCCATAAATATGTGCACATAGATCCATTTCCCCATCCTCATATCTAAATATATTTGCATATGTAGATGCCTTTATTCAGACCCCTACAAATGCCCTTTGCCTCCTAGCTCTTTCCTCTATTTCCTTTGACTTTCCTCTTGCCCCACTATCATGCTCAGTCTTCATTTGGGTTCCAGTAATTCCTCTTGGCTGCATTACCCTTGATCAAGCCCTACCAGGCCCCCCACACCCTCCTCACCACCAATTTGGATCACTTCCCGTTCCCTTGTCCCTGGGTTTGTTAACACCACTACCTTTCCCCCTCCTCCCCCTGTCCCATGTCCCCCCAGAACTGTTGGTCCCATTGTTTTCTCCTCCAGATCGCTCATCCAGCCCATCTCATCCAGACAGACCTGCGGAGCTCATAACATGGACAAAAATAAGACAGAGCAAAACCTAGCAACAATATACAACAACAAACCAATGACCAAACAACAACAACAAAGAAAAGCTTGTAGTTAGTTCAAGGACTGTTTGTTGGCCTTTAGGAGTGTTTTCCAGTCCAGTCTGTTGGAACACCGTGCCCTGGCCCCAAAGTCCACCTTCAGCATTCCCTGGGGACCTCGCCGCTGCGTTCCCTTGCTGTTCTGTTGCACCCCCTTAGTGTTTTCCTTCGGTGTGGCAGGATCAGATCAGGTGCAATTCCCACACTGTGTCTCTGGTGTGGTCCCCTGTAGGACTATGGGTCAGTCCTGTTTTATTCTTGATTTCTTTATGCTATGTACCAAATAGAGAAATTGTAGAATTATCAGGAATTACACAGAAATCAAGTTGACTACATCTATGGGAAGAGAGGATGGACATGGCTCAATGTCATTAGATCAAGGAGAGCCCTGGCTGACTGTGGAGTCGACCATCACTTTCTCGGATGTAAATCCAGGCTGAAGCTGAAGGGAATTCAAACAAGACCCAAAATATTACCTTGAGTATACTAAAAAACAAAACAAAAAAAACCTCACGGCCATTAAGTCAATACTGTCTTGTATGGACCCTCCAGGACAGGGTAGACTTGTCTTTGCGTTTCCAAGACTGCAACTGCTCACAGGGGTAGAAAGCCCCATCTTCTAAGTGCCCACGTGGGGGTTTTCAGCCCAATGAGTAACCCCTATGCCAGCAGGGCTTCTAGGACAGATTGGACCCACTGAACACTAATGACAAACGATCTGGTGAGCTGCGGGAGGCCATCAAGAACATGGGTCATGAAGAAAGCAAAGGGTCATGAGAAAGGAGAGAAAAGTGGGTGGCAGAAGAGACTTGGAACCTTACTCTCCACCACTGCCCTGGGAGTCGATGCTGACTCATCGCAACCCCTGTGGGCTTCCGAGACTGCAATTGTTGATGGGCATAGAAATCCCCGTCTTTCTCCCTCGGAGCTGCCTCGAACTGCCCACTGTATGGATTGCAGCCCAACGTGTAACCTCTCTACCACCAGAACCCCTCGATCGCAGAGCAGCCGAGGCAAACGGGAGAAACAACGAAGTCAAAGAGCAGGACAGAAAAATGCAGAGGACAGCTGCAGCATTTGAACTACAGGGCTGGCGGAGAATCCTGAATGTACCAAAACTGCTGAGAGAATAGATCCGCCTTGGCAGGACAGTCACAACGCTCCTTCAACTCACCAGCACCTAACCCCACCACTGCGTTTGTTTCCAGATGAGCCGCCCTGTGCTCTGCAGGGAGTGAGCACCAGCCACGTGTGGGCATTCCCATCTCTCCATGTCCCCTCCAGAAGTTATTATTTCCTTGCTGAGTGCCGATGTGAGGTGACATGTCATCGATGTTTGAATTTGCTGTATTCCTCTCATGACTAATGAATTGGAGCATTTCTTCATGTGATTGGTGGCCACCTGAGTGTCTTCTCTAGTAAATTGTCTAGCCATGCCTGGTGCCCATGGGTTGGACGGGGTTATTCGTTTTTTTCTTTCTCTTTTTGTATATATAAATGTATTTATTATAGATGATAGATAGATAGATAGATAGATAGATAGATAGATAGATAGATAGATAGATAGATAGATAGATAGGTAGATACAGTTGTCTAAAGACTGTCTCTTCACAAGATATAGATAGCCAGCACTCCATCCACCTCTGCAGCAGGACAGCCCTGTCCAGAAAGGAGCTCGCTCTGGCAGAAGGGCCCTGGAAGCAGTGCGCGACCACCTCTCCAGCTTCCGCGCCTCGTGCCTTTCACGGACATCTGAATAGATACCATCTCCCTCTAGAATGACAACTTGGAGTTGGCTATGAACAAAACAGGTCAAGCTTTTGGCCAGTGCCTGGGGGAGCCTGGTGGAGAGTCACGGTCACCCAGGGTCTCGGTGGCAGAGGCTGCCGCAGGCGTCCGTGGCTCAGCATTTGGAGACGGAGTGAACATGCGCAGTCCGTGCACACCTTTGATTTCTTCCTTCAGGGCCGGGAATGTCCGTGACCTTGATAGCTGTGGCTCCAGAAAAGTTCGCTTTGAGCACCTCGGTCACTCGGTCTCCCCTGCCCTTTTGGTGGCAAACGTCCCAAGGGCACAGTGCAGAAGAGGAAGCCCGCGCATCCCGCGGAGCAGAGGCGCCACCACGGGCCCCATACCAGCCGAGGCAGCCCGCAGGCCAGAGCTCGGGTTTTTCTTATTATGTGTTGTGGTTCTCAGCATAGGAGTTCTCTCGACCTACTGGTTACTCGTTGGCTTGCTAGCCTCAAGTTCGACAGTTGGAAACCACAAGGTGCTCCTCAGGAGAAAGACAGGGCTTTCTACTCCAGTAAAGAGTTACAGTCTCAGAACAAAAAATCATGTCATTGTGAATGAGGGGGAGTGCGGAGTGGAGACCCAAAGCCCATCTGTAGACAACTGGACATCCCCTTACAGTAGGGCCTCAGGGAGGAGACGAGCCAGTCAGGGTGCAGTGTAGCAACGATGAAAAATACAACTTTCCTCTAGTTCCTAAATGCTTCCTCCCCCACCACACACACCCCCACTCCAATATCATGATCCCAATTCCACATTGCAAGTCTGGGTAGACCAGAGGATGTACACTGGTACAGATAGGAACTGGAAACACGGAGAATCCAGGGCAGATGATCCCTTCAGGATCAATGGTGTGAGTGGTGATACTAGGAGGGTGGAGGGAGGGTGGGTTGGAAAGGGGGAACCGATTACAAGGATCTACGTGTGATCTCCTCCCTGGGAGAGGGACGGCAGAAGAGTGGGTGAGGAGAAATGTCAGACAGTGCAAGATATGACAAAATAATAATTTATAAATTATTAAGGGTTCACGAGGGAGAGGGGAGCAGGGAGGGAAGAGAAAAGTGAGGACCTGATGCCAGGGGCTTAGGCAGAGAGCAAATGTTTTGAGAATGATGAGGGCAATGAATTTACAAATGTGCTTGACACAATTGATGTATGTATGGATGGTGATAAGAGTTGTATGCGCCCCTAATAAAATGATAAAAACAAATAAGTAAATAAAATAAAGAGCAAATTAAAAAAGAGTTTCAGTCTCAGAAACTCACAGGGGTGGTTCTACCCCGGTCTACATAGTTGCTCTGAGTCAGAATCAACTTGATGGCAGTGCGTGAGTTCTCCGTATGTTGTTGAAATTGGCCTTTCATCTGATAGATCATTGTCAAATATTCTTTCCCCGTTGGTGGGTTCTCTCTTTACTCTTTGGATGAAGTCTTCTGATGTCCTTTTTTTTTTTTTTTTAGCACTCATGGCTTTTATTTATTTATTTATTTTTGTTTGTTTGTTTGTTTTCTTCTTTTTTTACATTTTATTAGGGACTCATACAACTCTTATCACAATGCATACATATACATACATCAATTGTATAAAGCACATCCATACATTCCCTGCCCCAATCATTCTCAAAGCATTTGCTCTCCACTTAAGCCCTTTGCATCAGGTCCTCTTT
Organism: Tenrec ecaudatus; assembly: GCF_050624435.1. Lineage (NCBI taxonomy): Eukaryota > Metazoa > Chordata > Mammalia > Afrosoricida > Tenrecidae > Tenrec > Tenrec ecaudatus. The sequence goes on from NC_134536.1 coordinate 164,103,851, forward strand.
TTTTTTCCCCCTCCCCCCCCCCCGCTTCCCCCTCCCTCATGTGCCCTTGGTAATTTATACATCGTTAATCTGTCATATCTTGCCCTATCCAGAGTCGCCCTTCCCCCCTTTCTCTGCCGTCCCTCTCCCAGGGAGGAGGTCACATGTGGATCCTTGTAATCAGTTCCCCTTTCCAACCCACTCACCCTACACTGATGTCCTATTTTTAACAGTCGTATTTGGCATATAATTCATACAGTTAAATCCTATGGAGAAGAGTTGTACAATCATCGTCAGAGTCAGTTTTAGAACATGGTCTTCGTTCTTGAAATCATTATTAGCTCCCCATTCCCAACCACTTCTGCCATGCCCCAAGAGAGTATTAAATTCTAGAACAAATTTAAAGTGGCTCAAGAGCGACCTAAATGGTAAGATAATACATTTTAGCCTAACTGCCCCTGCCACAGTTGACCCTACACCACTCTCTGTCTGGTAACAGGGCCATTTGCACTCCTGGACTGTGATCCGAGGGGATGCACCAGAGGCTTCATCCACATGGAGACCCTACAAATAGATGTTGGGGCTCCCGCTTTCACCTGTAGCCTTCTGCAAACCTGGTGCTCCCAGTTGAAGCTTGGATGCTATTTCCTCCTCTGGATTTGGATTTTATTATTTACAAACCTTGGGTCACTCAGAGTGCTGTGCTTCTTTCATGTGGACGTGGTGGATGCCTCACGTAGAGGGCTCCTTATGGGAAGACAACCCTTTAAAACCCCCGATGCTATTTTTTTCTGATAGCCGGACACTATCTAGTTTCCTCACCCCACTCTGCTATAGCACCCTTATTATCAATGATCTCTTCAGGAGGGTGAGCATCAAGCAGGGCCATGTCATACTAAACAAGCCAACAGATACACTCACTGCCTTTGAGTTGATGCCAGCTCATAGTGACCCCTACCCCCTACCCCCACCCCGTGGGTTTCTGAGACTGTAACTGCTTATGGGAGTAGAGCCCCATCTTTATCCCGAGGAGCTGCTGGTGCTTTCAAACCGTCGACCATGTGGATCACTGTTCAATGCTTAACCACTGCACCACCAGGGCTCCTATGCGCCGTATCAAAAGAACTAATTATTCTTAGATTGGAGCTAGAATTAAGTGTGAGCCCCCAATCTATTCCTATACCTAAGGTTCATATAGGTCTCTGGTTCACTTTAGAGATCATTATCAATCATCCTCCTGGGGCCTAAGGTAATCCTATCAATATTGTCCTTACTTAATCAGTGCTATTGAACTCAAAACACTACTGAGAAAGGGAAACTATAGACGCATACCCCAACTATGACCTGCAGTACATGAATTATTGGCATACAGATTAAACTCTTACATGACTGGACACTACACAAAAAATGGGTTGTGATAGGGCAAAACCGTTCATCTCATTCATTTGCACAGGCAGAACCATGTCTCCCAGATTGTTGCATGTCGTAATAAGGCAGGGAGGGCAGTAAAACTGGAAGGATGTGGTAGTCCCAGGCTATACCATTACTTGAGCTTCCTCAAGAACCAAAGGCCACCAAGACTGGTTCTGTGATCTTGGGATAGCAGTCATCTGCTTCTTCTCACAACTAGGGCATTTCAGCCATACATTCAAGGGCTACAGGTGAGTTTGAGGTAGAAGCCAGTTCACTTCATGGGCTCCCACATGGAGTGTGACCTATGAAGGATGGCGTGGGCCTTGAAAGAACAGAGTCTAAAGTCCAGTACTCTGCAGCATATGGCCTGGATCACAAAGGGCTGCATAGAAACTGGGCGCAAAGTGTCTAATTAGGAACAGACTCACTGCCATTGAGTCCATGCCAACTCCCAGTGACTCTGTAGGTCGGGGTAGACCTGCCCTGTGAACTTACAAGACTGTGGCTGTTCACTCAACACAGGGAATCCAGGACAGGTAAACCCCCCAGGATCCATAATGGGAGTAGGCATACCAGGAGGGTAGAACTGATTGCAATGATTGACGTATAACACCCTCCCACCCACCACCCAGGGTGACGGACAACAAGAACATGGGTGAAGGGAGACAGCAGATGGTGTAAGATATGAAAATAATATGATTTTATAGTTTATCAAGGGTTCATGAGGGTAGGGGGTGTGGTGGAAATGAGCAGTTGATATCAAGGGCTCAAGCAGAAAGAAAATGATGAGATAAGAGCTCAGGACACGCGGAATCCAGGAACAGGAATAGTAATAGAGATACCAGGAGGGTAGGCAAAAGGTGGGGAGAGGAGGGGAGGAAGGGGGAACCATTTATGATAATTGACACATAACCACCCACACCCCCTCCAGGGGGATGAACAATAGAAACCATGGGGGAAGGGAGACAGCAGCTGGTGTAAGGTATGAAAATAATGATAATCTATCTTTTATCAAGGAGTCACAAGGGTGGGGGTGGGGCGAGGGAAAAAAGAGGAGCTGATACCAAAGGCTCAACTAGAAAGTGTTTAGAAAATGATGATGGCAACATATGTACAAATGTGCTTGACACAATGGATGGATGGGTTGCCGCAATAGCTGTAAGAGTCCCCAGTAAAAAGATTTTAAATAAATAAATGAAATGAAGAAGATGGTAAGTGTTCACGGGAGCAGAAAGCCCAGTGTTTCACCCATGGAGCAGCTGGTGGTTTAGAACTGCCAACCTTCTGGGCTGCAGCCCAGTTTGTAACCAGAATGCCTCCAGGGCACCCGTCAAGTAGGAGCATAGCACCAGGGAATAGTCTCCCCTGGGGGTCTATATAAGTATTGTTAAGTATTTTTATTCTGACGTCAATGTGGTATTTAGAGAAGCTCCCACTGGTTTATTTTATCTTCGGTAGTGAGCAGGGTGTTTTTCATTGTGTTGTTGGTGTTGTCAGGCCTCATAGCAGGGTCCTGAGGGTGGTATCTATTTTCCCACGGATGATTCTTAGGGGTCTAAGGTTTATATTCAGGTCTTCAATCCATGTGGAGTTTGTTTTTAGTATACGCTGGGAGGTAGGGGTCTTATTTTAATTCTGCTGCGTGTAGAGGTCCAGTTTTCCCAGCACCATTTATTGGAAAAGCCACGTCCTCCCCCCCACTTAATGTATTATAGTCCCTTTATCAGAAACCCTGAAGGTGCCTGAAGGTGTCTCGTTGCATCTCTGAGCTCTCTGTTCCCATCCACTTGACTACAGAGCTGCCGTTGCACCCATCCCATGTTGCTCTGATTGCTGTGGGCTGCGATCGGTTTTAAATCGGAGACCTCGTACTTAGTTATTATTTAATAGGGTTTTGTTTATCCTGGGTTTCTCTCCTTTCCATATAAAGGGCTTCGTTGTTTTTTTTTTCCAGGATGTTTTTCTCCAAATGCGTGATATTCCACAAATAAACAGGAATAAAGATTTTAAAGAAGCATCACAGCCTTGAACGCCCATTGTTCATTAGACGGCACACTGGGCTGAGTAGCTGCAAAAGGAGGAGGAGTCAAAGGCGAAGCTGCCTGAAGTTCTTCTGTGACCTCGGGGTGGCTTCAAGCCACAGCAGCAGTTCCCTCTTCTATTGCAATGTGGCCGTCGCTTTCCCTCAGGAAAATCCCTTAGCACAGGCCACAAACCCATGAGGCAGGAGCTTGAAAGAGGCAAGGTTGGGGGGCCTGTCATGACCTATCAGAGGCACGAGGCCCTGGGAAGGCGTGCCTTAATAAAGCTGGGGGACGCTGCAGTGGTGTCAGGGATGGAGGGGAGAGGACCAGAGGTGCTGGTCGACATTGACACCGGGACTGGAGGGAGAGCTCAGACGTTGTAAGAAGCTCAAGAGCCAAATAGCCAAGGATCGGCCGCTCCATTAAAACCCACGGCCCTCAATCACTCCTGACTCCGAGAGACCCTATCGGACGGGCCAGAACTGCCCGGTGGGGTTCTTAGGCTGTCAATATCTACAGGCATAGAATGTCTTTTTTTTAAATAATTTTATTAGGGGCTCCTACAACTCTTATCTGGTGATCCATCCATACATCAATTGTGTAAGGCACATTTGTACATTCATTGCCCTCATCATTCTCAAAACATTTGCTCTCTACCTAAGCCCCTGGCATCAGGTCCTCATTTTCCCCTCCCTCCCTTCTCCTCCCTCGAGTGTCTTATCTTTCTCTTGAGGAGAGACTAGTGGGTTTGAACTACTGACCTCATGACCAGCGGCTCGATGTACAGATGTTTACTGGACCATTGGCTTCAGGGAATAAAGTGAGAGAGCAACCTGGGATGCCTTGTGTTCTCAACCCTCCTCATGCCCCCACCCTTTCATACAGTTCCTCATGTTGTGGGGACCCCCCCCCCAACCATAACACTATTCTTTGTTGCTACTTCATCACTGTCATTTTGCTGTTGTGAGGAATCGGGTGACCCCTGTGAAAGGGTCCTTCGACCCCCAAAGGGGATCACGACCCACAGGTTGAGAACCGCTGGGCTAGAGCAATTGGGTACTTGGTCATCTCCGGCTGCTGTAGTCAGAACAGCGGAGAAGGAGTGGGCTTGAGGGGAAAGATGAGCTTAAATTTGGGACTTCCCAGAGCTTGCTTGATACGTTCTCATCCTGCCTCATTAACGTGATAGAGGTTAGAATTAACAGCACATACGAACCAAACCCGCGGCCCTCCAGTCCATTCTGACTCTCGTTGACCCCACAGGACGGGGAAGAACTGCCCCTGTGAGCTTCTGAGTTGGAACTAGTTCCTGACATCGGAAACCTCATCGTTCTCCTGTGGGGCGACTGGTGGATTCAAACTGCTAACCTTGCGGTTTGCAACCCAACACGCAAGGCACTCTACCACCAGGGCTCCTTTTACAACACAGCATCTTGAGGTCAGACCGCAAGACAGAGGATTAGACATTATACTGAGCATGGTGGCCTGGCCTGTGGTGTTGAGTGTGTTGGGGGTGGGGGGTCACTTTAACCCATCACAGAGGGTATTTCAGGGGATCTCAGCGTGGGGGGGGCCTCAGCTGAGCAGCAGCAGGCCTAGCAGGAAACTGGCTAGAAATGCAAATTCGCAGGGGCATCGCAGACTTACTAAATTAAAAAAATATGGTTTGAAAAAAAAATTAAAAATATATATATATATGGTTTGGCAGGCCTTCCAGGTACTTCTGCTGCTGCACCTCAAACGTGGAGAGTCGCTCCGTCGTTCTAACGTGAAGAGGAAAGAGAGTGGGCTCAGAGGCCAGAGGTCGTGTGGATCTGGAGACAGGGCATAGAGGGGCTTCCTCCTTCTCATGACATAAGAGGTGACATCATCTGCCAAGAGTAAGCAGGGGACGGTGGGGGGCAGAAAGAGGAGCCTCAAGTTTGAGGACTGTGAGGGTTAAATTAGCGATTGACCAGAATCATGAGTTTGGCTTACTAAACCAAGCCAAGCCAAGCTGGGATCCTCTCTGGGTTGATGGCCAGGAATGAGGAGGAATGATCGTGTCCTGGATGTGTGACCTTTCCCATCCCTTCTCGATGGGCAGCGTCAAAGCCTAGAGAAAATAGATCACTGAGATCATGGGGGTGGGGGAGGTGGCGGGGGGTTGGCTTTGCCAGGTGGATGGATGCAAAGGGTCAGAACAGAGAGCGGCAAGGCAGTTTGGGGAATGGTGGAAACGACGGGCCATCCATCAAAGCTGGTGAGAGAGGAGACCGTGGATAGGCAGGAGCTCTGGGACTGGGAGAAGGCGGGGCATGATCGGGAAGTCCTGGGGGTGGACAAAGGGTGTGAGGAGCGTGGGCAGCTCAGCGAAGGTCAGACGGCGCTGCTTGAGCCAGCAGTTATCCAGCAGCGGCAGCTTCAGGTGAGCTGGTTCCGCCGGACTGAGGTGCGGTGGAGACGTCTCCAAGCTGCTAAGAGGCCAGGTGAGACACTGAGCGCTCCGTGCGGGCAGTGAGGTGGCCCGTGAGCAGATTCTGGGGGCAGGAAACCAGCCAGCAGGCTGCCTGGGCCCCCCTGAGGGAGTGGGCCAGCGCTGACGGCTGCGCTGTGGAGGCAGAGAATGATTTTGTAACTAGCAGTCGGGGGCTGTGTGAAGAACCGCCTAGAACATGTCCTGAGAGGCGCGATCAAGAATTACTTAACGCTCTGAGACGTTTTCGAATGCTCGGTTTATTCACTGCAGACACACATCACACCAGCCAAAAATAATCCAAAGGATAAAAGGACTGGAACAAGCAAGCGTGATCATAAGTATGCGCATAATAACAGCGCTCTGCACACGTATCATTCTAGCATCATAGTCCCAACAAGCATTGCCTTCATCGGTGCGTTCACCCGGGTAGAGTTGGAGAGAGCAGAGCAGGAGTTGATGTCTCCTTGGTTCCTAGCTCTCTAAAAAGTCAGTGCCTGTCTGTCTCTACCCAGGTTTCAACGGACAACTTGGCTGGTTCTTTGACGTATTCACTGTCCCAGTCAAGTCTCTCTCATGGGGTTTCTCCACACTCCTCGGACCAGCTGCTGATTCTTGGCGATGGATGGTCCAACTTCCTGACTGGGCCCTAAGGTCACACGTTATTTCTTCTCCGAAGTGGAGTTGCGTGTGTTTGCTTCTTTGGAGGAGGCCCAGCGTCTTGCAGGGAAGTGCGATGGATGGCGCACTCTCATTGGAGCAGCATTTGGGAGCAAAGGAAAGCACTCTTGGCAATAATAAGCAGCTCCCGGTTCAGAAGGCTGCAGGGGGGGCGATGTCCTCAGGAAGACTTGCATTTCAGTGAAGGCAGGACGTGGAGTGAATGCCCTAAACAGCCAAGGGGACCCGGGAGTTTGCAGTTGATTAGAAGACAGTGGGGAGCAGGTTAGGGAGGGCTGGCTGTACCCCAGCCAGAAAGCACAAGGCACCCTGAGGACAGAGAGCAATAGAGGGGAGAGGTCACTGAGTGGTCACTGCGTGGTCACTGTGCTGATACAGGCTGTGAAAGTGGCAACGTCAAGATGCGGTCCTGTGCAGCGGGACCTGCTGGGACACACGTCTCAGCGCCGTCACCCACCGTGGCTTGGGCCCACAGCCACCCCCTGTGTCACAGAGGAGAATGCCCCAGGGTTTTCTTGGCCGGGCGGCACGTGTGGTAGAGGGTCGGAGCAGAGGAAGCCCCTCAAAGAGATGGATGGGCACAGTGGCTGCCATCTGCGGGCAGCGATTGCGACGGCGGTGCTGGCCCGGGCAATATCTTGTTGTGTTGTGCACAGCTGTCATGACGGGGCTTTAAGCCGCCTCCATCCATGAAATGCCTTGATCTTTGTGTCTGATAAGGTGGACAAGGAAAGGAAGGCTGCTCCTAACGGTACTGACCCAACACGAACAACAAAAGGGGTCACTAGCCATCCATAGCCCATAGCCTCGTGCCAGCATCTCTGGCCTTCAATTTCTTCTGCTGTAAAATGGGGATCATCACACGACGTCCCTCACAGGGGCGCTCTACGTTTTCCAGGACTTAGTGTCTCCAGTGTCGTCTACAACCGTGTGTGTGGTGGGCAGTTGCCTCCGTGCCTTTCCCTGGTGCCTGAGCTGGTCAGTTGGGCTAAGGCCGTGGGAAGCGAGTGAGCATCGTCTCAGCCTCCTTGCCTCATTGAAATCCTCCTAGGCTGGATCGAAAGCAGGCACCGCAGGCATTTGGATGGGAAAATGATGGGTCTGATGAGACGTTCGGAATGCAGGAACTTTTTGGAGACACCAAGGGCGGCTCCCCTACAGGAGGTCCCAGAGGAAAACCAGATTCTTCCCAATAGACGCTGCTGACGTGCCTTAGACCTTAGACGTGTATCAGGAGGGCCGGTCCCTGAAGGACATCCTGTCTGGTCAAGTGGAAGATCGATGAAAAACAGGAGCCCCTTCGATCAGATGCGTCAACCCAGTGGCTGCAGCAATGGGCTCAAACGCCGGAAGGGTTGTGAGCATGGAGTGTAAGCGGGCCGTGGTTCATTCTGTGCACACAGGGTTCCTGTGAATTGGAACCGACTCGGTAGCACCTGACGACGACAGCGGAGTAAAGGCCACCGTGGGCTGGACAACACGAACCTGCCCAACGTTGGCATGGTCGCGGGAGAGCTCTCAAAGGAGGGAAGGTGGCACTTTGCAAAGGAAAACAAGGAACTCTTATTTTTTAAATCATTTTATTAGGGTCTCATACAACTCTTATCACAGTCCATACATACATCAATTGCGTAAAGCACATTTGTTCATTCATTGCCCTCATCATTCTCAAGACATTTGCTCTCCACTTAAGCCCCTGGCATCAGGTCCTCATTTTCCCCCCTCCCCCTCCCTCATGAGCCCTTGATAATTTATAAATTATTATTTTGTCATATCTTACACTGTCTGTGTCCCTTCACCCACTTTTCTGTTGTCTGTCCTCCAGGAAGGAGGTCACATGTAGATCCTTGTAATTGGTTCCCCATTTCCAACCGACCTTCCCTCTACCCTCCCAGTATCGCCACTCTCACCACTGGTCCTGAAGGGATCATCCGCCCTGGATTCCCTGTGTTTCCAGTTCCTATCTGTACCAGTGTACATCCTCTGGTCTAGCGAGATTTGCAAGTTAGAATTGGGATCATGATAATGGGTGGGGAGGAAGCATTTAGGAACTAGAGGACAGTCGTATGTTTCATCATTGCTATACTGCACCCTGAGTGGCTCGTCTCCTCCCCGTGACCCTTCCGTAAGGGGATGTACAGTTGCAATGGGCTTTGGGTCTGCACTCAGCACTTCCCCTGGCAAGGAACTCTTAAAGGAGCTGGGCTCTGCTGTTATTTGAGAAAGGAGGCAGTGGGTCTTCCTTTGAAGCCTTTAGGTGAAGATGAAATCAGAGGCTACCAATGACATGTTGAGGAGGCAGAGTTTCATTTATAAGGGGATAGGGCCCTTCCACAAAACAGAACAAGATGGCAAGCAGCAGCTGCCCCACAGCAGATGCATTTGTTGTCATTGTTTTGTTTTCTTTTGTTGCTTTGTTTTGCTCTGTCTTGTTTTTTGTGCATATTATAAGGCACATTATTAGGCATCCAGGGCTCAATCATGTGGCCATCAGGTTAGAGAGATCTCAAGAGAACGGAAATGTGGAGGGGAGGACAGGCTTTTCTTGATGCCCCTGAGACCAGCAGAGTGTCCGGGCATTGAAAGTCTATCGGGGCATCCGAAGCAGCATTTCCAGAGCCCAACGCTGACCACCCCCTGGACCTCCAGTAGCTAGAACTGGCCTCTCCCTGCAACCCATTCTTCCCAAGTCACAAACACTTCTCAGGTGCCAACCCCTGAGGTCATGACTGGATCGGTGTGCCTCAACTCAGGCAACCAAGTTGAGAGTGGGGAGGGGGGTGGTACCACGCATTTCCAGGATGGAAAACCGCCCCCCACGTTGCGGTGGGGAGCGTGGCCCAGATATTCCATTGCACTCTCTCTCATCTAGGGGCTGCTGGGTGGGGATTTTGCCGATGTAATTAAAGTCCTCACTCAGCTTATCCGGATTAGTCAAAAAGAAGCTAAGTGGAGGTGGGTCTGATAGAATCACATCAAAGCCCTTTCACAGTGGCTGGAGCCTCCCATGTGCTTCCGAGCCTGTCCAAGGCAGGCAGGGGAATTTACTCTCCTAGAAAGGCACCCTGGCGACTGAGTGGGTCATGCTGCCGGCTGCCGGGTCAGCAGTTCGAACTCAGCGGTCACTCCGATCTTATAAAGATTTATGGCCTCAGAAACCCCAACGGGCAATTCTGCCCTGTCCTAGGGGCCATTATAAATCGGAAGCAATGGTAGTGGGTTGTATGCTCCAAGATTTCCGTACGTGAATTCCAGCCGTGCAGCCTAAGGGTCAGCTTTCTGTGGCTCCTGGACGGGGCTCTGTGAGTGCCGAGTAAAGAACTGCTAACTATTCAGAAACGAAAATACTGATGCTGTAGAGTAAACTTACTAGAGTAAACTTACTCAGAAAGCATGCAGCAGCGGCGGCGGCAGGTGTGTGTGTGTGTGTGTGTGTGTGTGTGTGAAATTCAGGGCACAGGGAAGCCTTTTCGCAGGTGTGTGTGTGTGTGTGTGTGTGTGTGTGTGAAATTCAGGGCACAGGGAAGCCTTTTCGCAGGTGTGTGTGTGTGTGTGTGTGTGTGTGTGTGTGTGTGTGTGTGTGTGAAATTCAGGGCACAGGGAAGCCTTTTCGCCAGTACATCAAATCCTGGAGTGAACAGAAAATGCAAGGTTGTCTTGACTAATGGGAACTCCTTAGTTGTGAGCGACATCTAGACACGAGGAATAGAAACCAGATATTATCGCAAGGCATTGCCAATCCTGACCAAGAGGGGGACACTGCAGCACAGAGTGTCAAATCTCCATACAGGCCAGACGTTCGGAAATCATGAAGTCGAATACACCTTCCCCAAATTCCCCTGAGATGATCTTTAAACCAAAACTGTCCCTGAGGTCAAGCCCAACAAAAGTTTAGCTGACTTTGCAAAGCTGGTCAGTTTTGAATGTTGTGTTCTGTTAGAGAACTATCAGTCACTGGAAAAATTAGATAGGAAAATTAGGGGTTAGTGAATTTATGTCAATAACTCAATGAAAGAGCGGAAGAATGGTTGTAAAACTTGAAGAATGCAGCCACAATCAATTCTATGGGTAGGAATTGCTAGATTCATATGTCTTCTGCTGTACATACCCTCACCAACAATAAGTATAATAGATATTATTAAAAGATAAAAAGCTCAGGTGTTCTAAAACTAAGAAGCATGTCTAATTTTAAGAACTAACAACTCCCCAATAAAATGATTTAAAAAATAGATGTGGGGGTGACAGTACAATTCTCCTTGATATGAATGAATGATTGAACTATTGAATTACATGATATGTAAATTACTTACCAATAAAACTGTTGGAGGAAATAAAAAGAACTAAAAATGAGAGAAATTATAGGAATATTATTAATATTAGCAAATTAAAAAGAAACTTTTGCCATTTGTTAGGGCCTTATTCTTGAATGTTGTACTTCGGTATAATTTCACACTCAGTTTGTCCTGATTTCGAAAAACCCTGTTGGGATTTGATTGAAATGATATTGGATCTATAAAGCGTTGTGAGGTTACTTTATACCTCTTCAATATTAATTCCTTCCATCAATAAACATGGCATAATCCTCTATTAAAAAACCAAACAAACCACAATTTCCAATAGCTGACAACAATGTGTACTGGTTCTGATAAATTTGCAAGACTTACGCCAAGCTGTGAGAGTCACCCAGAGACCAAGGAGGGAATCCCTGCCCTCTACCTGTGGGGAGGCCCTACACAGGATCCCGGAACATAAGTGGGAGAACAACATCTTCTCAGGGCTTGCCTGTCGAAACTTGCCACCTGAAATACAGGTATTTTACCCTGGAGTGGTGCCACCAATTTCTCACTCCAAGTTCGGGGAAGAAATGGATCTTTTTATTAGCAGGCAAACACCAACAAGTTTACATTCTGTCTTTGTGTTGTCCTGTTTGAATTCTGAATACACAGAGCACATATACCATTTATATTGGAAGTTACACTTGGGGGAGTCACATGTAGATGTTGTACATAAACTTGGGTCTCACGGTAACCTCGGGGAAACAAATATTGACCATGGACAAGCAAGCAAAACAATAAGATTCTTTAAGCCTAAGGTCAGTCTCAGGCTATCTTTTCTTTTTTTTTTTTTTCATTCCAATGTGTTTATTTATTTATAAACCATTTTATTGGGGGATTGTGTTAGTCTGGGTACTTTAGAGGTGCAAATCCACAGAAACACATGTATAAGACAGAGTTTTATATAAAGGTTAAGTGCGCATCAAGAAAACATCCCAACCCAGTGCTGCCCAAGCCCACAAGTCCAACATTAGCCCATATGGCTGACACCAATCAACAAAGTCCTCCACCTCAGAAAACACACTCATTGATGCCGACTGCAGAAAAAAAAGCTGAGTCAGTAAATGTGTAAGCATCTCAGTGCTGGCAGGGGTCTCCACACGGCTGCTCCAGCACCCAGGGCTGCATCGGGGTAGGTCCATGAGGCTTCTCCTCAGTGATGTCTTGCAGGTAGTGAGCCTTGCCAGCTGAAGCAGGGAACTGGCTAAGGCAGCTGCACCCTGGGGCGATCATCACTCAAAGACCCGAGAACTAGAAAGGCGAGACACACCAAGCCATTTATTTCTCTGCCCTTCAATTAACCCCACATGTGTTTATTACCCAGGTTAGCACAATCAACTAACTATATCAGGGCTCTTCCAGCTCTTATAACAATCCATACATTGATTTTATCGAGCACATTTGTACATATGCTGCCATCATTTTCTAAACATTTTCTTTCTGTTTTGAGCCCTTGGTATTAGCTCCTCTTTCCCCCTCCTTCCCCTACCCTCCTGCCCTTGTAACCTTTATATTTTTATAAATTATGAATTATCATTTTTCATATCTTACACTGACTGCTATCTCCCTTCACCCACGTTTCTGTTGTTTTTCCCTTTTGGGGTGTGTGTGTGTTTTAAATGTTGATCATTGCAGTTGGTTCTCCCTTCTCTCCCTCTTTTCCTTCAATCTTCCCCCTTGGTATCGCTACTCCCATTTCTTTTCCTGAGGGGCTTATCTGTCCTGGGTTCTGTATGTCGAGAGCTCTTGTCCGGACCAGTGTACATGCTTTGGTCTAGTTGGATTTGCAAGGTAGAGCTGGGGTCATGAATATTGTGTTTTGTCAGTGCTATACTGCACCCTGGCTGACTTGTTCCTTCCTTGTGACCCTTCTGTGAGGGGATAACCAATTGTCTACAGATGGGTTTTGGGCCTCCCCTCTGACCTCCCTTATTCTCAACAATATGATCATTTGTTTTGGGTCTTCTGATTCCTGTTATTCATATCGGTATCCCTGATCACACAGGCTGGTGTGCTTCTTCCATGTAGGCTTTGTTGCTTCCCTGCTAGATGGCCCCTTGTTTAACTTCAAGCCTTTAAGACCCCAGACACTATATCTTTTGATAGCCAGGCACCATCAGCTTTCTTCACCACATTTGCTTATGCACCCATTTTGTCTTCAGCGATTGTGTCTGGAGGGTAAGCATCACAGAATGCCAGATTGTTAGAACAAAGTGTTCTTGCGTTGAGGGAGGGCTTGAGCAGAGGCCCAAAGTCCACCCACTTCCTCAATATATTGCCATATAACTATATGTACATAGACCAATGCCTCCATTTTTATAAATTAATATGTTTCCATATATATGCAACTATGCTTCTACCTCTATCGATGGTTTTGCTTCCTAGATCTTTCCTCTGTCTCCTTTTACCTTCCTCATGCCCCACTGTCACACTCACCCTTCATTTGCCTCTCAGTAATTCCACTTGGCTAGATCACCGTTGCTTCAACAACCTCAGGGTCTCTATGCCCACCCCGCCATTGATTTTAATTCCCTAGTTGTTCCCCTGTCCATGGCATGGTTTGCTCACCGCTCCCTTCCCCCGCCTCCTCCTCCCCCAAATCCCCGGAATCATCAGTCTTCATTGCTTCCTCCTTGTGCTTGCTTCTCATGCCTGCCTGATATAGGCAGACAACACAGCAAGAATGAAGACAAAACAAACAGTAAGCTCACGATTGAAGGCGGGGGGGTGGGAAAAAAGAAAGGGAGAAGAAAAAAAAATCCACACATCATTCCAGGTCTGTTCACTGACTGTTATGACCGTCTCCCCACCAGTCCTGGGGAGCTCCAGGTACTGCCCCTCCTGGCCTGAAGTCTATTTGGGGGGCTCCTCAGGGCTTCATGGCTTTGCTCCCCTTGCTGATCAATTATGCTCCCTTCTTGGTTCGCCCCACTGGGCGGGGTGTGGGGTGGTGGTGGTTAGATCAGGCTCACTCCCCCAGTGTGTCCCCATATTGTCCCCTGTGGTGGTCAGATGCTCCAGCAACGGGGCATGGTGTCTGAAGCTGCTGTGGGCCCTACAGTCCTCTCTGTGCCTTAGCGGCTCCGTGCAGGGACGCCGCCCACCGGGCTCTCAGGCTAGCTTTGCCGATTAACTGGATAGAAGAGCCTCTGCATTAGCTTGTCATCCCCGCCATTCAGGTGAGTGAGAGAAGACTCTCCGAGTTATCTGGCGGCCAACCTGTCTGCATGGAGCACTGAAGTGAGCTACAGCAAGTCCACAGAGACCGCATGAAGACCTTTAGCGAGGGGGGGGGGTTTCTCACTACACTAAACTGAAGTGAAATAACTTGGGTTCCAAACTTGATAGAACTCTGACTTTCTTCCTCTTGACTACCAGTTCCAGGCCAGCCCCATCCATGTTCCCTTGGAAGCGCTCCGGTATCCTGTGATCTGTGTGCGAAGTGTTGGGTGCCTACTGGGGCCCTTTCCGGGCCTGTTTCCTGACTTTCTCGGACCACGCCCCCATCTCCTAGCAGCACCGGCCAACCTCCATTGACTCATCCAGATCCTGAACTCACAGACAAGTTGGGCCTCGATCCAAATTCCATTGGAGAGACAATGGAATGTTACAGTTCCGTACCCTTGTGCGCCTTCCCTCCCCCACTCAATGTGTCAGACTTGCAAAACATAGAACACAAACCTCAGGGGCACAAAATAAAGGGGACCATCAGTAAGGACGCCGGACATTGGATGAGCTCAATAAATCCGATCCGTTTGACAAACACAGACCACATCTCCCAGCAGCAAATAATTCACATTTTTATTTTATTTTTTTATTTTTTATTTTTTTATTAATAATTCACGTTTTTATACAGAACATTATTTTCCAAAATTACCCCCATGTTAGGTCGCGGAACAAGCTTTCAAGTTTTCAGAGGATTGAAAACCACTCCTTTGAATCCCACCATAATCTCTGAAATGTTAAAAATCAGTAATGAAATAGGAAAATATCGAACTCCTTCATATAAAGAAAAGACTTCTAGATAATATCTAGATTAAAAATAGAGGTAAAACTCATCAGAACTAAAGAAAACACCTCATCAGAACTTGGAAGTTAAGCGTGTCTACAGAGACACAGTTGTCATTAAATGCGTAGACACAAAAGCTCACGGAGAAATTCCATTCGTTTCCAACTCCATGGAATTTTTTTTAAGCCCCTTGGTATCAGAATAGGAAACAGGGTGAAAAAAAAATCAATGATTTGAGATTCATCTTGAGACATCAGGCCAAGGTTAACACATCAAGCTTGAGTATAGCAAACAGAAGAAATAATAAAGAGGTAAGAATCACTGAGATAGAAAAACGTTCAATAAATTGACATCATGGGAGGGAACCAACAGTGCCTGGAATGGAGCAAAACACTCATTTCTGTGACAGCGACGCTCTGACGCTCTCGTCTCTTGTGAGTCAGGGAGGCACCGAGACAACAGGAAGAGACCTTGGACACTTACTGGGGGCGAGGCTGGCCCAGGAGCCCTGCAGATTCCAACCTAGTGGCATTGGGGGAGAAATGAGCTGGGAGAGTGGCTGTTGATCTGAATGCAAGGCAGAGTCTTTGGATGGCATAAAAGTTGGTTGTTGGATGAAGCAGCAAAATAACAGGGAGGTCTGTGGGGCCGGCCCCAATCCCAGCTACGTGGAGCCCCTCCCCAGAAGACGGCACTACAGGGGACAGCACTGAGGACACAGCCCAGGGAGAGTGGCGGGCCTGCCCAGACCACACGGGAGCAAACTAAGAGCGAGCTAGAGAAGGAAAGTGGACAGCAGCCTGGCCCACCAAGCCCCGAGGATGACGCTCTTGCTTGTAGCAGCCAAGGCCCAGTGAGGCCCATAGGGCCACCCCCACTTTGAGACACGACGTCCCCACACTGACCCACAGCACTGCAGGGGACAGCACTGGAGACGCAGTGCAGGAATCATGTCTGATCTGACCACCCACAGCAGGGCACAACACAAAGGGGGCACAACAGAGCAGCAAGGGGAGCAAAGCAACGAAGTCCCAGAGGAATCCCGAAAATAGACTTCAGACTCAGGGGGCAGGGATTGGCACCTCATCAGACTCGGATGGAAAACACACCGAAGGGTCAGCAGAGAGACCTGGAATTATTTATAGGCCTTTTTTTTCTTCATCTTGCATGTCTATTTAAATAAGATAGGCAAGATAAATAATCCAGAGGAGAAAACAATGGAACCAATGGTTCTGGGGGGACAGGGGAGAAGGGAAGGTGGGGGGATGGGAGAAAAGAACAAGAAATCTAAAACCGATGGCAAGGAGGGCATAGAATGCCTGATGGGGTTCAATCAAGGACAATGTAGTCAAGAGGAATTACTGAGAGCCAAAGGAAGGTTGAACATGATAGGGGGCAGGAATAAAATAAAAGGAGATAGAGGAAAGAACTAGGAGGCAAAAGACATTTATAGAGGTATAAATATAGACATGTACTTATGTAAATATATTAATATATAACAATAGGGACATAGGCCACATACACATATTTATATGTTAAATATTTAGGAAGCAGATGGACATCGGGCCTCTGCTCAAGCTTTCCCTCAACACAAGAACATTTTGTTCTAATAACCTGGCATTCTGTGAAGCTCACTTTTCCAACACAGTTGCTGAAGACAAATGGGTGCATAAGCAAATGTGGTGAAGAAAGGTGATGGTGCCTGGCTACTAAAAGATACAGCGTCTGGGGTCTTAAGGCAGTGGTTCTCAACCTTCCTAATGCCGCGACCCTTTCATACAGTTCCTCATGTTATGGTGTCCCCCAACCATAAAATTATTTTCGTTGCTACTTCATCACTGTCATTTTGCTACTGTTATGAATTGGGTGACCCCTGTGAAAGGGTTGTTTGCTCCCCCCCCAAGGGGTCACGACCCACAGGTTGAGAAGTGCTATCTTCAAGGCTCCAAGTTAAACAAGCAGCCATCTAGCAGGGAAGCACATGGAAGAAGTCACCACCACCAGCCTGTGTGATCACGAGGTGTTGACGGGATCAGGTATCAGGCATCAGAAGATCCCAAAACAAACAAATATACCGATGCAAGTGATGGGGGTAGGATTGGAGACCCAACGCCCATCTGACATTCTCTCACAGAAGGGTCACAACGAAAGAACGAGGTAGTCAGGGTTCAGCGCAGCACCGACGGAACACACAATATTCCTCTAGGTCTTTAATGCTTTCTCTCCCCGCCCCCACTCCCACCCCCGCCATTGTGACCCCAGGTCTATCTCACAAATCCAGCTAGACCAGAGCATGTACACTGGTACAGATACGAGCTCTGGACACACACGGAATCTAGGACAGATAAAGCCCTCAGGAACAGTAATGGGAGTAGTGATACCATGAGGGTAAGGGGAAAGCGGGGGGAGAAGGGGGAGAAATGGGAACCAACTATAATGATAGATGTATGACCCCCCGGCCCTTCCCAGGGGGACGAACAACAGAAACATGGGCAAAGGGAGGCAGCGGACAGTGTAAGATATGAAAACAATAACAATTTATACATTATCAAGGGTTCACGAGGGTGGGAGGGGGGAAGGGAGGGAAAAAGGGAGGAGCTGATACCAAGGGCTCAAGTAGAAAGGAAATGTTTAGAAAATGAAGATGGTTAAAAAGAAAAATAAAATGATGATGGCAACATATGCACAAATGTGCGTGATACAATTGATGTATCAATTGTTATAAGAGCTGTAAGAGCCCCCAAAAGAACAATTTATTAAAAATTTTTGTTTTTAAGTTGGCCATTGCCATCCACCAGAAGAGCCTCAGAAGAAAGGGCTGGCGATCTGCTTCCCAAGGATGGTAGCCATTATGCGAAAGGCAGGCCTATCCGAAACACCGAAGGGACACGGAAGAGTTAGGACCGATTGGGTCGACAGTGATTTGTCTTCTCGTTATGGCCGCCATTGTTTAGAATTACTGGTACATGGAGATAAGAGAAAGTTGGTTTCAGCATTATTTTAAATTTCTTTATAGACAACCTACCTCTTTCAACCCTTCCACTTGGGGTAGCCCTTCCTCTTGTGTGTGGGGTGGAGTCTAACCGTCAGGGTGATGCCTTCTTGGGGATGCAGCCTTTCCATAAGCGAGAAGCTGGAAAGTTCCCCGCTCTCTCTTGCCCTTGCCCTTCATCTGTGTTTGGACTTTGTCTCCCTCCAAGGGTGGCCTCCTGTGTGCCGCCTGACCCTGAGAGCTGCCAGCTCCCTGCCACAGGCTCTACCTTCTTGATCTATGCTGACCCCTAGACATAGGGTGAGATGGACATCACAAGCTTCAGTTCTCTAGACAACCCAGCCCACCACCAGGGCTGTCTGTGTGTTCTTTTGTTTCTGGGTTGCTGTTTGTTTGTTTGTTTGTTTGTTTTCTTTTGTCTGATGTTCTTGAAGTGAAATCCAGGGCAGGCACGTCTAAGGAGACAGCAATTCGATGAATAGTTTCTTAAAATTATGGCAGGGGAGGTTGAGGGGAAACAGAACAAATGACAACAAGAAGGAAGGAAGAGGTCTAAATCGATCGCCGTGATGACTTCACAGCTCTTTCTAAACAGGGGTATCGGCATTCACTTATCACACAATTCACTAGCTCTATCACATCAGGAAGAGTTGTACAATCAACTCTTTTTCAAAAATGGAATCATCTCCTTTTAATGCATTTAAACCAATGGATTACATGGTGTGTGATAACAATGTCAACAAAACTGGTCAAGTGCACAACGACAGCCTTCAAGCAGCACCATGCCAGAGTGGAAAGGAAGCTGTGTCAGAAGAACACGATGCTTCCTGTCCTCTCACCTGCTGGAGGGAGAGAGGGACCAGTATTATCATCGAGCCAACATCCCCACCGGCCCCTTTGATCCTAAACCTTGCCTCAGAAACCAATGTTCAGGAGCAATGTCTTATCCAATCCAGAGCGGTCCTATAAGATAGAGTGGAACTGCCCCTGTGGATTTCCGAGATGAAATCTTTTTAATATTTTGAGACTGTAAATTTTATATATATTTTTTTAATTTTGAGACTGTAAATCTTTAGGAGAGCAGAAAGCCTTATCTTTCTCCATTGGAGCAGCCGGTGGTTTCAAACTGCTGACCTTGAGGTTAGCAGCCCATTGTGTAACCACTATGCCACCACGGCTCACTGTGTGGAGGCAAGGTGGGACAAACGCCTGGCACTCAGAGATGATGATCTCCAATTGCTTGCCTGAGCGCAACAAAGGACTCTGAGACCCTCAGCTGCAGGAGGGTGCGGTGGTTATACAATGTTGCGTCAACTTGACAGTATTCAGAGTGAAAGGGCAGAGTCTAGCCTGTCAATCAGGCCACAGTCTGATGCTGATGGGCGTGGCCTTCTCAGGAGGATTCTGGGAACTCCTCTCCCTCTGCCTTGGTTTTCCTGTTGACAAGACCATGCGGAGACTTGCTGAGACCTGCAAGAGCTTTCTCTCTGCTTCACCTTCCTGTTGAAGAGCCACACTCAGAGAGCGGGAGGAGCCACATGGAGACCCGCGACAGCACTGAGACGCTTCCAAGGACATGGGATCCACCAGACTTTGTACCCATCAGCCTGTGATCTTCCTGCATTTTGCATCATTGCATGTGACTGCCTGAGTCTAAAGAAGAATTCTTGGACTAGTGTTGGGCTGACTGATGGGCCAATATAAGACTTATGGACTGGATGTGGACTGGGCTCGAATGTTGGTTTTTCTAAAATCATTTTATTGGACTCATACAACTCTTATCACAATCCATACGTACATCAATTGAGTAAAGCATCCTTACACACTCATTGCCCTCGTCATTCTCAAAATTCGCCTTCCGCTTGGGTTCCTGGAATCAGCTCATTTTCCTTTTTTCCCTCCCCCTCCCTCCCCATTCCCCCCTCCCTCATGAACCCTTAATAATTTATTAATTATTATTTTATCTTATCTTACACTGCCCGGCATCTCCCTTCACCCACTTTCCTGTTGCCCATCCCCCAGAGAGGAGGTTATATGTAGATCCCCAAGATCGGTTCCCCCTTTCTACACCCCCTTCCCTCCCGGTATCGCCACTCTCGCCGTTGGTCCTAAGGGGTTCATCTGTCCTGGATTCCCTGTGTTTCCAGATCCCAACTGTACCATGGAATGTTTTCTTAATATACAATTACACTTTGAGATAAAGCTCTTTCCTACACATGTGTCCCTGGATTTGTTTCCCTAGTCAGCCCCGACTAACAGAGAGGGTAAATAAAAAAATACTGGTACTAGGATTGCAATTATTACATGCATGAGTTTATCCCACACAAAAGCATTTAAACATGTCTCTGTGATCGGTAGATGGTTGCAGACAAGTTCTCTCAGTAACAAACTTGTTTAATCTCATTAGGGTGCCTTAATTTTTTAATTTTTGTAAAGGTCCAATCAAAACAGTGACTTGTGAGGGAGCTTCTTAAATTCAAGGCAGAGAGGTCAGCTGAGTGGTGGGGCAGTTCCGGGTGTGGCTCAGGGTCTCCCGGACTTGCTCGCTGGTGCGGCCACCACCTGGCGCAGGGGTACAGGGGCTTAGGCAAGGCACGCATGCCTGTCGTGGAGACTGCAGACCAAAGTAGCCATTGCTTGTTTCAGGAGTGTCCTTTTGGTCTGTACTTCTTTCTTTTTCTTTTTTTATTTTATTTTATTTTATTTTTTTTGGTCTGTACTTCTTTCTTCTGGGTCTCCAGTGTGGTTATTCTTGCCGTTGGCATTTGGGGCAAGGTGAGCCTGGAGAATTATTTTCCTCTTTTAAGTGAGAAGGTCGCCAGGGTCCCGTCATGGTCATGGACGCTGGCACTGTCATGAGTCTTTGGGGAACCTTTGGCGGTTCTGCTCCCTGCCAAGCTTCTGCCTGGATGCGACAACGATGCGATGTGCTGATGTCATCACAGGATCACTTTTCAGACATGAGATTAAGAGCAACTTTACGAATAATTATGCCGATGAAACACAACTTTCCTGTAGTTCTTTGGTGCTTCCTCCCCCACCACCCCACTATCATGACCCCAGTTCTATCTTACAAATCCGGCTGGACCAGAGAATGTACACCGGGACAGATAAGAGCTCTTGACACACAGAATCCAGGACAGATAAACCCCACAGGACCAGTAATGAGAGTAGCGATACCATGACAGTGGGGGGAGAAGGGGTGAAATATGGAACTGATCACAATGATCGATGTACAACACCGCCGGCCTCCCCCCTGGAGGGGACAAACAACAGAAAGGTGGGTGAAGGGAGACAGTAGGTGGTAGAGACTGAAAATAAAAATAATTTGATGGGGTGGGGGGTGCTATAAAAAAATTTTTTTAAGAAAATAAAAATAATTTATAAATTATCCAGGGTTTATGAGGGTGTGAGGGAGGGGGGAAAAGAGGAGCTAATCCCAAGGGTTCAAGCAGAAAGAAAATATTTTGGAAATGATGATGGCAACCTATATGCAAATGTGCTTGCTATGACTGGTGTATGTGTGAATTGTTATAAGAGCTGTAAGCGCCCCCAGTAAAATGATTGATTAAGAATAAATAAACAAAAAAAACCACACACAAAAATAAAAATAATTAAATAAACATTCAAATGAAAAAAATTAATTAATTTTAAAGACTAATTATGAGAAGACCCCGCAACAATATAACACAACAGGAGATGATCCAAGTGTACACAAGACCCGGAACACACTGCACTGCGGGGCTGCTCCCAAATCCATCCGTCGGGAAGCTCCTAATTGTTCCTCCAAACTAGGATGGACAGGGTAGGGCTGTCACATGGAATGAACTGGGAACAAGAGGAAAGTGAAGGAAACCAGGAAGGTAGCCAGCCACAGGCAATGACCTCCAAGGGGCCACAAGTGGGAGTCCTTGTAGGATTTTTCTGCAGCGTCGCTGGCTTCCTGCTGCCTTTCTGGTGCCCTAACAAGCAACCAGGAAGCCACCGAATCTGCGGGCTCTCTCCTCTGCGACTTTCAGTCTCAGAACCCTCGCTGTCGACCCTTCATGACAGAAAAAGGCGCTTGCCCGGCCTATCGCAGCCCAGCTCGTGACCGGAGCTGCCGGGGCTCCTTCTGGAAGAGCCGGTCAGTTAGAAATGAAATCTGCTCCTATTGACTTTTCCTTTTCTCACGGAGGGCATCGGCCAAGCACTGGAATGTGCTATTTTGATGTAAGACGGAATTGGCCCCTCTGAATTTACTACTGACGTAGTGGGATAGAAAATCAATCCCTCCGAGCTGCCACCATCCCCGGGAGTCAAGGTTGTCCGGTCTGATTGTATAATGTACATCAGAAGGTTGGAATGCTGTCAGTTGTGGGGCGAGGGGGGATCCCCAACAAATCATCACAGGTCCCACAGGCGCAGTTGTACAGCGATAATAAGTAAAGATTATAGTAAAGTCATAGAGAGCGTGAGAGGTAGAGGAGAGATTGGAGTCAAGACACATTTCATGGTGGCATGCTCATCGCAGCCCCACTTGGTGGTCCTCGAGGGGGGAGCCCAGCCACGAGAGCAGGAGAGAGCCCCACTTTATTGGTAACCAAGGGTTATATCTCCTTCAGGGGCGTGATTGCAGATAACCACGTGTCACAGGAAGGGGCAGTCCAATAGGCACACACATCGTAGGAAGGGGATGTATGATAGGCATGAGCGTGACAGGAAGGGGATGAGCTAGGAGTGTGCCCATAGGAAGGGGAGGGACTAGAGGTATACATGTGACAAGATGGGCGGGCCCTAGATTCATGATGGCAGCCTAACCTTGGTCATCCTTGACCTCTCTGGTGTCTCCTACAAGGAAACAGACAACTACTATCCTTATCAGAAGGGAGTGGGTCCTACTTGTTGTGGGATAAACAGTGGTGACTGCTTGTCTCTAGATGGCTGATAGCTCTTAGGGAGAATGACCCTGACCTACTTCTGATGACCTCCAAGTGTGCAGTCATTGGAGGGCAGCTAAGTTTGGCATATATTTGGGGGAGACAGCTTGGGAGAAATCCTTCTGCTTCCCACAGTCAGTAACCACTGTTCTGCAACCAGGCAGCAGAGGATCCCACCGTGTCCTAGAACTACAGTCAGTATTTGGAACGCACCCGGTGCTGGCGATGGTCTCTGACCGAATGCACCCCCAAACTGAGATACTCTTCATGCTCTGCGAGACAGCAGGTTTTAACACGCTTACGCTTGCCTCCAAATTAAGGGGTTTGTCCTGATTATATTTTCGCTATTGGAAGAGTTCTCGTTAATCAATGATGTTGCAGTTAATGTCTTTTCTTTAGGAATTTCAATTCCATTAGCTTTATTTGGTATTTCCTCACTGGGTTTATGAGGTTTAATCGGTCAACTTGAGTAGTGTTAATTTTGATTTGTGTTCTTGAGTAATAAAATTATTTTACACAATAAGAAAAAGACGATGAGAGGGAGGAGGAAGAGGAGGAGGAGGAAGAGGGGTAGAACCTCTGATCTCATGGTGAGTGATACTCAAAGCTAGCTGCTCAAAGTATGGTCTCTATATTTTCACCCAGCACCTCTTTAGAAACGCGAAAGCTTAGGCTCCATCCCTGATGTGCTGAATTATAATCAGCATTTGAATCTGAAACAAGATGCTTCATTAGGCCTGGTCTGCGTTTTTTTCAAGTTGCTAAGCTTCCTGCTGGCAGCCAGCCTGGGTGGCTTAGTGGTTACACACTGGGCAGCTAACCAGAAGGCCAGCAGTTTGAAACTGCTCTGAGGAAGACAGAAGAGGCTTTCTACTCCCATAAAGAGTCGCCGTCTTGGAAACCCACAGGGACAGTTCTAGCCTGCCCAAGGATTTATTTCCCCCCCCCCATCATGACAATGTGCTATGGAATACTTCCGAGAGGAGCAAACGCCCTATCAGTAGAAACCTTACTCCACCTACTGGTCTTCGGACCTCTTTAGGTTTCTCAAACTCAAAGAACATTGAAAAGGAGCAGGACGTGAGTCCCTGAAGAACCCCCCAAACTCCTTTTTGGACAGGGCTCCAATCAGAGAGGGAAGGATGCGGCGGTCGCGGGTCACAAAGCTGGGGCACCACCTTCAGAAGGCGACCCAGTTTGACACATTTGTGTCAAGAAAGGATTCTGTGGATTTGCAGTGAAACCTTTTCCTTATTTTCCTGTCATCATTGACCAGGCAGGTGTTTGTCTAGCTTATGCAGAGAATGGTACCTTGTATGGCTTGACCGAAGAGCTCCAAATTCAGCAGACCTGGGATGTGGCACCAGGAACCTGGAAGCCTGTTTCTTTTATGGGAGTTAGATTAGAAAGGCTACCAGGAAGGGGTGCTGACCTTGGGAAGCCCTTAAGGTCAGGCAACAAGGACAGAAAGGAACTAACATTTCCCCCGAGATTTTACTTTTGCCGAACCATGCCCATCTCTTATCTCATCTGCTCATCACATTGATCCCTAATAGAGCGGGGCTTTGTTTGCTTTCCAAAGTGGTTTCTTTTTCGTTTTTAAAAATTTTTTTATCTAATGTTCTCTCTCTTTAAACAATTGTTTATAAATCATTTTATGGGGAGCTCTTACAGCCTTTATAACAATCCATATACCCATTGTATCAAGCACATTTGTACATATGTTGCCATCATCCTTTAAAAAATATTTTCTTTCTATTTGAGCCCATGGTATCAGCTCCAAAAGTATTTTTTATACATTAAGAAAAAGAAGAACCAAGAACAAAGATTCAGTTTACTCTAAAGTGATTAAAAAAAAACTTGCATCTTCTTCCCGCAGAAGAATTCACTTCAAAGGATAGCACTGAAACTACAGCTCCGGGAGAGGGACATGTCTGATCAGAGCACATGGGAGCAAATGAAGGGGGAAGAAGAGAGAGTGGAGTGCATCCTGGCCCACCAAGCCTTGAGGACAATGTTCCCGCTCAGAGCAGCCAATTCAGAGAAGACCATATGGCCAGTCCCACTATGAGACACGAGATCCCTCACTGCCCCTTAGCCCTACAGGGGACAACACTGGAGAGACAATGTGGGAATTGTGCCCGATCTGATCCCACCACACCGAGACAAAACACTAAGGTCTTGCAACAGAACAGTAAGGGGAACAGAGCATCAAAGTCCCCAGGAAATACCACTAATAGACTTTGGGGCCAGGGCTTGGCACACAATCAGACTTGACCAGAAAACACTCCTAAAGGACAACAAACAGTCCTTGAACTAACTACAAGCATTTCTTTTTTGTTGTTGTTTTCTTTGGTGCTTCATTTTGCTCTGTCTTGTTTTTGTGCATGTTATTATCTCTGCAGGTCTGTCTAAATAAGATAGGCTGGATAAACAATTTGGAAGAGAAAACAACGGAACCAACAATTCTGGGGGGACATGGGAGAGGAGGAGGTGGGGGGAAAGGAAGTGATGTTGTTAACAAACCCAGGGACAAGGGTACAACAAGTGATCCAAATTGGTGGTGAGGAGAATGCAGGAGGCCTGGTAGAGTGTGATCAAGGGCAAAGTAACTTAGAGGAATTACTGAAACCCAAATGAAGACTGAGCCTGATAGTGGGACAAAAGGAAAGTCAAAGGAAAAAGAGGAAAGAGATAGGAGACAAAGGACATTTATTGAGGTCTAAAAGACATGTACATATGTAAATATATTTATATATGAGGATGGGGAAATGGATTTATGTGAATATATTTATAGGTTTAGTATTAACGTAGCAGATGCAAGAATACTTTCTTCTAGTAAACTGGCATTCCATGATGCTCACCTTCCTGACAGAATCACTGAAGACAAAGCGGGTGCATAAGCAAATGTGGTAAAGAAAGCTGATGGAGGTGGCTATCAAAAGATATAGTATCTGGGGTCTTAAGGATTTGAAGGTAAGCAAGCGGCCATCTAGCTCAGAAGCAAAAAAGCCCACATGGAAGAAGCACACCAGTCTGTGTGATCATGAGGTGCCGAAGATATCAGTTATCAGGCATCAAGAACAAAAAATCATATTATGTGTGCTCACCTCCATGATACGATCACTGAAGACAAATGGGTGGATAAGCAAATGTGGTAAAGAAAGCTGATGGAGTCCGGCTATCAAAAGATATAACGTCTGGGGTCTTAAAGGCTTGAAGGTAAACAAGCAGCCACCTAGCTCGGAAGCAACAAAGCTCACATGGAAGAAGCACACCAGCCTGTGTGATTACAAGGTGTTGAAGGGATCAGGTATCAGGCATCATCAGAACAAAAAAAATCGTATCATTGTGAATGAGGATGAGTGCAGAGTAGTGACCCAAAGCCCATCTGTGGCAACTGGACATCCCCTCATGGAAGGGTCACCCCGGGAAGGAGATGAGTCAGTCAGGGTGCAGTGTAGCAATGATGAAACTTACAACTTTCCTCTAGTTCCTAAATGCTACCCCCCTGAGCCCTGACTATCCTGATCAAAATTCTACCTTACAAATCTGGCTAGACCAGAGGATGTACACTGGTACAGATAGGAACTGGAAACACAGGGAATCCAGGGCGGATGATCCCTTCAGGACCAGTGGTGTGAGTGGCGATACTGGAAGGGTGGGATAGAAAGGGGGAACCGATTACGGGGATTTACATATAACCTACTCCCTAGGGGCTGGACAACATAAAAGTGGGTGAAGGGAGACATCAGACAGGGCAAGATATGACAAAATAATAATTTAGAAATGATCAAGGGTTCATGAGGGTGGAGGGAGCAGGGAGGGAGGGGGGAAATGAGGAGCTGATGCCAGGGGCTTAAGTGGAGAGCAAATGTTTTGAGAATGGTGAGGGCAATGAATGTACCAATGTGCTTTACACAATTGATGTTATGTATGGATTGTGATAAGAGTTGTGTGAGCCCCTAATAAAACGATTAAAAATAGAAGATAGATGGAGCTCTCCATCTCTCTCTCACTCGTCAATACTTCTGCATTCCTCCCCCAGCACCTCTTCTTTAAATTGTACTCATTGCCGTGGGGAGCTGGCGTTTGGACTGACTCACACCTTGAACAATGGTGCTTTTGTTTCTTTCTTTAATCGATGTTTGGTGTGATGGGAGGACAAAAGGCGAGTCTGAAAGTAACGGTAATTATGCGCACTGCCAGAGCGATGAGGAAGGACAGTGTAGACATTACACTGTGAAGGGCAGGTGGCATGGATGTACGTGGTGGAGGTGGAATTTGAGCACGTGGACACTCGCTGGATTTCGCCGCCCCGCCCCCTGCACCTGCCCCTCCCCCATTCTTCTGGTGGCTAGCTCTCTTTGACAGGGGGTCACTCATTGCCCCCATGTGTGGCGCTGTTCATCAAAGTGCCCTGTCCTCCTGCAGTCAAGGGTGGGTCTTCCATCAAGTGACCCAACCTGGGCCAGCCAGTGCTGCCCGTGCAATTGGATCAGTGGATCCTGGTGGAAGCACTGACCTTTGGTCCCCACGGCCTAGATCTCAGAGCTGTCCTGGCTTCTGTCCTTTTCAAAGCCCGCCTGTCCGACTTTTCTTTCAGCTCTTCAGAAGATCTTTCAGATACCTTACTCCTGCTTATTAGAGTCAAGGGGCTGCTTCTCTACAATGGCTGCCTCCTCAGCTCCAAGACGCCAGGCTGGGAGTCACGGAAGGAGAGGTGAATGTGGATACAGGAGGTTCAGCCCAGGGAAGGGCTATGGTGTTGGACTCATTCCTCAAAGTGGGTGAAACAGGACTGGTGCGTGAATTCAGAGAGGTGAGAAATCTCCCTAAGTGGGCTGTTCTCACGTCATTGACTCCGCAAGCCCACCAAGGGATACGGAGATAAGTGAATGAGTGCTAAACCTGAAAACCCTATAGCACACGAATGGCCATGTCTCATTCTCAAAATAGAGACTGGGTGCCTAGTCTTCCCCTCAACGTTTTGTCTCGGTTTTGCTTTCTCTATCTTTCCTTAAATATTTGCCCTAAATCTGAAGACTTAATGTTGGCCACGGCCTGCTTCTAATGCCCCATCTCCTGAAATCAGGAGAGCGGCCCTGAAATGGAAAGGTGGGCAGGTCCATACTTACCTTTTGTCCTCAGGTCTAAGTCCACTTTCGGTAGCTCTGACAAGGATTCTGAGGCGAGCTGGTCCGCATCATACACCCGTAGCACTGTTGAGTACTTTCCAGCGAGCCAAGTTAACCCAGCTCCGGGCAAGGCCAGAGCTCACAGAGCCGGAGAACCTGGGAGAAATGGTATTTCTTTAAAGCATAGAGATCCCTGGACAATTGAGGGGCTGTTTCAGTGCATTGATACCCCCCTGCCCCCCAGTACCCTTTTCCCTGACATAGGGGCCTCCTATCCTAAATACAGACCGGGATTGGCAGAGGGAAGGAGGTATTGATGCGATTCCGCCCCAGGGAGAGAGCTATCCTAGCTGCTAAGAGGTCAGTGTATCACAATTAACAAAAGGGACAAGATGAGGGAGAAATCCAGGGCTGGTGGTGTTCTCTGCGGTTATGCGTTTCGGCCTGGGATCCCAGGGCCCGGAGCGCCCGCCGGCCAGCGGACCGGTCTGCTCGGAAGAGCAGCTCGTGCCCTGACCCACGCTGCCGCCTGCAGGTCTCGCTGGGTATCGCCGCTGGTTCTCGCTAGGTCCGAGGATTCCCATGCACAGACAGACACCTGGAGAGTGAAGTGTCCCCGAAAACCGCCTGCTGCAGTCCCACCTCAATGCTGCACGCGGGGTTCCCGAATCACGAGCGCGGGAGCCGTTCTCGGCCGCACCGCGCACATTCAGCGCTGCCCCTTCAGTGAGACCTCTACACCTGTGCTTACTGGTTCAAGTCCGAGCCCCCGCGCTGGGGTGGAAACGGGGCGTGCGTGTGTGTCTGTGTGTCGGGGCAGGTGTGTGTGCACGTGCACAGAAGGGTCAAAACTGGGAGGGATCGAGACCCCGGCCTGCCCTGGGAGGTCCTCCCCTGGGAGCACCAGGTGTTGCATGAAGCGCCTCCCCGCAGTAACCACCCCCCCAAGTTAAGAACCCCTCTTTCCCTCCATGCAGGAGCCCTGCGGGTGTGGGGGTTGCATGTTCGGCTGCGATCCACACGGTTGGAGGTTTGAAACCACCAGCCGCTCCGCAGGACAAGGACTGGCCTTGCTGCTGCCGTGGAGGCCCACTGAAGGGCATATGCGTCGGGGAGTTGTCAATGCAGCCACATCGCTCCTGTCCCGAGCTCCAAGCCCACGTCCTTCCTCCTCACGGGGGTTAAAGTCAGGACAAACGTGAAAGCATTTCCTGGGTGCCCCATGACAGGGACTTGGGAGTGGGACGCGACGGAAGAGGGGCGGAGGCGTCGGGGCACGAGCCTGGGCGGGCCCGGGGGTGGAGGAGGGGCAGGCCTCGGCGGCTGTCTGGGGCTGAGTCAGTCTGGCGGGGCCATCCCGGAAAGGGAGCCGACCTTCCCGGAGATGAAGGGAAGGCAAGCCGCGGGGCGGGGGTCAGTTAAGGACAGTCCTGGTCCCGCCCCTGGCGCGCCTAGACCAATCAGGAGCAGTCCCCAATCACCTGCGGCGCTCGCACTTTAGGAGCTGAGTGGCGGCTCCCGCAGCCAATCAGAGCGCGACTCTCGGGGATGGGCGGATCCCCAGCAAGGCTGGAGCAGGGGCCGGCTCTGGTAGACCTTACAGCGGCCCCTCACCACTGCAGCCCGTCCGGTGCCCCCAGTTCCCGGGACCACGTTAACTGGGCCACAGTGCATCCCACCAAGCGCCCTCACCACGCTTCGTGCCCCTGAGCGGCCCTTTTCTCCCCATTCTGGGGCCACATCCAGAAATCCAAATCAGAAGGTGGAAACTGGTACCCTCTTCAGAGTTGGCGGGAGCGGGGTACGGGAAAGACGACGCCATGCGTGCGGAGGTGACACTTTGCCCCTTAGGACTTACAGGCACCCGCTTGTCTCTCCAGTCTAAAATCTGGGTTAATGAGGTAGATAGACGTGGACATGAACGTGGCTCCCGCTCAAACCCAGAAATGGATGGTGTAAGTTGCCAACCGGCTGGCTTTCCCTTACTGGGTGTGAGGGTAGCAGACCTCCAGCAGGGGCCGAGGAAGGCACAGGCTGGTGCAGCAGCAGCAATGTCTGAAGGCCGGGCTAGTCCCAGGATAGCCTTTGGGAGGATGCCAGCCGTTGCACACTGCCCGCCGTTGCTGCAGGGCCATTTTAATCACGATAATGATCTCCCTCCAGCAGGTGAGTTACCGTGAAACACTCCCCTAGGCTCAAACCACTGCGGCACTAGAAGCATGGAGAAGCTTAACCATCTCTGCCCCTGCCCATTCATTCTGGACACCCACCAGAACAGAGGGGTGGAAGCCGGGAGGGAGAGGGAAGGTGACCCTGCAGCCGAGGTTGGGGCCGGCTGAAGGCCTTCAAGAAGAAAGGACAAGGAGGAAGCGTAGAAATGTGAGGTGGGTAGAAATGTGAGGAGGGTAGGGGTCCTGGGGTCAGTTCCCACTCGGAGCGACCACATTCTATCACCGTACAAAGTGCTCCGTGGTTCGTCGGCACGCTCACAATTGCTGCTGGTTGAGTCATTGCGGCGGCCACTGTGCCCCTGCCTTTCCTTGAAGGTGGTCCTCTTCACTGACCCTCTCGATTTTACCAAGTATGGTGTTTTTCCTGGCACAGTAAATATTTATTGTTTATCATAGGCTGATCTTGGAGTACGTCTCCGGCCAGGCGGGGATGAGTTAGTGTTCCTGTTTGTGCTGAGATCTAAAGCCAAAGAGCTAAAGAAATCATTCTGAGTTAAAAAAACAAAAACAAAAAATGACTTGGAGACAATCTTTCCTTGCCACCAATTCCGAGGGGGGAGGCTTCACAGCTCAGGATATGGTGACAAGAGCTGAGAGGGTCAGAGGTGGAGGCAGGCACTGGGAAGATCACACTGGGTGTGTGTGTGTGTGTATGTGTGTTGGGGGGGAGGGTATGTGACAAATTGAAAACACAAAGGTCATTTTGGAAGTCCGGGGGCAGTGGTCCTGGGAAACTTGAAGACAGGAGATTCAAGAAAGGCCAGGGACCCCAGCTTATCTTGATGGGTTAGGGTCTGGAGAATGGAGGCAGCAGAGTCAAGAGGCTGGGAGGCAAGGGGAGAACTGGAAGCGGGCTGAACCCAGGTGAAGTCCACGGATATGGCGGGCAGCGTGTCAGAAGTTGGGCTTGTGCTTCTTGAGCTCCACCATGAGGTGGTGAATGTTGATGAGCTCCGCCCGGGCGGGAAGGGCACGCAGCTGTGGCTGGGACAGGACGCGGTGGAAGCGATGATAGAGCTGGATCAGCTGGGTCAGTGCTCCCTGTTCAGAGAAGGTTTCGAATGCATCAGACGGTGGTGTAGGGCGAGGGAGGGCGGTTTAGATGCACACAGAACTTGGGCCAGCACTGGTAGGTGACGATCAAGGGTGGGGGCTGAACTCAGGGGAAAGGCGGGGACAAAAACCAGTGTTGGGGGTAGGATAGAAATGGTGACGGGCAGTTATAAGTTACCTGGATGACGGGGGTAGGATAGAAATGGTGACTGGCAGTTATAAGTTACCTGGATGATGGTGGTGCCATTTCTGAAGTTGGTAAAACTCCGCATTACGTCCTGACTTAAAGACTCCACTGATGTTTTCCACGAACTACCAAAGCCCCGGATCAACTGAGTTACTCTGGCTGATGACAGAAAGAAGGTGTTAGAGAGAAAGCAGGCAGGGCAACCTTCCACCCCGGTAAGTACTTCCTAATACACACAGCCATCCAGCCCTTTCTGACTGACCCCTTCCAACTTGTTCTTCTCGGGCCCTGTACATCCTGTCCTAGTCTTACGCGGCTGCCCAAGGCACTACCACACCGTCCTCATACCTTCTTCCCCTCGAAGCCGCTCAGCCTGCCCACGTTCAATCAGAGCCTCAGCTTCCTTCACAAACGCCACCAGGCCCCCAAAAGGGGGAGACAGCAACTCTTCAATGAACTCCTGGGGAGACACGTACATACACACAAAATCAGATGTCCCACTTCTGACACCAGGGCTCACCCAATGCACAGAAGTGCAGGCCCACTGCAGAACAGCCAACCTCTGAAAAGAACAACAGTTGAACACATCGCTGATCTTACACACTAAACCCACACTCACTGCCGCCGAGCCGATTCCGACTCAGAGCGACCCTGTACGGGAGTAGAGCTGACCCTGTGGGTGTCCGAGATTGTAACTCATTATGGGAGTAGAAAGCCTCATTTTTCTCGCGTGGGGCCCGCTGGTAGTTTTGAGCTGCTGGCTTTGTGGTGAGCAGCTCAAGCCGTCACCCACTACTGGCACCAGGGCTCCTGTTTTACACAAGGGGGAGGAAGTCTCCAAGGCTCTCCTGAAAAGGGGGGAAAGATACCAAGCAGGAAACTCAGCGGAAGCGAGGGGCAGAGAAACAAGGAAATGGAATCAAGCCTGGAGCGAGAGGGCTAGGCCGCACTGCGAAAAGACCAATGATTCTGATAATAACTCTGCTGTCTGTCCGCGGCTGTCTGTCTGACACCAGTCTGGAGCGGGGAGGCCGAGTCTCGGGTCTCTTGGAAAACCTCGAGAGGTGTCAGTGTGCACCTAGGTGAAAGCTTCTCGCTGTCGTGGAAATAGGAGGCTTCCTCTCCTCGGGAGGGGAAAAATCTCAGGCAATGAACTCAACTATCACCAGACACAAACACGCCAGCCACCGTGAAAATCAGCAGGATCAAAAAGCAATGGATTTAGACGGCCAGTAACTGCCAATATTATGACGGTCAGATACAGTTGCTTATTCTGTTGGAAATATCTTTTTTAAAAGACAAGGATGCAAAGGTAACCAATCAACAAGAATTATTAGCAGCAAACACGCTTGAGAAAAAGTGGGATTTTTCTTTAAGATATGAAAAAAAACATCACTGTTGAAATTTTTAAGAAGTCCACAGGCTCGGGAGCATTTCAGAAATACCTTAAGAATGATGGAGCGAACTGGAATTCCTAACTGATGGGATGACTCAGGATGCAGCACACATAAGGAGCTGGGAAAACTTGAGGTGTCTGGGGACAAAAAGTCCCAAGCCCAAACACGGAGTCGATTCCATGATCGCTAGTCGATTCTGACCTGTAGTGACCTAACCGGTTTCCTCACGGAGGACCGGTCTCCTCACGGAGGACAGCCTCTCGGTTTCCTTTCCTGGGAGGGCTGGTCCCTTAGTAGCCCTCGGAAATATACCAATTCGTTTGAGTGAGCTGGGTTCACGGAAGGTAACGGCATCACAAAGACAACCAAGAAGAGGTTATGTGCCTTCTGATACAAGCACAGCACACACCGACTCCAAATGCTGTTGGCATCTGATCAAACCTTCCCATCTGATGAGACAAGTAGTCGGTTAAGAGACATACGCAAGACGGAGGCACGGTTTTGCATCACCACAGAATGCAATCACAAGAACCAGGTTACACATCCTTCTAAGGGAAAATGACCCGATTTTTCCACAAATAAATGTCAAGGGCAAAGATGGAGATAGCCTGCAGATTGCCTACGGCCGGACTTGATAGGGATTCTGATTTAACTGTACAAGTAATTTATGAGATTATCTGAGGAGATCTGAGTACTCCATTGTTATTAAGTTGATACTTAGTTGTTCATTTTTAAAGAGCGTTACATCCGTCTTACGGCTCTGCTTTTAAAACAACTCCTGGTCCAGGGGAGGTGGTGATGGTAGAATTTAACTTCAAATAGTTGGAGCTGGAAGGAAACAATATAGGTTCCGGAGCAATCACATTGTGAGTTGCTCTTAGTTGCAGTTCTGTGTGACCAGTGGCTGAGGGTTCACGAAGCTGAAAGGGCCGTTTTTGTAGGTGCCGCCCAGCCCATTTCCACTCACGGGGAGCCCAGGTGACAGGCAGGGCACCGGCTTTTCTCCTGCAGAACTGCCAGGCCAGCTCGAACCACTAACCTTGCAGTCAGTGACCAAGCACTTACTGGACTGTAAGTTATTGGGGCTCCTTTGGTGAATTAAAAAAAACAACATTCTTTTGATAGCCGGGCACCATCAGCTTTCTTCGCCACATTTGCTTATGCACCCGTTTGTCCTCGGCGATCATATCATGGAGGTGTGCAGCCAATCATATGATTTTTGTTCTCTGTGCCTGATAACTGATCTCTTTGACACCTCATGATCGCACAGGCTGGTGTGCTTCTTCCATGTGGGCTTTGTTGCTTCTGAGCTAGATAGTGTCTGGGGTCTTAAAGGCTTGAAGGTGAACAGCGGCCATCTAGCTCAGAAGCAACAAAGCCCACATGGAAGAAGCACACCAGCCTGTGTGACCATGAGGTGTCAAAGAGATCAGGTATAAGGCATCATCAAAAAAAAAAAAATTCCTTACCATAGTGAATGAAGGGGGAAGTGCAGAGTGGAGACCCAAAGCCCATTTGTTGACCACTGGAGACCCCCTCACAGAGGGGTCTAGGGGAGAAAATGAGTCAGTCAGGGTGCGATGTAGCACCTATGAAGAACACAGCTTTCCCCCAGATCCTGGATGCTTCCTCCCCTCAACTACCATGATCCGAATTCTAGCTTGCAGGGCTGGATAGGGCAGAGGTTGTACACTGGTGCATATGGGAGCTGGAGGCAAAGGGAATCCAGGGTGGATGATGCCTTCAGGACCAGGGGTGTGAGGGGCGATGTTGGGAGAGTGGAGGGTGAGTGGGTTGGAAAGAGGGAACTGATTACAAGGATCCACATGTGACCTCCTCCCTGGGGGACGGACAACAGAAAAGGGGGTGAAGGGAGATGCTGGATAGGGCAAGATATGACAAAATAATAATTTATAGATTATCAAGGACTCATGAGGGAGGGTAGAGCGGGGAGGGAGGGGAAAAAGGACCTGATACAAAGGGCTTAAGTGGAGAGCAAATGCTTTGAGAATGATTAGGGCAAAGCATGTACAGATGTGCTTTATACAATTGATGTATGTATATGTATGGATTGTGATAAGAGCTGTATGAGCCCCTAATTTAAAAAGAAAGAAAAAACCCCCAAAACATTCTTTTTCCTTTTCTAATGCCGCTAGATGCTATCATGCTGGCTCCATCCACACTGCCCCGGGCACAGCGGGACGGGGTACAGCCTGCTCCTACACCACCCGCACAGTTGTTGTCTGCACCCCGGTGGTAGTCACTGACCCTGTGAACACTTAAATCACCTGGGTGCCTCACATCGGTGGCACGAACTCCAGTTCTACTGGGTAGCACTGGTCTAGCCTTGGGTAAACTTCCTTTACGCTTTCCACACAGCAGAAGTATGCATGAGAACATTGTGACAACAGGAGTGGCCAGAGGGTCCCAGCGCCCAGGGCTTCAGTGAGCCAGCTCTCCCACACAATACAATCCGCAGCCAAACTCAAGGAGGACAGGGAGCACTGACCACAGCTGGCTCCTCACCTCTGGCCAATCCTGTGACACGTCAGCGGCTCGCTGCAGGATCCACTGGTTAGGCGTGTCTTTGTGGGGTTACAGGATCTAGACTATTGAAGCGCTGATTCTCTTTGGGTCACCTAACTGTCCAGGGGGAGTATATCCAGTTCCTTTATCGTCAAATCGCATGTTTGTTTTACGAAAAATGAAAGCACAGCACGGGAAAGTCTACCCTACCAACTGGTCAGATTCCCGAAGACGAGAACGCAAAAGCGATGCTTAGAGAGATGCCAATTATGAAACGTCCAGACACAATGGAAAACAAAACTCTAGAAGACCCAGGAAACCACAGCTACCAAGTGATGATATAAAGAGACATTCACATCCGGACGCAATGTGGCAAAACTGCCGGGCGCCCCGAACCAGAAGCCAGAGAAGGCGCTGTGCCCGCAAAGGGACACTTGTCAATGTTCCTGGCTTAAATGTCTAAATGGTGGAAGTGCTGAGCCAGCCTTGACAAGGAAGCACAAAGCATCTATTCACGAGAAAGTGGAAATGAAGACCTACGTACACAAACAAAACCAAGAGTTCATGAACGACAGACTTTCCCCAAAGGAGAACAGTAAGTGACTGTGAAATTCTGTTTCCTGCTTGGGAAAAGTGCTACACAAACTGTTGTGATATTGAACACAGCTTACAAGCACAGGGCTATGGGGAAAGACTCGAGTGTAAGAGTGGTTTTCTCGATTCAAAAAAGGTAAACTGTCAATTGATGACAAACCTCACTCTGGACGTCCACCGACTTCCCAAGTGGACGGAAATTTCAACGAATTCATGCACTGACAACAGACGTTGATGAGATGGGGGCCTTATCTAGACTGTCTTGGAGCTCAGTTCCGCGAATTATAACAGGAGATTTGGGAATGAGAAGGTCCCGACTGGCCAGACAAAGAGCATCGCGTGGAGACATGCTGTGCTTTGAAAGGCGAGCTCGGAAGTGACCCAGACGTTTTCCCAAGGTCACTACTGGAGGCGAGGCACGGTGCTATGCTTACCACCTCGAACGCACACATCAGTCAAGCCGGTGGGAGATGGCACCGTCACCTCCCCAGCACTGGTCCAGAGGCTGGCGAGCAGCTACATGGCCCTCGGCTCAGGACTCAGGCTTGGCTGTGAATGACCTCCCCTCGGGCGGCCGAGGGGCTCTGATGATGTCCACGTATCATTTTTTTTTACGCCATCTTCATACCACCCCTGGTAACCACTGATAAACTCCGGTCCCACGAGAAAGCTTTCATAAAGGCTCTCAACATCTGTGTGTGCCGAAGGACACACACCAACATGCTCAGAAAGCCGTGCTCCCAGTGGGGAAAAAAAAAACCAACTTGAAGCAATCCAACTTCCCACTCGCAGAAGAATATGGATGGTCGCAAAGTATAATAGAAGACAGCAATGAAAGAGAAGACATGGACAGATGTACAACAGGGCAGTATCGCCCATGAGAAAAACGCCCCTCTAGTTTAACCAGTAAAAAATGTCGCTTTGCCTTGTATGCGCTTTTAAGAACTACCTGTACTGGAGGGAGCTGACAAAGAAGCCACGTGAAAGATTAGATCAGCGTTTAGAAGGCGTCCCCACCCCAGCCAGTGCTGGGGCTTCGGGGCTCGGCTCAAGGAGAGTCCCTCTGGGACACGGGGTACAGTGAACGGGGTGACCCTGTGCCT
Source organism: Tenrec ecaudatus (assembly GCF_050624435.1). Classification (NCBI taxonomy): domain Eukaryota; kingdom Metazoa; phylum Chordata; class Mammalia; order Afrosoricida; family Tenrecidae; genus Tenrec; species Tenrec ecaudatus. The sequence goes on from NC_134536.1 coordinate 164,140,886, forward strand.
GGGCATGCCTACACAGTAGGGGATGCGGGGCCCCTCTAGGGTTTCCCGTACGGGCTCCAATAAATGTCTTACCTTTTGCTTAAAAAAGAAAAGAAAAACCCCAACAGAACTTAGGCGGCAGTGAGCTGCTGTTCACGGGGGTGAGCCGCTTAGAAAAGGAGGGTGAGACCATTGGTATCTCATGCATGTCTCTGAGTGCTCCCGTAGGAACTGGGGACACGGGTCCGGCCGCGAGGCTTCTCAAGGCCAACAGAATTTGAATCTGGGCTCTGAGGTCTATTAGCTGCCGCCCACGCCTACCTTGGCCCCGCCCTCCTACCTGTGTCCGAGCATTGAGGAGCTGCTGGAAGCTTTCCACTTCCTTGCTGTCATCCGAGGCCCGCTCCTGAGGGGAGACAAGGGAAAGCGTGGGCTCGCAGGAAAGCAGGCCTTCGCTCAGGGATCCTCGTCATTTCCCATGGACTGGACTTAGCCAAAGCAGCCCCGGGGCACGCTGAGCTGCTAACTAAAGGCAGTGTAGCGGTTTGAAGCCACCAGCCGCTCTGTCGGTGGGAGCTGAGGCTGTCCGCCCTGCAAGGGCTTCCAGCCTCAGACCCCACAGGTGCGGTTCTAGCCTGTTCTAAGAGTCAGCTGATGGCAGTGGGTTTCGGACTCAGCCAGACACGCACGGTGCTAGACCCTGGGGATCAACTACTGAACAAGGCAGGCGTCCCCTCTGTCCTCGCAGAGACCACGTGCTCTGGGCCGGGACACAGGGAGGGGCCTGTTACCATCAGCACGCCCAGCATCATGTCATAGTTGTTGATCAGAAACACAAGCTGCTCCTTCCTGGAGGAGAACTCGGCTGCCACTCGGAGGACAAAATTCTCCACTTCCACCTGAGGAGGCCAAGAAGAGGGGACATGAGGAGGCCCTCCCAGCGCTGCCTAGGGCAGCTCAGGAGAACAGAGGGCTGCTGCAGGAGGCCCCGCTGCCCTGTCCCACCTGCAGCTGTGCCAGCAGCTGCATGGTCCGCTCATTGGGAATGGTCTGGTTGATGCTGACAAGGGCAGAGGAGAACTCGGCATATCGGCGTGTGATCTGGGTGAAAGAAGGGAGAAAAAAAAATCATACCACTTCTCCTGTTCCAAAGCATGCAATCGCCAAACCCCCCCGAAGCCAGCCAAGCAGGCTCCCGTTGACTCTGCCTCTGCTACTTTCTAAGAGGTCCCAACCCATCCTGAGCCTGGCCCACTCCAAGGCTGCCCCTCCCGGCATGGCTAAGTATCCAGCCAGGCCCACGACCCAACCGAGGCGAGCTTGAAGGCCAGCCCTCCAGGAGCCCCCCGGGGCCGGGTCCTCCCTCACATAGTGGGGCCGGGTATCCAGTCCCCCCAGGCGCTGAGGGTCAGTGCTTCGGACACTCTGGACATTCATCTCCAGGATCAGCTCAAACCGAGGCCACAGCAAGGCAAGCGCCTGTTCCCAGTACCTGTGGGCTTAAAGCGATGGGAGGTCAGCTGACAAGGAAGGGTGGGGGGAGGTAAAACATGGCAGGGGCGGGGGAGGGGATCTGGAGGGGGTGGGTGAGAGGTGACTCAGAGAGCAGCAGTCCAGCTGTTCAGGGCAGACGAACAGCACAGGGGACCCTGATGTCGGATGGATGAGCAGAAGCCCTGAGGGCCATGGCAGTTGTATAAAGCTGGAATCCAGTGACCTGTCCAGGGCGGGAACGTCCCTCTTGGCCACAATGTTGCGGAACCGGAGGACAATATGGATACAGAGGAAAACAGCAATGGCGTCGTAGCAGTCAGCTAGGTAGGACTCCAGGTGCTTCTGTGGTTCGAGCACAGGGAATTGCGAGATGGCTGTTAGTTTGCCACCCCAGTGGCTGGGGACACACACATGGGTTTGGATTTTAAGGAGCCCGGGGGGGGGGGGGGGGGGGAAGGGCTCTTACCAGGGTCATGCTGAGCGTCCGGCCCATCACCGCATGGAAGAGGTCGTGCGCAGCCGGGCCGGACACGGCAAAGAATTCACAGATGAAAAGATACTCGCGGCAGGAATTGTCTAGGAGGGCGTAGTGCTGGCTGCGGAAGAGGGCCTCAAAGGGATACTAGGACGGCAAAGGTAGAGAGGAGAGGCAGGGGGGATGGAGCCCAACGGTCATCCCCAGGTGGTGGCTAGCAACCCAGCACACCTGCGGACTAGGAGGCCAAGACCCTTCTCATTGCTCTCCTGCCCACCAGACCCAAGTCCTTACTGCGGACAGGATCCGGTATGGGCCCTGAAGAGGTGGGAGAATAAGGGACATAAGTTGCCCTCCCCATTGGCATCTTGCCTCAACACCTGCCCCAAGCCCCTCAGCTTATCTCTCCCCTCTCAAGTCCCCTCCCCTCTCCGACCACAGCACACAGGCGGTCTAGGGGACTGACTGACACACAGGAGGGGAAGTTCTACCCTGCCCCCCGACCTTCTCTCCTGCCCCCCCTGTCCAGTGTCCCCTCTGTGGATGCAGCCTGTGCCTCTTCATACCCTCTGCTCGCCTCGCTGGGCTGTGTGTGGCACCAGGATGGGGGCCTCTAGTTCGGTGGGGGAGATGACAGAGCCACGGGTCCCCAGAGTGAAGATGGTGTTCCTGCTGCGAAGTGATGGCTTCGAGAAGAATCGTGGGAGGGGCACAGTCAGGGAAAACCATGAGACCGCAGCTGGGCCCCAACACTTGATGCTTCCGGGGCCCCACCAGTCAGGCCCGGCCTTAGATGCTCCTTAGCACCCCATCCTCTTACCCAGCCCCAGGACTTGGCACCTGGGAATGGCCTTCAGGGTACACCTACATCCTCTGAGATCAAAGGCCAAAACTGGGTGCTAAAATCCTCTGTGCAGTTTTCTGGGGGAGGGAAGCCCCCCCCACCCGAGATTCTCACAGGTCCTACACCCAAAGGTAGGAGGCAGTGGGACCCAGCAGGCTGCCCACTCTCAAGGGCCCAGCGTGAGGGCTCTCCAGTGCTAGGATATCTTTCTTTGCCGTATCTTCCACGCCCATCAGGTCATCTTTTTCCGCCACCTCCTCATACTAGACGCAACAGGAAAGAGAGCTGGTGGCCGCCTCTTCCCACAGAGCCAGGAAGAATTCGCCCTCCACATGGCTCTTCCCAGCCCGTGTGCCCAGGGATGTCCTCCTTGGCCTCACCTGCACCTTCATGAGCCGGCCCAGGTAAGAGCGGTAGTAGGACAGGTAGATCTTGCTCAGGGTTTCCACGTACTCATCCCTGATCTCCTTGGCCGTGGCTCGCTCATTGCCCAGCAGGAACTGATAGAAGAACCTGGAGGGCCAGAGACGAGTCAGGCCGCCTGCCCAGAAACCCTGTGCCCTCGCGGGGGTGCTCAAAAGCCCAGCAGCCACCCTGTGCCCTTCTTCCAGGTGGTACGTGACCTGTACTTCAGCAGGGCCGTCTGGGGTATCTGGTAATTGGTCATTGGTTTTCGGAAGGAGTAAATCTTCTGGAGAATGAATTCCCGGATCTTCGTCACAGCCTAGATCCGGGGGAACCAAGCACGCCATGAAGCGGCAAGACTCTCCCTGTTCGGGAGCAGCGGGGGAGAGTGAGAGGGGCTGAGCCGAGGAGGAGAACTGGAGGGCCACTCTTTAGTGTCTCAGAAGACTCTCAGGGGAGCCCAGAGGAAACCGAAATGATCTCCACTAATTGACGTTAAGGTGAAACTTCGGTGAGCTCTGCCAGGGGAATCCAGATGCACGTGGTAGGGAGAGTGGCCCCAGCAGTCTCTGGGGTACCCACCCCCGTGCCCCACCTTGACCCGGAGCCGGTCGAGAACCCCTCGGACGTCTGCGCAGGCTGCTGTGCCCCTGGCCTCCTGCTCTCTGACCGCGGCTGCCTTGGCATCGAGCTCCTGCAGCTGCTCCATGAACCTGGGCTCCGTCACTGGGGCCTCCAGAATTGCCCTGGTTGGGGTGGGGGAGAGTGGGGAAGGTTAGGTGGGCGCCCCAGCCATCCTAGGTTACATGCCAACCAGCCTCTGTCTCCTGCGCCTTCTGCACTCTATCATGCGGTCAGACTCTATGCATAAAGTTTCCTGGATTCGCCATGTAAGCCTCGGACACCCTCACTGCACACTGACCCTGGACAATTCCGAAGCTGTGTTGCCCCCCCTGAAAGCTTGTATCACAGTAGGAAAAGACTGTCAACTTCTGTCAACCTATCAACTACCAACTTAACAACCTACCAACTTCTGACAGGTTCTGAAGGAGCAGGACCCAGACCACCCACATGGTAAGCCATCTGACAGAGACACTGTGATCCTTTCAACTGGTGACTCACGTGACCAGGGCAGAGGGCACCACCAGACCATCAACAAGCTCCCCAAGTTTCCCTCGAACTGCCTGGCGGTTTCGAAGACGAATGTTCATGGCTCCTGACTGTTCCTGCAGTGTCCGAATCTCAGAACTGATGGAGCTGAGGTCGCTCTGGAAAGCTCCCAACATCTGCTCCATGCGCTGGGAGGGGGGTGGGGGGTTGGAGAGGGAAGAGCATATGATGCTGGAGCACCATAGGGTTGGTCAGGGACAAGTGGGCCCTTTCCCTTTCTTGATAAAGTGGGCCCGAGTAGACAGTCCTCCAAGGCCCAAGCACATTCATCTCTAGGACCAGCTGCATGTCCAGGCCACAGCAAGGCAGGCGCCTATTGTCAGTGCCTGTGCCCAGTGAAAGCTGGGGATGGGGGCGTGAGGAGGGAAGAAGCATTCCAAGCTGACCATTCAGGAAGTGTCAACCCACCCACCGACTTCTTAATGACCGGGACCCAGAAGGCCCATGTGGTAAATTGTCTGAAGTAGACATTGTGACCTTTCTAACTGGTGACTCACTGCCTGTCAGTAATGACAATGAAAAAATGCAGCTTAGGTCATCCTGAAAATGACTCTACCCAGTCCCCACCTAAGGCCAAGGCCAATGAATTAAAAAAACGACACCCAAATCCTTGGTCTGATCGGTGCAGGTTATTATGGGTCACAGGTCTTGGCTACTAACCTCAAGGACAGCATCACAGGCTGTGATCTGGTTGTGCAGAGACGCTATGTTCTCACTCTCTTGGATATCTGACCCCCCAAAGTCAAGAGGCCTTATGGTGAAGATGGAGCGCCTCGGACCCACAGGACCTCTTTGACTTCTCCCTGAGGCAACCCCTAGAAATCTTAGCAGGGCTGTCTGCACCCCCCCCCCCACGCAATCCCTGTGTCAGAACACCACTCTCGCCCTCTGCTGAAGGATACAATCCCGAATGGATTTCTGCTCAATCTGCTGCAGCTCCAGTTCAACCTGCTTCGAGTAGTGGCGGAGGTCCACCCCCTAGAACATGAAGGCGATGGGTCAGGAGAAAGCACAGCGAGGGACCAATGGAACAGAATCAGCCAAGGGCTAGTGGGTGACACCCCAGAGTGCTGTAATGTAAACAAGAGATAGATTTCTTCCCTTTTTGGGCGGTGGGGTGGTGGTGCCAGGGTTTAGATGAGGGAGCAGATTAGCAAAGTGGAAAGCCTCACCGTTTTCAGAGCTTCCTTTACTAACTCATCCTCCAGATTGGCCTGAATGTGAACTGAAAACAGAAAGTTAATGTAAGGGGGGGGGCACTTTCACAGTTTCCTCTCCACACCCCAAATCCCAGTCTCCATCCCTCGGCCTTAGATGACAGGTACTCTGACTTCGAGCTCGGCCAACACTCACCATCCACTTCATCCAGGATGAACTCGTCAGAAGTGATGTCCAACTCCCCCAGCTGCAGTGGCTCGGTGAGCCCAGGACCACTCCCCTGAAAGAGGAAAGATTAAGAAGGGACGGGTACGAGGAGGCGAGGTGTGGAAGAATGAATGGATACTCCCAATCCTCAAGCGGGAGAGGGGCGCTTAAACTGGGAAGTAACAGGTGCGGAGTCAAACCGTTTCTAAAGCTTCACACTGCACCTAGCTTATTACTTCAAGGTGCATGGGCAGGAAATGGGACCAAGGGGGGAAGCCACCCATGAAGAGGGTGGAGGATTTAAGCCCCCGGGTTCTCTAGAGATGTCAGTCAACTAATGATAAAACATCCACTGTGTTTATCTGTGGGCCAGGTGCCATTTTACAAACATGAATTCACGCAATTCCCACAACACCCTATACGGTACAGTTTATTCTTTTCATCTCGATGGAATGACCTAGTTCGCTTGTTCCAGGGCACAGAGCGTGCGGATGGCGGAGCTGGAATTCCACCCCGGGCGGCGGGCTCCAGAGGCCCGTATTCTTCACCTTGACTCTCTGCTTCCCTATTCTGCCCCCGCCTCTGAAGGGCGGTTGAAAGTATGGCCCTGGGACGCTGGTCTTCTCTGAGACTGAGGTGGGATCCCCGGGAGGTGATGTGTGTGGGGAGCCAGGCGGGGAGGGTCCGCGCGTCTACCCTTGCGTGCCTACACCCAGCCGGGTGTCTGTGGCACGGGGAGGCCCGGACGGCGCTCTAGCGAGGAAAACCGTTCCACGCTCTCACCAGGGGACCCTCCTCCTCGTCCATCTCCGAGGCCCCGGTCCGCAACGCCAGCTCCCGGGCAGCTGCCGCCATGGTCGCAGCAGCGGCCATGACGCTCAGCCGCACTTCCGGCAGCTGTCAGTCCCGGCCAGTCCGTTCCCAAAGGGCCTCGCACAACGCAAAACCGTTCCCGGGGAATTGGGTCAACGCGGGTCACTCCGGCCTTCTTTCAACTCGACCCGCTTCGCCCCGGCGCGTAGGAGGGCGAGGTGGGTGCTCAGGCACCGGCTCGCCCCGGAACCTTCGCGGCGGTCCGTCACACACTCGGCGGGAAGCAAAGAGGAGGTCGCACCGGAAGTGGTGGCAGTCGAGTCCGTTTGCGGTAGGGTAGTTTCAGGAAGTGCTTCGCCCAGTTCGTCCCGCCTCTTCCGCCAGGGACCTATATAAACAGAACACGTCACTTCCGCTCCCTTTTCCACCGGAGGCCTACACGCCGCCGCCATGGTAAGCCTGGAATCCGGGTCGGGATCCGGCGGCATCCGAACCGGGGCAGGGAAAGTGTGCTTTCCGAAGGCCAAGAATGCCTTGTCCTGGGGCCTGCTGCTTGCTGTGTGGAGCCTTGGATTGCGCCCTGAGAAAGGATGACCAAGGACTTGGAATGCCGGGGAACGGGACCCGAGGAAGGGTCACTGCCCGGACGCGTCCGAGCACTGAAGGCTTAGGGGTGTATGGCGACCCTCGGCCTTCTATATGCAGAGGATACTTTTGGGAACCGCCAGGGGCCCTACCCCTCTTTCCAGAAGCCTCATTTTCCCCGGGCTCGAACGTTTTCCCGTTCCTGTTGTCTGCAGTACTGAGGAGTTTGCCGTGATATGAAAACGTGACACGGGGGTCGCGGCTCCCCGAGTGACGAAGTAGCGGTTCTGTGTGAAGTTGTTTGGGGGCCGTACGGTCTGACGGTCGTTCGCGGTGTCTGACCTCTCCCCTCATCTCTTTCCATCAGTCTCTCGTGATCCCCGAGAAGTTCCAGCACATCTTGCGAGTCCTCAACACCAACATCGATGGGCGGCGGAAAATAGCCTTTGCCATCACGGCCATTAAGGTGAAGTAGAGACTGTTCACAGCACTTGGGTGGTTGGGTCCTAAGCGACAGACGAGGCAGTGCTGAGGCACGAGTCTCATGCGGGCCGCGGGCTTAATGGGTGAGGCAAGAGAAGTTACAGGTGTGACTGGCTTCCTGAGCACAAAAGGTAAGTCGTGAAAGCCAGAGTGGTTTAAGTTGTCAAGCCAAACTAGCTCACGGTGCGGGGAGCTGGTACGGTTCCTTCCCGGCTTTGCCAAATGGAAAAGCCATTCTCTGTTGCCTCTCGCCTAGCATGTACATGCTAACGACCCTGCCTGTAAAGCTTACATGCCCCGAAAGCTGCTGCTCATCATGGGGAGTAGCTTTGCTAACACATGCCAAGCGAGAAGGAGAAACAGCCCCATGGAGCAGGTTGTTGCCAGGACTGTAACTCGGTTGCCGCACGTGGAAGTAGGTGTTTGTCTAATGTAGCTGGAGAGCCAACAGGTTTCGCCTGCGGCTTGTTGGCAAGTGTTGGATCAGCAAATGCAAGCGTGGACATCACTTTGACCCAGTCTTCCAGATGGGGGCATTCTGTCCTTTGTAAATTACGAGGGGAAATAACTGCTTGTGTTTGTTGTCCTATGTAACTCTGCGGGAACCAGGGACAAGCTGGTCGGCTCCCAATAATCCATCACTTGTGCATTGTTGTGCATCCGATGTCCTGAAGGAGGTGCTGGGCATACAAAAACATCTGGTGACCCGGGCTGAGTCCCTGGCTGGTCCTGACAACAGGTCTTTGTACATGATAGTACAAAACCGAGCTAGCTGCTGAGAGTTCCTACTCACGGTGATTATGTAGAACTCCCTCTGGCTGTAGGTTTTAGAGACTGAGTGGAATGCCTCTCATCCCCCACAAAGTAGCTGGCGGTGTTGAATTACTGACCTCAGTGATTAGTGGCCCGGTCCATCACGCACTCACTGCCCGAGCATTCTGTTACTGAAAGGGTGTCGGTCTTAGGGGCTAATTTTTCCACTAACATTGAAGCCATCTTTAACTCTTTTACTCTACTGCAGAGGAAGCTAGCAGTTGATTCTTTGACTTTCTCTGGAAAGGGGGAGGCACTGGGAAACTCTGCACCTTAGCTGCCACAGAGGGTTGTAAGTATGAAGGAAGAGCACTGGGGTCCCTCTCTGCCTCTAGAGATTGGTGGAAATGGGTCTTGTTAATTTGGTGGGAATGGTGTGGAGAGCTAGGAAAGACAGCTGCCTGTTGGTAAAAAATGTTGAGCTTCTTAGGGGGGCCTTTGTTATGGGCAATGTTGAGGCACTGGGGTAATAGAAATGAACACAAGTGTAAAGGCGAAGCAGGAACAGGGAGGAAGACAACATGGCAGGACAAGGGAGAGCAGAAACAGCTTTATGGGGGGGGGCTCCCATCCGGATCTCACCTAGGCCAACAGGTCAGGAAGTCAGCAGCTAGGGGTGAGGGTTTTTAAAGGGTGGTGAGGAATGTAGGGCAATTAGCAGATGGGGTCTGGAATTGCTGGCTGCTTTCTTTGAACCAGGAACACCTGGTTTCACTGGTTATCTTATCTGGCGCCCCTGCTGCTGACCTTTGGGATGTGCAGGGCCCAGACCTGCTTCAGCTCGTCCAAACGGGGGCTGCTTAGTTCAGACCCAACCTTAACACCTGTGGTGGTTCTGCGGTAGAGCTCTCAGATTAAATCTGAACATGACACTGAAAGCCCAGTTAACCAAGGGGGTGCAAGAATGTGGTGCTCAGGACTGGCCAGGCAGCATTTCAGTCCCATGTGTATAGGGGTCACACGAGCCAGCGAACAGCAATGCAGGTCCTGGGGTCTGCGTTGATCCACATCCTGCTGGGTTGCTAACGCTAAAATGTTCAGTGACACCACAGTGTTTGAGAAGGCCCGGCAATCTGCTTCAGAAGTTACACCCTGTGGAGCTTGCACATGCATGCATGGTCGCTGTGAGTCTTAGTTGACCACTGGAACTGAGATACACCAAAAGATGCTTAGATGCTGTGATCTTTTCCAAGGCCAGTCTTCTAACTGCTATGTAGGAGATGGTTGTAATGGGAAACTTGAGGGTTAGCGTTCACACAAGCCTTGTTCATAAGGAGCTCTTATCCCACTGAAGTGCTAGATGGCCGCCACCTTTAACTGGTTTTGGGCACACTAGTAGTTCTGCCCTAGAGTAGAAATGGGCCCTCTGCAGATTATGGACTTTGTTGGCCATGTATTTTCTCACCCGAATCATTGAAAAGCCACCCGCTGTTTCCAGGTACGTAGTGTAAGTGCAGTTGCACTGGTTGGTTGCTATCAACTCATGATACAGGCCCTCGGACAGGAGGCATTGGAGAATACTGCTCTGCTGGGGCGGAGAAAAGGCGTGAAAGCACTCAGTGTAGCTTCAAAAGCTGTCTGTCTGTCTATGGGGAAATGGTAAGCATGTCCCAGTACCATGTGTACTTGAGCTTAGAGCTCATTGACTTGTGGCCAAGAGCTAGTGAGGCCATTGCTGTTCATTTCTGGTCGGGGGTTTCCAAGGTTGTCAATGTTTACAGAAGCAAGTTTGTGGATTCAAAACTGACCTGCTAGACCATCGTGGGCTCCGACAAGTTCTGATCTCAAAACCAATCACTGGAGTCTGGTACCTTGCCCAAAGGACTGACCCTTACAGACCTTCAGCAGTCAGATCATCTGACCTCCCACCGGAGGGCGTCTGATAAGGGCTCTGGAATTTTGTGGGTATTCTGAGAGGGAAAAAGTTCAAGGATTTATTCTCTACCCTAGGTTCTATGGTAATTGTCTAGCTGAATTGAGGGAAGGGCACTTGTGAATTGTAAAGTAACTTTCAAAAATATTGCAGACCCTTCCTGTATGTGCCCCCCCCTTTCTTTGAGTAATAGAGCTAAAAAATGGTAGTAGATCTAATTCTTCCCAAACCTACCCTCTCAGGGTGTGGGGCGAAGATACGCCCATGTGGTGTTGAGGAAAGCAGACATCGACCTCACCAAGAGAGCAGGAGAGCTCACAGAAGATGAGGTGAGGGCAGGGAGAAGGGGCTGTGGGCGGGGCGCACCTGCGAGGGGCTTCTGGATCTGACCCTGGTCCTGCCTGCCAGGTGGAGCGCGTGATCACCATCATGCAGAACCCACGGCAGTACAAGATTCCAGACTGGTTCCTGAACCGACAGAAAGACGTGAAGGATGGTAAATACAGCCAGGTGAGTATTGTGGACTGGAGATGTGGGGGCGGGTCCTCCGGTAGGTGACCACGGGTGAGGACAGGCCCTTGTCCCAAATCCAGGTCCTGGCCAACGGTCTGGACAACAAGCTCCGCGAGGACCTGGAGCGGCTGAAAAAGATCCGCGCCCACAGAGGGCTGCGCCACTTCTGGGGGTAAGTGGGGGGCGGGGGGCTGCTGACAGCCCTGCCTGAGTCTCTGTGTGTAACCAGTTCTCTCTCACCTACAGCCTTGTAACCAGTTCTCTCTCTCACCTGCAGCCTTCGAGTTCGAGGCCAGCACACCAAGACCACTGGTCGCCGTGGCCGAACTGTTGGTGTGTCCAAGAAGAAATAAGGACTATCAACATTGACTGTTAATAAATAGTTTATACACAATTCTGTCTGGGGTTCTCTTCATTTGCCAATGCCGAGAGGGAGGGAGCGTGGGCGGCTGGGGCATCACTTCAACCCTTCCGCTCACTCTTGAGAGAGAATGTCACCCCCTCCCGGGCTTCTAGAGTAGAAAACAACCTGCACCCAGCCTGCTGGTTTGCACCCTGGAGTTAGAAAACGCCAGGCCACGTGCCCCTTCCCAGCTAAAGGCTAGAGTCCATAACGCCGCCACCTAAATAGTGCCTTGGGATGGGTGGACATATTAGGCCCCTCCCTATCTCGGCACCCAGGTGTTGGGTGTGCCATCCAAGTAGGAACACCCCAGCCTTGCGGGGAGCCCGGTCGGTTGTGAGCACCTCTGGGAGGGAGCTGGCGGGGTGGGCGCGAGGCTTTCCCCCCTCCCGCTTGGCCGGGTTGGAGGTTGCCTTTACAGGGGGGGGAGGGGGGCGCACCGTAGGAGGCAGGGTGGCCCATGAGCCTCGGTTTGATAAGTGGGTATGTGGGTACGCCGGCCGAGTCGCCGCTTTCGATGAACCGGAAGGGCTGGGTGCTGCGCCAGGAAACACATGGCCGGGTGCCCTTGGGAGGGGTGAGCTGCCGGCTGTCGGCCTGGTTCCAGCCTGGATACCCCGCGCCCGGCCGGAGCAATGCGCAGGTAGCCGGCCGGGCCCCGCCCCGCCCCGCCCTCGCCGGGAACCGACCTGTAACGCCCCCCTCTCCCCGCCAGGTGCCGGCCGCCGCCACGCCATGTCCCTCCGCGGCCTCCGCCGCCTCCTGCTGGCCGCCGTGCTGCTCGTGGTTGCCTGGACCCTCCTGGGGCCCTCGGGGCTCGGCGAGGAGCTGCTGAGCCTCTCGCTCGCCACGCTGCTGCTTCCCGCCCCGGCCTCCCCGGGGCCGCCGCTGGCCCTGCCCCGCCTCCTCATCCCCAACGCCGGCTTCTGCCGCGGGCCCGGCGCGCCCCCCTTCCTGCTCATCCTCGTGTGCACGGCGCCCGACAACCTGCACCAGCGGAACGTCATCCGGGCCTCGTGGGGCCGGCTGCGTGAGGCCAGGGGCCGGAGGGTGCGGACCCTCTTCCTGCTGGGCGAGCGCGTGCTAGGCGGCCCCGGCCCCGGCCTGGCCGAGGAGGCGGCGGCCCACGGGGACGTCTTGCAGGCGGCTTTCCACGACTCCTACCGCAACCTCACGCTCAAAACCCTCAGCGGGCTGAACTGGGCCAGCACGCACTGCCCCATGGCCCGCTATGTCCTCAAGACCGACGACGACGTCTACGTCAACGTCCCCGAGCTGGTCTCCGAGCTGGTGCAGCGAGGAGGCCCCTGGGAGCAAGGGGAGAGGAGCCCAGAACCCCCGAGCTCAGCGACCGTTGGAGATAACGAGCAGGAACAAGGGGGCCAGGATTTGGGGAGCGAACCCGTGCCCCTGCTGTACCTGGGCCGCGTGCACTGGCGGGTGTACCCCTCTAGGCTGCCGGGGAGCCGGCACCAAGTGTCAGAAGAGCAGTGGCCTGAGGCCTGGGGCCCCTTCCCACCTTATGCCTCTGGCACCGGCTACGTCCTCTCTGCCTCTGCGGTGCAGCTCATCCTCAAGGTGGCTAGTCGGGCACCCCTCCTGCCACTGGAGGATGTCTTTGTGGGGGTGAGTGCCAGCTGGGGAGGCCTCACCCCAACCCACTGTGTCAAGGTCGCTGGTGCCACCCACTACCCTCTGGATCGGTGTTGCTACGGGAAATTCCTGCTCACGTCCCACAAGCTGGACCCCTGGAAGATGCAGGAGGTCTGGAAGCTGGTGGACAGCGCTGATGGGGAAAGGACTGAACCCTTCTGCTCCTGGCTCGAGGGTGTCCTGGGTGTCCTGCGGTGTCGATTCATTGCCTGGCTGGACTCTTGAGTGGCTGGGCCCACTGGAGGAGCTGAGGGTCAGGCACGCTGGGACCTTTGTGTCCCGCACCTGAGACAGCCCTAGCCGCGGGCAGCAGGTCCATCTCAGTCTGACACTGCAGACCAAGAAGGAATAGGTGGAACTCAGGGGCCTAGCCTGCTAGCCCCCAAAGACGGCCATCGTGGGCAGCGAGGACTCAGGAAGGACATGAGGCCCTCAATAAACTTTCTCTCTCTGCCTCGTGAGTGCAGTGTTTTCTTCACATTCCCAGACAGGGAAGGAGCTCTCCCAGGGACTGGGGGAAGGAGCACTGCCTGTCTGAGAAGGCCCCAAGGTCACGGCCGGCGCACCATACGCAGGGCAGGGGCTGGAGAGTCTGTCTGCCGTGACCCCACTGATCCTAGAGCCCTCCCTTCAGACACAGGACACACGAACTCATGATCTAGAAAAGAGAAAAATCACCTCTTTAATACTAACTCCCCTGGAACCAGCTGGCTATGCTGTCTGGGGAGGGCACATGGCTCCTAGCTTCCCAGGAGCCAGGTCGCCCCCCACAGAGGATCCTGGGAAGAAACTTGTTCCAAGTCACCGGGAGAGGGGAGGGCAGGTTCAGCGCACAAATCTGTCCAGGGCAGATGGCCGGGCCCCCTCAGGCTTGGCCTTCTTTTGCTTCTGCTGCTGCTGGAGGCTCTGGCGGACCTTGTCCTGGAGGAGGCCCAGACAGAATGAGCAGTGGCGGGGACCGAGGCGGGGGACGGGTGAGGGCAGGGCCCCGTGCAGTGTGCTCACCCGGTGCTCCTCGTCCATGACCTTCTTCTTCCTCTTCACCAGGCTGGCCGTGGAGCTGCGGCCTTTCTGCTTGGGCTTTGGTTGGAAGGGCGTCTTGGCCTCGGGGTCGTAGCCCTGAGGAAGAGGGGAAGGAAAATTCGGCTCCGAGGCAGGGAACCGGTGCGGCAGCTCTCGCCCGCTGTGCTGCCCTCTGGGGACAGGCCCGGTGGGGTGGGGTGGGGAGGGCCGGGCACTCAGGGTGGTGGGCTTGAAGGTGGGCATGCAGGGTGGGCTCTGTACCAGTCTCTCTATCCGCTCCTTCTTTTGCTGTTCCAAAGTGACGACATCAACTTCCGCCAGGGCCCGTGGGTCCAGACAAATGAGCTCTGCAGGTACCTGGGGGTGTCACGGGGGACAGGAATAGTGTGGAGTCGCAGGTGGTGGCACCAGAGAGGGGCAGAGCAAGGAGGGTGTTGAGCCCCCGTCTTCCCAAGACCCCCAGCATGGGGGACGCTTTTCCTACCCCCGGCCCCCGCCCCAAACCACACATAGGCACAGGCTCACCTTCTCCAGCAGGGCCTTCACCTCCCATTCCTGACGCTGCTTCCGGCTCCTGTACGGGTTACTCTCCAGGCCGTCAAAGTTGGGCTCGGCAGCCCCTGGAGGGAGGGGCACGGATGGGACCACAGGAAGAACCCGGTCTGCCAGCTCCAGCCCAGCCCTCTGCCTCATATTCACAGGCCCACCCAAGCAGCCCCCAGGACATTCCCCGGGGAAAGGCTCCCGTGCCCTGACCCACTCACCGGGGACCAGCATGCTGGTGATGCCCCCACTGTGCCCCACCCCCAGCACGTCTTCAAAGGGGCAGAACTGAAGGCCATGCACGTGGCCGGAGAGTCGGTGGGTGAGGTAGGGCTGCTGCAGGGAGGGCAGGCTGCCCTTGCCCTGCCCTGCCCATATGTTGACCACATCGCTCGTCCCTGCGGCCAGCAGTCCTCGCTGGGAGAAGGCCAGATGCCCTGCTCCCTGGGGCAGGGTCTGCGCGCTCAGAGGCTGAAACGTCCCTCGCAGGTCAAAGACCTTCAGCTGGTGGTCCAGGCCAGAGGTGGCCATATACCTGGGCGACAGGAGGGATCTAGCAGTCAGGCGATAGGGGTTGACTGAGCTTTCCGTGGCCAGTCCCAGATTCACGGAAAATACAGCCTGTCCTCCAGGCACTGGGTCTGGCTGGGCAGGAAGACCAATCACCACCCCCGTGCTCTAGGCAGCCTCTCTGTGACACGGCACAAAGGGGCCCTTTGGAAGAGGGGCAAAGGGCACACAGAGAAGGGAAGTCGGGGAGGAAGCAGCAGAGCTGGGATTCTGGGCAAACCCATTTCCTCAGTGTCTGCACTTACCAGCTAACGCTGCACCACCCTCCAAGACACAAGAAACCAGCACCGCAGAGGCCACAGTACAGTGCGTGCCTGCAGGGGTGTTGTGCTGCAGGGCTGGGGGGAGGGTGGTGGTGGTGGTGGTGGTGGTGGTGGTGGTGGTGGTGTGTGTGTGTGTGTGTGTGTGTGTGTGTGTGTAAGCGGTCAAGGACAGCCCAAGCCAGTCTACCCAGTTTTCAAGGAGACCCATGGGCCTCGAAGGATATTTCACACTGGCACCCAGATGGAAGCAGAGGTCTGCTTTCAGGGATGGTTAGGAAAATTGGAGACAACTTGCTCCACGTCTCGGGGAGGGCTCTTAGCTCAATGTCCCAATGTTAGTCGCCGCCAAAGGCTGTGTGAACACGAGAGCCACCGCTCTGGAGGGAATGAAGCCAGCGGCAAGAAGGCCTCCTCGCTCATCTCTGCTCCCCAGCCGTGGGAAAGGCAAAGGAGGTGACCAAACCCCCTGGAGGGATCTCTCCGCCTGCGTCGGTTACTCTCAGAAGCTTCTCAGTGGCTTCTAAGAGATGGAGGCTGTAAGGGACCAGGCCACCGAGGGGACACGGGCTTCTCTTTCTTGCCCTGCGAATGCAGGAGGAGGGACTTGAGAGTCGTAAGAGCAGAGATTCACGCTGTGACAGAGGCAGACAACCAGGGACCCACGTCCACCAGAGGATGAGGCCAACCAGGAATGACAAAGGGTTCCTGGGACCCAGGGCCACTCCCTTTGGTGAACCACCAATGCAGAAGCACATGCTGGCTGATCCCAACATGCCCACCAGGTTGTTCCTAGAAAATTCCGGCCTGGTGGCCACATTGGCATCCTGGCTACATTTGCAAGCAGTGGTTCGCCTTTGAGAATCCAGTTCAGTCCTAACAAAAGCTCCCAGAATGCCACTAGAGGAACATGGCGAATCTCATCTCTGGAGGATGTGCGGCTTGTCTGAGGGGCTCCTGAGGGTAAGGCCCAAGGACCAGGGGTAGTCAGCGTCAAAGCGCTGCCCAAATGCCAGGCTCAGCGAGCTAAGGGCGTATGCCTCACATACTACTTAAGCCCAGTGGTGCCCAGAAGGCAGAAAGCCCCAGGGCAGGCCTCTCATCCTCCCAGAACCAGGCTGCCACCCCCAATCCAAAGCCCCGCCAGCAAGCCAATCCTGACTCACAGCAAGCCTACCCAGGGTTTCTGAAGCTGTGTATCTTCAGGGGAGCAGCCAGCCTCGCCTTTCTCCTGCAGAGCAGCTGGAGGGTTTGAACTGCTGCCCTTGAGGTTGGCACCCCACTACCTAACATGCCAGGCTCCTAGCCTGGCAGAGGGACGAAGTAAGAAGCAACACCAAACCACAGACATGTCGGTCTGAAAGGCCCGGGCGCCTCCAGGACTTCAGCAAGCTGATGGCCACTGGTCTTTTCCTAGGCCTCTGCTGTGATGTCCCCTTTCAACCGTTCCATTGGCACTTCATCCACTCAATCACATCAAGAAGCGTGGTATAATTACCATAATAATAATAATAATTCTAGGGGGGAGCGGGGAGGGAGGAGAAAAAAAAGGACCTAATGCAAAGGGCTTAAGTGGAGAGCAAATGCTTTGAAAATGATGAGGGCAAAGAATGTACAGATGTGCTTTATACGATTGATGTATGTACATGTATGGATTGTGATCAGAGTTGTATGAGTCCCTAATAAAAGGTTTTAAAAAAATAATAATTCTAGAACATTTCCTTGTTCTCGGTATGCCTTGTTATTCACAGCGATTTTCTTTTTAACAACCGACAGTCACGCCGTTTGTGCTCTCATGTAGAAGATTCCGGAGCGGAAGTGTGAAAGGAGGAAAGCAGGTTGTGGGGTAGGATTGCGAAGGAAGACTGGCTCTGAGAGGCACTCGCAGCCGTGGGCGGCAGCAAGATGGAGAGACACAGACCTGCGAGAGGCCCCAGGAAGGGCCTCCAGGACTCCCCAGGCACCGGCGAGCAGTAAGGAAGCAATGTTGCTGGTCAGACAAGTATCAAGGCGTGGGGACCCGGCTAGCCCTCAGTACATGGTGCCGTCGACACCCGCCTGCCCTGCCGACGGCTGGGGAGCGTGGAGGCTCTGCTTTAAGCGGGGCAGCTGGACGATGCTGGAGGAAGCGGGCAGCACGGAGGATTCTGGCAGCGGAATGACCCACCTCCCAACACTGAGTGCATCACCTGGCCAATCAGTGCCCCCCCTCCCCGCCCAGGGGTCCGCACCCTACAGCCTGCCGCTTGCGTTTGTAAAGAAAATGCCCTGGGAACAGCACCCCAGAGCTGACTGACCCTGCGCTCCCAGCACCTCAGCACAGACCAGGACACAGGGAAGACCTGATCAAAGAAACCGAATGAGAAGAAAACACACTGATATTTGTGTGAAAACACAAAAACCAAAACAGGCCCCTCAGATACAGACATAGAAATCACACAGAGAAACGAGAAAAAACGCAAATAAACACTCTCCAAGGAAGAACAGAAATGCAAAGTAGACACACCACGCCCACCTCTGCCGTCAGAGGTGGTCACTGAAGATGGTGGTGACAAAGGGCAGGTCCCGTGCCAAGCTCTTTCTGTGCCTTCCCTGCTCGATGGCTGCCGCAGCTCGCTGAGGGGCTGGGAGACCAGGGCTCAGGGGCCAAAGCTGGCCGGCCCTCTACTGCACTAGGACCCACAGGGAAAGAAGAAGTCTGTTTTGTTTTTTCTAACCATCTGGTGCGTGCATTCGCACTCTCAGTGATCCTCTTGTCAGCGCAGAACGGCCCTAGAAGGTTCCAGGGCTTAGCAGGCATCGACTTTGCAGGCGTTAACTGCACGTCTCCTGCCAAGCAGTTGGTGGGTTTGAAGAAAGGAGAGTTTTTTTATGCCCCTTTTAAATGGCTAAACGACAGCCAAAGATTTCATGGTGAAAAGCTACAGGAAGTTCATACACAAAGCTGTCCTGAGGTGGATTCACTTAGCCTGTGGGTTGCTGAGGGGTTGTCAGAGCCCATATAGGGCCCTCTCCGTGTCTGTGTGGCTGCCCTGGGCACCCACCAGCCCCAGTGACAAGAGCTGGAACCTGGCCGCAACCGGGATGCCTGGCGCGGCGCCTCTGGGGAGTGCTTCTAAAGATGAAATACACACAGAAAACCTGTGCAAGTCAGCGTGGGCCGGTGAACACTTTGCATTTGAGTTTGATGGCACGTAACCCTAACTTGGAATCTCAATGCCCCAAAAATGTTACCCTCAAGCACAGAGTTCCATTCTCACAAATGGGCCTGTATGACCCATGACAGGAGCCCTGGTGGTGCAGTGGGTAAGTGTTGGGTTGTTAACCACCAGGTTCCCTGTTCAAATTCACCAGCTGCACCTTGGAAGAAAGATGAGGCTGTCTGTGTCTAGAAACGGGCACTGATGGTCTCACATGCCCTAAAAAGCGGGGTTGCCTTCAGCTGAAATCAGTTGGCCAGCAGTGGATTGGGATTTGGGATTTTTCATACTTAATTAATAAATTTTGAGTTTCATCGCTTAAAAAACTGTGACAGTTGCTTTTGTCTCATGTTAATTAAGTCCCTTCAGCAGGATCTTTGATGTTGCCTCGGGCCTGCAAGACACAGTTATTCACGATCTGGTCCTTTTTAGGAAAAGTTTGCTGACCCCCTAAGCCAGACACTAAGGAGCCCTGGTGGTGTATGAGTGGGTTATGCGTTGGGTTGCTAACCGCAGGGTCGGCAGTTCGAACCACCAGCTCCTCCAGGGAGAAAGACAAGGCTTTCTACTCCCATAGTTACACTTTCCATTAGGAACATCCATTACAAACAAACAAATTGAGATACTTATTACATATTACATATCACTCTTCCATTACTACTAGAAAAAGTGTATGAAAAAAAGTTACAGTCTTGGAAATGCCCAGGGGCAGTTCTGTCCTGCCCCATTGGGTCGCTGAGTCTGAATCAACTCAATGGCACCGAGTGAGACGCTAGACAGAGGCTCCCCCACTCCGGAGGGGAGGACATGACAACCCACAGGAGCTGTGTAATGAGCTCACAGGGCCAGAGCTGATTAAATGACTACAGAAGATTTTAAACGAGACAGGCACATTTAACTCCCACACCTTTCTGTTCCCTCCCAACCCTGCAACTCCAAACAAATGACTTACGTGCCTGTAGAATCCACGGCCACAGCCCGGACCCCACCACGGTGACAGAGAATCTTGGCCAGTGGCTCCTTCAAGGCTGGGCTCCACAGAGACACAGTGCCTGAAAGTGACCGAGGAAAAGCTAAAGCTGTTGATGCCAGGAGGTCATTAAAGCCGGGAAAGATGATGCCCAAAGACCAAGGGAAGGTAAAAGAGCAACATTTGGGGGCTCAGGAAAAACAAGTAAAGAAGAAAAGCCGGTCAGGATGGGCCAAGGGTCACACCCAACGCAGGGCCTGACCGTTGCTGTGTCCCAGGTGGATGACGGCATTGTACGGGTTTTGAGCCATGACATCGAGGCGTCCAGCCCGAGCGTTCAGAGCGGCCACAATCTTCCCCACGGACACATCCAGGTAGGTCAGGAACCCTGTCTCTGACTAACAGACAGAGAGATCGCTCAGTCCTCATTGTCCCCCATCCTCCGTACATTGGGGGCCAAGAGGAGGCGCAGTCTTCCCAAGGATTGCCACCCGGTCGCTGAGCTCTGCCGTCACTCACAGCAGAGGCCAGGAGGAAGTGGAAGGGCAGGAACTCCAGCCGTGTGATGCGGTCGCAGCGGCGGATGCAGTGGAGTTCGATGCCTTGGTTGTCATAGATGTGGAGCCAGCGGCTCTGAGCAACAGCCAGCAGTGCCTCCGAGTGCAGAAACCTGGGCCGTGCAAGGGGAAAGGAGTCGCAGGCTGCCATTCCATCGGGGTGGCGCTGTCTTGGTCCCAGGGCCTGCTGCCTGCAGGGCAGGCCACTCACCGGATGTCCCGCACAGCCTCCATGACGTTGATCTCGCACATCAGCTTCTTGGTCACCCAGTCAAGGGCGGCCACATGGCCCCGGCGCCCTCCAAAAGCTAGGTGTCTATTGGAGGTTGGGGACAGAGTGTAGGTTTAGGGAAACAGGCTGCTTCAGTCCATTTGAAGTCCACCCCATCCCAGCCCCACCTTCTCCAGGTGAGAGACGTCACGCTAGCGCAGCGGTTCTCAACCTGTGGGTCACGACCCCTTTGGGGATTGAACTACCCTTTCACAGGAGTCGCCCAAGACCATCGGACAACATAAAAATCTCGCAATATGTAATTACATATTGTATTGTGATTATCACTATGCTTGAAGTTTAATTACATTCAATGTGTAGCAATGAAAATACATCCTGCTTATCAGATATTTACATGACGACTTCTAACAGTAGCCAAATGACAGTGATGAAGTAGCAAGGAAAATAATTTTGTGGTTGGGAGGTCGCCACAGCATAAGGGACCGTATCAAAGGGCCGCAGCATTAGGAAGGTTGAGAACCACTGCTCCAGATGCTCATCTCCATGACCAGGCACATCACATCTCCTCCCCCATCAACAAGCCAAGCTTAGTCTCCGAGCGCAACCTCACCTCCCAGTTTGAGAGTAATTCAGCCTGTAGGGTCCGAACTGCCGCAGATTTAAATCAAAGTGCTGGGGAAGGGGAGAGGACAAAGAATCAAGGCAGAATTGGCCCCTGAGGCCACTCCCTCTTCTAGTCCTCACTGCCCTCTTGACTTGAGGCATTTGCTTGAAAACCCTTGGGGGGGGGGGGGGAACCAGACTCAAAACGCCATGGTGGAGGAGCTGATACCAAGGGCTCAAGCCTAAAGCAAATCCTTTGAGAATGATGATGATGGCAACAAACGTACAAATGTGCTTAATGCAATGGATGGATGGAGTGTGATAAGAGATGTAGGAGCCCCGAATAAAACGATTTAAAAAAAATTAAAAATACAAGTTTGACAACAACAACAAAAAGAAAACGCCACGGTATTTCCCACCAGCTTTTGGGAAGTTAAGCCCTCTTGTCGATCCACTGGGCCCTTCGGCGCCCAGGCTCACCTTGGCTGCACTTGCAATGTCCACCGCCTCCACGATGTCCGCCTGACGGATTTTTGCTGTGTCCTCCCCATCCTCGCCTTCCAAAAACCTGCACGGGAAGGGTAAGACTGCAGTGGAGCGTCCTCCCTCATATGTTGCGTATCCCACGAAGAAAGGGGAGCCCCCCCTGACGGGATTGGTGGGGCCCACTCACTCACCCAGGCTCCTCTGCCAGCAGCAAGGCGGACCGAGCAGCTCTCAGGCTGGTTTCTTCTTCCTCAGCTTCGGCCACTTCAAGTCGGTTTTGGGTTTGGGGCTTAGCATGGGGGAGCTACGCATTGCCGCCAGGGAAGGGGTTGGGGAAAGAACCAGAGTTAGGTGCGGGGGGGGGGGGGGGGGGGGATGGGGGGAGGACAGGGGAATCGCTGCCCATTCCCCATCCAGCTCCGCCTTCAAGCTCTCCCTTTCCCCGGATTGGTCCTCACCTTCTTGGATTTGTTTATCCGGCGAAATTTACCAGTGGCTTCTGCAGGCACAGGGGCGGGGCCTGGGAATGGGTCCTGGGCCTGGGGACCAGAGGACAGCGTGGGCTTCTCCACCTGTCACCCACCCGAGTCCCGGGCACCTCGCCCCCACCACCCTGTCCACTCCCGGTCCTTACCCCGGACAAGGTCTGCCGGGACTCCGGATTCCTC